>NC_051184.2:29028359-29380859 GCF_013339695.2 Rhipicephalus sanguineus | reverse complement strand
TTACGGGGGTTTGGCGTACGCTCCCAGCGCTTTCTCTCTTTTCTCGTGCCGACGAGCGCACTGGAAGCTAGACAGGGAGGGATGGAATGGGGGAACGAAGTTAGGCCAGCGCGCGTGATGAAACGCGATCGCTCTCCCGCTGTGATTCGCTTGCGCGAGTGCGGCTACCGTGTACTGAGGAGTGCGGCGCCGGCAAGTGGCGGCACCCCGCGGCAAGAAGCGCATCTGATCCGAACGCCGCTCTCGATTTACGTCGGCTATCGGCCACTATCGGCCAATAAGCATGCTATGTCTCTTGCGACGTACAGCGGACAGACGCCCCGCCCACCGACGAGAGTGAGAACCGGCCTCTGTTTGAAAAGAGGGTGCCTGGGGAAACGGCAACTTCGCGCTCCGCTTGTGGCCATTACGCGGCGCGCACGACTGTAATATTTGGCAGAGCAGTTCATAGCCGTGTCAGCTTTCCGCAGGATGTGTTTTTTCAATCAGCCCAAGGGGTGCTTCATGACCCCTTTAAACAGAGCTGTTTAAGCCGGGCGTAAAAACTTTGGTGTGTACAAAAAAAAAAAAATGCGGCATAGGCTGATTCGCTGCCTTCTTCGCACGTAACCGATTCCCACGTTGTGTTGGATCTGCTGGAACTTATTTAAGCTAAAAGGCATGCGCTTTATGCAATTTAGTTGAACTATTATGCCATTTTAATATCCAATGCATCGAATTTCACAAGATAAGGGAGTAGGTATTTCGCAAGCCCGCTGAGCCCCAACGGAGATCTGCGACAGTAACACTCAAGTGCAGTTACACTCCAACAGCGATGGCCGCGTAGGATCTCCCTTGGTAGTGCACACATCGTGTTTTGTTCCATGTAACTGAAGTTTGTTTTGTCATTCTCGTAAACGTATGTCAAGCAAGCAAATGTTACGTTGAATTGTTATTGATGTGAACCGTCTGTGATAATAAATTTTTCTAAACACATCCATCTGTTTTTCTAAAACCAAAAAGAAACGTTTATAAAGAGGAGTATTCTTGAAAAAAAAACCGGAGAGGGCGAAGCATGTAGGGAAGGGTGTTTCAGCTCCACTAACGTGAAACCCGGGTAGGGGCGAAGCATGCAGTGTGCGCCGGTGTTTCCCACAGCGAAATCGCTGCTAATGGGCGAGAGAGAGAAGGGCCTGACCTAGGTAAATCGCCATATTGTTTTGAGAGAGATTTCTCTGATGCGGCACTAGGGGTGCGAAGCCTGAAACCGGGCATGTAGGAAAGGGTGTTTCAGCTCCACTAACGTCGTCGGAAAACTGTGTCGGAATGCAGCTTATACCGTAAACTGTTTCTTCTTCTCCTTCCCTACATGCCCGGTTTCAGCTCCCTACGGCATGTCGGGAACGGTGTTTCAGCTCCACTAACACCATCGGCTATTAGTTGGGCTGACTGTTGCCTTCCTCATTTTTAGTGGACCGGTGGCGGGCAAAGCACCATCACTTTGAAGATATGTTTCAAGAAGGGGTGTTTCGAATAGATGACTTTACCGTAGAGATCCACGTTTGTGTCTCTGGTTTTAGGTAAGAAACTTGAGCGCCTTGGTAAATTTCGTCAGGGATGACACCGCTGCTAAGACAAACATGATGTTTTAGGTAGTAACGACGAAGTTTTAACTCGTAATATGCGTAGTATGAACCGGTGGCTAGTAGTGGGATTTGCCCAATTTTTGTGGTGCATACCCGTTTATGATGGACCGTGACGACAACACGACACGCCGACAAGCTGAGACCCTAAGGTGCTTCGCCCCTAAAAACTATCATTATAATGAACGGGTATGTGCTACAGACATTGGGCTAATCCCACTACTCACGACTGATCCACTAGAAATTGAGAAGGCAAAGGACGGGCGGCAAACACCAATTAATGTTTCTAGACAGACGTAACGAGTAATTGAAAAATTAATAAACTTTTGGGATTAACCCAGTGATAAACACCGTGGCCGCACGTTTGAGCTTCGCTGAAGCATCTGTACGGGGTGCTTCAGCGGTATGCACAACGAGAGAATACTAGGGAACGGGAAAGGCAACGACGGCTGCGAGAAGGCCCGCAGCGGTGGAAGCCCCACACGAACGACGACGTGCCCGTAGATCTATGGGAGGTGTGAACGCTCGGTTTCAGAGCGAGTTTCTGTCTGGTGCTTGGACGTCCGTGTGGTGTCTGTGACTGTCTGTGGTTTAACTCGAACCTCATTGTGCTGAGAAGCAACCTAGAAACAACCTAGCGTCATTTAGCTAAAAGCCTGGCAACAACCTAGAAGCAACCTAGAAGCAACCTAGAAACAACCTAGCATCATTTAGCGAAAGGCCTGGCAACAACCTAGAAGCAACCTAGAAGCAACCTAGAAACAACCTAGCATCATTTAGCGAAAAGCCTGGCAACAACCTAGAAGCAACCTAGAAGCAACCTAGAAACAACCTAGCATCATTTAGCTAAAAGCCTGGCAACAACCTAGAAGCAACCTAGAAACAACCTAGCATCATTTAGCTAAAAGCCTGGCAACAACCTAGAAGCAACCTAGAAGCAACCTAGAAACAACCTAGCATCATTTAGCGAAAAGCCTGGCAACAACCTAGAAGCAACCTAGAAGCAACCTAGAAACAACCTAGCATCATTTAGCGAAAAGCCTGGCAACAACCTAGAAGCAACCTAGAAACAACCTAGCATCATTTAGCGAAAAGCCTGGCAACAACCTAGAAGCAACCTAGAAGCAACCTAGAAACAACCTAGCATCATTTAGCTAAAAGCCTGGCAACAACCTAGAAGCAACCTAGAAGCAACCTAGAAACAACCTAGCATCATTTAGCTAAAAGCCTGGCAACAACCTAGAAGCAACCTAGAAGCAACCTAGAAACAACCTAGCATCATTTAGCGAAAAGCCTGGCAACAACCTAGAAGCAACCTAGAAGCAACCTAGAAACAACCTAGCATCATTTAGCGAAAAGCCTGGCAACAACCTAGAAGCAACCTAGAAGCAACCTAGAAATAACCTAGCATCATTTAGCGAAAAGCCTGGCAACAACCTAGAAGCAACCTAGAAGCAACCTAGAAACAACCTAGCAACGCCTATAGCTAAAGCCGAGAACAACGTAGAAGCAACCAGATTAGACTTCAGAATCGTCCAGCCTCGCTCTTTCAATCCTTGCGCGATTTAGTGCAAGCTTCGCCATGTTTATTTTGCTCGTTTTCTAGTTTACAGCACTCGTCTTAATTCTCTTACAGAACACTGGTGTCTTTGTTATCGTATATCGGTAATTCACTGGTACAAGTAAGGTCACTTTATTTCTCTTTAGCGTCCGCCTTTGAACACGAAAGCATCCGGCGCAAAAAAGCAAACCCCCTAATTTCCAACCTCGTTACCGCTGTCAGCAACAAAATAAGGTAACGGCGGGACCTCTGGCGCCTGCCGCCGTGTCCAACAAGATGTACCCTGTGTTTGTTTTGCCTTCTCCGCTTCGAGTTTTATTTATTTCGAGCTCCTTTCGGTAGTTGTTGCTGCGTCCTTTCGACAGCGGGTGCTTCCGCTGTGTGTGTCTGTGTGTGCGTGATGCTTGAGTGAACCGCAAATGGATGATCGCGACGGGGTTTTCCTTTCACCCCACTGCCCTCGACTGCTTCCAGCTTGGCATTTTGTTTCCTCTCTCCGATGCTTATCTCTCTATCATTTGTGTGCTTCTATTTTCCTGCGTCGCGGTTCTAATTGTTTACGCTGCATAGCTCCCATCTCCCTCTCTCTGTTTGCTTTTATTTTTTACTTGCGAAAATTCTTGAACAGCATAAAGGGTGGTCGCCCTCGAAATGATAGTCTGTTCACCAGTTTAGAGACGCTTCTTGTGGTGTCGATCTCTTTCCGATAATTATCTCTCTGTCTCTTGTTCGCGTATATTTTTGTGCGTCGCGTTTCTAATTGTTTACGCTGCGCAGCTTGCATCTCTTTCCCCCTTCTCTCTCTCCTTCTCTGTTTCTAGCTCATTCTCTCTCTCCTTTGCTTTCCTATTTATTAACACATTTTTAAACGACACGAAGGGTGGTCGCCCTCGAAATAATCGTCTTTTCAGCCGTTTAGAGACGCTTCTTTTGGCGACGAAACATTGCTTCTCGAGAGCAGGCCATCGTAAACTGACGCGCTTAACAAGATGAAATTGTACGGCTCGGGCTCGGACGTGTAAGCTGCCCCTCGGTCTTTCGAATTCTGATTAGCCATCATTTTACACGCCTTAGTTTTCGTTTTCGAAGGTAGATTCGTGCGTTTAATGCAATAATTACCGGTCATCTGGCTGCTACTTCGTTTGTCCGTCGTCCACTTCGTTGCGTGAAATTAAAAAAAAATGGTAGTGGCTCTCACAACTCTCTCGTTACATCTGCGTCGTCTTCCATTGAGAGAAATGATTTACCAGCTGTGTCGGACATTACGTCCAAATCAATGTGACACACACACACACACACACACACACACACACACACACACACACACACACACACACACACACACACACACACACACACACACACACACACACACACACACACACACACACACACACACACACACACACACACACACACAATGAGAGAGATAAATGAACGAAAGATGGAAAACAAAACAGTCGGATCAGGAATCCGCAAAAAATGATATATATATATATATATATATATATATATATATATATATATATATATATCGGCAGGCAAATCACGTTATTCATGTCACGACCTGTGAATCGTGTTCGTCATATACTCATGTCCTCCTGTGTATATACCAAGTTAAGGAGGTGAGCACGAGAGCATCCAGACGCAGGTAGGTAGGTAGGTGGGTGAGTGGGTGGGTAGGTAGGGACAGTGAAACTGCGTTCGGTTCGCTAATAAATGCTTCGCATTTAGGATTTCCTAACGCCCTCTAACGTAATGACAAAACTGCAATGTTATAGCGGTCTAGTGAATACCATTATGTTTTCTTCATACCCTTTCATATCGGTCCTGTGGTATACAATGCCCTGCTTGAAATATACCGGCAAAATGCATACATAGCGCGCACGTACAAAGCCTCAGCATAGATAAGCAGCTAAGTAACTCAATTTCTTCCAGACCGTGCAGTATCTCGCACCAGCGTTCTCTTCCCCTTTCCCCCACCCGTCTGTTCGTTAGTATAATTCATCTCCCACTCGGCAGCTGCTGCAAGACAAGCATTAGTTCATTATATCCTTCTGCTCTCCTCTCGGTAACACCGTCTCCGTCGATCCCCGCGCCGTTGTTCCGGCTTAGGAGACGAGCCCGGGTATGCGGCGGCTGTCCTCCCTTTGTCTACTTCCATTAATCTCCGGGACCGCGGTTTCAGCGGGCCCAACTCCCCGACCCATCGCCCCTGTAGCTACCGCCTCCCTCAGAGCCTTCGCTCGTTGCGGCAGGTTTCCTTGGATGTCCCGTGAAATGTCCTTTATTTCTTATGGTCGGCGACCTTAGGCATCATGAAGCTCGTTGCAGTGACATGAATACCTGTAATAAAATAGGGGTTGCAGCATTTAGAATACAAAGAGACAAACACGCGACTGGTGTATTCCTCATTTGAGGGATGTTTTATGGGGATGTTTTGGGGACTAGCAGAACACGTAACCTCCCTATGAAACTAATCGCGCGTGCCTCTGCATTCATTATTATATTGAATTATTGCTTCATTGGCTCATTGATTCACTCACTCACTCACTTATTTATTTATTTATTTATTTATTTATTTATTTATTTATTTATTTATTTATTTATTTATTTATTGGTTCATTTATTCATTCATTTATTGACTCCGTTACTGATTTATTGATTCATTCTTTCGTTCGTCCGTTCACTCGCTCGTTCGTTCATTGATCTTCAATGCAAAAGAAGTATTTAAACGCAAAAGAAATAACACCCCAAAACCATGATTATGAGAGACGCCGTAGTGAAGGGCTTCGGAAATTTCGACCACCTCGGGTTCTTTAACGTGCACCCAAATATAAGTACACGGGCCTCCAGCATTTTCGCTTTAATCGAAAATGCGGACGCCGCGACCGGGATTCAATCCCACGACCTGGGGGCCAGCAGTCGTGCACCTTAGCCACTAGGCCACCGTGTCGGGTTCCTCTAAATTTGTGTTGCGCGGATTAAAACGAATTGAGATAGTCATCATCATGATGAGCCTAACTACACAGAGCATCGGACGCGTTATTCGAAGGTCGCAGGTTCGGTCCCTGCCCGCGGCAAGCTATCTTTTCGTCCACTTTTCTTTCTTCACATTTACCTTACATTTACCACTAATAACATCCCCTATACTTTCCTTGGTATTATTGTCTGTTAGTGCTCAATAATATTGTGTATAACAAAGAAAAACAAGCCCTTAAAATTAACACTTTTAGCATTTTTTAACATTTTAACATTTTTAGCATTTAACACTTTTAGCATTTTTTAACATTTTAACAAAATTAACATTTTTTAGCAGTGACATCTAGAGGTTGAGCGAGGGAATACGTGTTTGCTTTGCCCTTTTAGTCGTTTATGAAGATGCTCCAGATGGCGCTAGTTATCCAGGGCATTTTTTTTCCCTACAAGAAAAAATTTTGCAACAAGCATGCCGTTTCCCGCGCTGTACCCTGAAAGATTATATGGGCGCAGAGGTACGTGAGGTTGCACGCGAACTTTTTTTGGTGTAACACGCAGCGGAAGAGTATTTCTTGCTGGCTCTGCAAGTAAAAATGCGCTTCGGATCAGTTTCATTCTGTACAGCGACTTTATTCAGGGTGGTTACCTACGCTGACCACCGTGCATGAAAGGGCTACGGGAGGGAGGAAGGGTGATGAAACGGAAGTATGAGGTGGATTGGAAATCACGCAAGTGGTGGCACCAGATATTTTTTTAACTTCTTGACTGCAGTGTTGTCAACGCATGCATCATTTTTCGGGAACATGCTGGTTCCGAAAAGATGACCTTGAAAGATTTTAGAAGACATTTAGCCCGACAGATGACTGTCCAAGCTCTTATAGATCGTACAGATAAACGTAAGTCATCTGTTGGCGCAGGGGCCAAACGAAGGAAATTCAAATCCTTTGTGGACTTCGCCATTCGTACAGCAGCGTCCAACCATCAGCCAACAAGGTGTTCACCACGAAAGTGTGCGAACTGTAGCAGAAAGGCACACCCATCTCGAACAGTTTGGATGTGTCAAACATGCAACGTGCAACTCTGCCTTTGGAAAGGAAAAAAACTGTTTTTCGGAATTCCACAAGAAGTGACTTCCTCTGTGCAAAGCGCAAAGTATGCTGCTACACTTAAAACGACCAGTTGTTACATATTTGTGGACTACAGACCCTTCCGGCACGGTGGTCATCAGCGGTGACCACCTCCAGGGAACTTTGTTACTAGTCGTAATTTTTTTTTCGTGCGTTCAATGTGTTATTTGTGACCTTTTATCATAATTTTTGCATTAAAATTCAAAATTTAAAGCAAAACCAACTTCTGTGCTTGAAAGAGTTAATACTAAAAACATCCCCTATACTTTCCTTGGCATTATTGTCTGTTAGTTCTCATTAATATTGTGTATAACAAAGAAAACGAGCCCTTGAAATTAACACTTCTTAACTACACACAAAACATTTTTACACCCTTAAGGGTGTAAATGACATTAACGCCCCTTTTCGCATTGTACGTAAATGCGAAAAGGGGTGTTAATTCATTAACACCCTTTTTACACCTTTAAGGGTGTAAATTTTAGTGTGTATACGCCCACTGCAGGGCAAAGGCATCTCCCATGTGTCGCCAATCAACCCTGTCCTGTGCTTGCTGCGGTCACCTTATCCCCGCAAACTTCTTAATCTCGATCATCTGCCCAACTAACTTTCCGTCTTCCCCTCGCGCGCTCGCCTTCTCTTGGAATCCAGTCCGTTACTTTTACAATGACCAGCGGTTATCTTGCTTTCGTGCTGCATGCCCCGCCCATGCCCACTTCTTGTTGATTTAGACTAAGATGTCCTTAATTCAGATAGCGTGGCGAGGATTCTCAGATGACAAGGCGAATTCCTCGAGACGAAACTTTTGAACAACGTACGGGCTCCTGCCTGGTTCACTGCATACCTTCAGACATCATAAAGTGTTGTCGCGACGACGCCGAAATGAAAAGTTACCATACCGTACGTAAACCTGTCCCGAGCCATCAACGCGCGTTTCTAGACGGCCTCGGGAAGAAACCATTAATTTCAATCGCGGTCCTCTACGGGTGGCAGCCGTGGAGCGGCTCTGTAAACGGAGCGCGTCTTGAAGTATTACAAATTGTGAAGAATGAAGGTGAAGCTTTGCGTATGAAATTATGAAGCCAAGATTCCTCAGCAGGGTTGCTGTTTCCGCTAGTATACTGAACTTTATTTAACGCCTATTGTGTCGTAGTTATTCGTACGTTGAATTCGAATGAAAGCATTCCTTGATTAGACCTGCAGACTTCTTGTGTTGCAAGTCACGTTGCGGTGTTGTGAAGTTTTAGTGTTTTATTTCGCGGTCTTGTGAACTTATGCTAGAGTTCCTCTGTTTCCCTTTGTTTCTATATATGTACCAGACTCCTCCTGTCTGTGCCTAAAAGGCACCGGTGTACATGTGTTGTAATAAATAAAAAAATGCGGGCCATTTGCACTAAGTCGCGCAAAGCTAGGCACGGCGAAGCGCGGGCCCATCGCCGCTCGTTCTCCCCGTCGGCCGACACGTCTAGCTTCGAGATGCGTGGCTTCTTCCTAAGGAGTACGCAGTTTATTAGGACGTCCCATGACTCTCTGGACACGATCGGGCGCAGCCAGGCTATGCACTGTAGAGCGAAGGTTGCGCGCGACGTTTCCATCGGTGGGCATGGCTTAGCTACTGCGCATGCGCGGCTCGGCCAGGTGGTGCGGTATCTGGTCGCTAGACGACACGATGCTTGCTTCCTATTTCTGTCTTCTCTCTCTCTCCCAATTTCCTTCTCTCTCGTTCGTTGATGTTCTCTCTGTCTCTATTTCGTTTTCCTTCTGCATTTCTTTCTCTCTATTTCTCTCTTTCTCATTCTTTCTGTACTACGCTTTACTCTCTCCCCTCCTCCTTTCCCTCCACATCACATTCACTTCTCTTTCCCACCCCCCTGCTACACTATGCTGTGCCAGTATACTGCGTATCATAGTACACTGTACTATGCTCAGCTAGCGGCCCTGGATAGCCGAGTGGTTAGGACGCGCGCCTTCGGATCGAGGGTAGCGGGTTCGAATCCCACTTCGTGAAGAATTTTTGTTTCGGCAAGAATTTCTCTATTTCTCTTTTTTTTTTCGTCTTTCTGTTTGTTTCTATCTTTCCTTCTCTCTCTCTGTACTCGTTCTCAGGGTTATTAGAGGCCACGCCGTAGCGGTGAGTAGTGGGATTTACCAAAAGTCAGTCGCACATACCCTTTCATGATGATGAAAGCTTTCAGGCACGGCCACACATTTTACGCCCATCTAGAACAGCGTCGCTGCTAATAAATAAACCCTTAAAGGTCTCGGACAACGCAAATCACGAACTACAGCTATAAACTCGGGGGATATGATGAGTTGACAAAAATACGGGCTCAAGATTAACAGTTCTGGTTAATACGTTATTGCAATGTTTAATTGAAAAGGGTGCAGTACGAAGAACTGCTCACCTGAAAATCAGTCACGTGGATGGTGAAATTCCGGCCTGCAATTTTTGAAATGGATGCTAGGCGCAGGGTGACTCTCAGTGCTCTATGTGGACATGCAAATCGCTGACTTGGATTACAAATCGTCTATATCTGTGATGGTGCCATTAAGCAAAGCGTCAGCTTGGACTAGCTACCTTTATTATGTGGTACGTGACATAACAACGTCAAACGTTATTGACATACATTCTAATGTATTGAAGGAAAGAAGATGACTCTTAAAGGCTCGTTTTTCTTTGTTAGACACAATATTAATGAGAACTAACAGACAGCAATGCCAAGGAAAGTATAGGGGTGTTATTTGTAGTGTTTAGAATATAAATGTGAAGAAAGTAAAGTTGACGAAAAAATAACTTGCCGCCGGCAGGTTCGGTCCCTGCCGGCGGCAAGTTATTTTTTCGTCAACTTTACGACCTACGACCTGCGACCTTCGAATAACGCGTCCGATGCTCGTCCCTGCCGGCGGCAAGTTACTTTTTCGTCCACTTTACTCTTTACTTTGTTCACATTTATATTCTAAACACTACAAATACCACCCCCTATACTTTCCTTGGTGTTATTGTCTATTAGTTCTCATTAATATTGATCCTTATGTATTTAACGAAAGAAGAACTTTTTCGGCAGGCAGGCAAAGAACTTTATTTTGATCCGCAGACGACGCTCACTCCCCCCTTAGGGGGCGACATCGGCGGGCCGCACCCGCGACGGGACGGGGAGATGCATCTCCTCAGCCATGTCATGGGCTCTCTGGATAGCCCTTAGCTGGTCTTCTTTCTCGCTGCTAGTGAGACGATATCGCCAGTCATCCTCCGTGGAGGGAGACCTGGGGCTCTCGCGCAGTGCAGGATATTGCCACAGCATGTGTTGTAATGTGCAACGCGGGTTACCACAGCGACGGCAGCCACAACCAATTGAATCGCAAGGTTGTGGGTTTGGATAGCTCTGACGGAAAGGGTGTTATTTCAATCCGCTTTAACTCACTTCAATTTACGTCGCACTTGCTACATTGCACTTAATTACAACAATTAATGTCGGTTATGCTTTCTATACCTGCTTTTCCGTTGTATTCATTCGGTTGTCTCTTAATATAATGTTGCTTTAGCGATAATCGCTCAAATCTATCCGCTTGGTCGCCGTATCTGTCGTCTACAAGCTTATACGAGTATTAAGTCTGCGACAGTCGCAGCAAGAACGCGTCGTTTATTCAATTCAATTAGATAGAAATAAGCGAAACACTGCACGATTTCTATAGGGCCAGCGACATGAAGTGGTCTTCTCCAGGATCTTTTTCTGCCGGCACGTGCCGAATAAGGAACCAAAATGGCCTCCTCCAGCGTCGAGCCAAATGCTTCGCCTTCTGGGATCCCCTCCGTACTCCGACGTTCTGCGCCATGCGTCATTAATCAAGGGAGAGCCAACAAGAACAGATGAGGTGGGACAATGGGGGATGCGGCGCGTCGGGGAGAGGAAGGAGCGGGAAGCTAGGGCAATCGAGATAGGCCTTCCTTATACCGCGTTCCTTATTTCCTCAGACGAACACTGATTTCGTTCTTACCGATTGTCGAAGACGGCTCGTTCTCGTCAGATAGTAGGTAACCGTGAAGGTCGCGAGATGGCCTGGGATCTCTCTTCCTTTTTTGTTCTCGCCTTGTTCGCTGCAGCGATCGTTCTTTTCTTTATTTATTCATTTTTTTCTCTTCGTGTGTTGTGAGACGGTTGGCACGTGGCAGCCAGTTATGTGCAGTGCGTGCCGGTGTCGATCGATGATCCGTACGAAGCGATTTTTAAGGAGAAAGCCTTAGACGCCTCATCAAACGCGGAAAATTGGCCGTCGGCGTCTTCGAGATTTGGCGAGACCTCACGATACTTCGCGAGACCTATCGAGATATCGCAAGAGATCATGATACATCGCGAGACCGGCGTCGGCGTCAACACGAATGATGCAAAGAAACGAAGTATTACGAGTCGGTCAAAAGTCACGTGGTACTCAAGTCAATGTGTGTGCGCGATCGGCGTACAAAAAGTCACGCGACCTCAATGTAACATGATACCACCAATGACGTCAGGCTGCGATGTCGTTATGACGTCACAGATAGGCGGAATTTGTGATATCATAGTGACCCACCACATAACGCGACGTCATACGATGCCGCCTTCACATGACATCGTCGCTTAGTCAAGGGCGAACCGATCACGGAAGCTGTGCAAAATGAGGTAAGGTGCAGAACACTTCCAATGCTTGCGATCGCGGAGGCAGTGCAAAACCACGTTAGGTGCAGAAAGCTTTCGTAGAGTGGCGGTGAAGGATCAATGCATTGACTGAGAAGAAGAAAGAAGCAGAAGATAGCTTTCGCCTTCGAGTCATTTTAGGCGAATGATGTTTTATTAGTGTAATATCTCTGTCTAAGCTTGATGTACAAGCAGAGGCGGGCTCCAGCTCTTTTCGAGCCCGAGCTGATATCGGTTATACGTGGCAAGATAACTTATTAGGATGTCGGATTGCGCTCGTAGTTGGCTGTGCATGGGCCTATAGGTGTACAACTCGAAGGTGTGACATCTCGATATTTTGCCTAGTGCGTGGCGACGGACCAGGCTGTACGAGAGTAAAAGCGGTCGACTTCACGGCATGCAGAGACATTTATACAGAACATCACGGCGACGCCGACGGTGGCCGCAAACATGGGTCATGAGTGTACATACTGCTGCCATCGCAATAAAAAAAGAAGCTAACACCAGAGGAAACAGTTTGCCATCATTAGCCAGTCCTGGCTGTAGGCGAGTAAATGCGGTTGATTTCACGGAACGTAGAGAAATCCTTTCTTTGTTTCAATGTGCGCCTCCTTAATCTCAAGACATTAAAAAGTGACCCCGAGGATGGAACGCTACGAACTGAGACGCCAGGCGAGGACGCGATGACTTTCTCGCTGCGCGATGTCAGCGCGCGCGTGGCGGGAGATGCGGGGGTGCGAGATTTTCCAGCACTCGGGCTCTTCCGGAAACAATATAAAGCCGTTTCCCTCCGGGAGAGATTTTGAGGCTCTCCACTCACGCGGCGTGTGGGGACGCCGCGAGTCAACACCATCACGACCGCGCGAGACGTTTTGCGGCGGAAGAGCTCTCTTATCCGGGGTGAAGTGGATTTGTCGTCGCACCAGTGCTCGCTGAGTTCTCCCTGCATGGAGAGGAGGCCAGGTGAAATGCGCTGTAGAGAGCGAATGCGAATGTTCTCGAGGTTGCGTCGAGGCGACCGCTGCGTTGAGCGAGTTTGCTTTTTTAGATAGTGCGGTATCTTAGCACTCCTTTCCTTGGAGTGTGCACGTGGTATTTTTCGCGTTTTATTTGCGTATTCAAGACGTAAGCTGGTCTGCCGTTTTTTGCTTTAAAGTGGTCTCATGGGTACCAGGCTAGCAGTAATATTCTCTGTCATGTGCTTGCAGTAAACATTCAGTTGCGAGTCAGCGCTGTGGTTTGTCCCTGTTTTCTCTTGGTCCGCGTCGTGGTTGCGCTGTGTTTCAGTATGTCCAAGGCTGCGCTGTTTTCTGTTCCAACAGGGACAGCATGTGCTTGAGGGAGTATAGTAAGAATAAAAACTAACAGGGTCACTTTTATGCGTTCGCCTGAGACGACTCGAAGGCGAAAGCCCTCCTTCTTTTCCTTATCAGTCCATATTTTGACCCCCCCCCCCCTATCACCCCAACAAAGCTTTTCCGAACCTAAAAACGGTTTTGCTCTGCCTCTGGGATGGAAAAAATTGCAAGCTTTCTGCAGCTCACCTGATTTCGCACCGCCTACGTAATCGGCCCACCTTTGACCTAGCAATGGTGCCATATGATGACGTCGTCTAAGACGTCACATTTCTGCGATATGTGACGTCATGATGAGGTCATCACGCGATGATGATTTTTATGGGTAAACACAACCTTAACGAAAACCAACAAACAAGATAGAGAGAGAAAGGTTGAGTGAAAGCCAGGGAGGTAAACCAGAAGAAAATTATCCGGTTTGCTACCCTGCACCGGGGAAAGGGTAGGGTGGATAGAAAGGTTAAGGAAGGAAAAAAAGAAAAAGGGTTAAAATATACAAAAAGAAAAACAAAAACGCGGGCACACTCAAGCACGGGTGTGTCACAGTCGTTAAGCGAGGCCGGTTGACCGTAAGAACTTCAGCAGTGCCTTCGTCGCTTTCTTGTTGGAAGCTCGAACATTTCGGCACTGCAAAATTGATTTCACCAACGGACAATAAAGCCAAGGAAGGTATAGGGGATGTTATTTATAGTCTTTTAAATGTATTGTAGTAATGCTAATGTAAATGGGAATAAGTTAAATTGCACGTAAAGACAACTTGCCGCCGGCAGGGATCGAACCTACGACCTGCATCGCTCGTGTTGACGCCGATGGTCACTTTCCGGGTTTGATGAGGCGTTTAAGGTTTCCACCTTAATAATAATAATATCTGGGGTTTTACGTGCCAAAACCACGTTATGATTATAAGGCACGCCGTAGTGGAGAACTCCGGAAATCTCGAATATCTGGTGTTACTCAACGTGCACTGACGTCACAGTACGCGGGCCTCTTGCATGACCGCCGCTGCCGGGATCGAACCCGCAACCTTCGGGTCAAGCAATCGAGTACCCTAACCACTGTACCACCGACGAGGCAGATAAGAGGGAGTAGTCTATTGAATAGTGTGTATTCACACGACAAAGTATCGGTTCGTTCCGAGATAACAGTATACAGCTTGCCTAAGCAAACTACGCTGTACCGCATTCACGCGATGTCACCAGCTATAGCTGCAACCTTTCCCGGAGGTGTGTCATCTATAGCGTCGACCTATACCTCCACGCGAGCGACGACGAGTCGCGGCTCGCCGATTCTTCCAGCCGGGCGTGTGTTTGCGTCGAGCATACACGTGATACCAGCTGCACCCTCCCTCCTTTTTTTCTCCTATCTCGCGGTACACCAATCCGCACGGCGTTGACCTTAATGATGCCGGCGGGAGGGCCGCTTACTCCGAGGCCTGACCCAGCGTGTGTAAACGCTCTTTGTTTTCTTTCTATCAAGTGCTGGCGCTCCGGCACTATAGCGTAAAGACTCTGTTCACGTTCCTAACCCTGCCCCGTCGGCCGGGGCTGGGTTTGTTTAGTCAATGGGTGTGGATGGAGTTCGCCCTCACTTCCTTCCTATCCCCTATATACCCGACCGAACGGTGTCTTCTTCGTTTGTTTCTTTTTTTTTTGTTTATATTTTTCCCCGTATGTATACTGGCGCGGGGCTGATTTCCCGCGACGTCGACCGAGCGGGCGTTCAGTTTTGCCGGATCACACGAAAGTTTCGGTGATCGCGCAGTCTCCCGCGGGATTTTCCTGTATTTTCTTTTTCTTTGTTTGTTTGTTTTTTAAAGGAGAAAGCCTCAGATGCATCATGAAACGCGAAAATAGACAGTCGACGTCAGCACTAGGGATGCAAAAGTCATCATCACGGGATGACGTCACAATATGACGTGATCATGACGTCACAGATCTGGAAAGTGTGTGACGTCACGCGATAACGGCAATACATGACATTGTCGCTTGGTCAAAGGTGGGTTGATCTCGGAGGCAGTGCGAAGTACAAAAAGCTTGCAATGCCTCCGATCTTGGAGGCAGTGCGAAATCGCTTTAGACGGAGAAAGCTTTGGGAGGTGGGAGGGCGAGGATCAATACAAGGAAAAGAAGGTGACGACCTTGCATAAGATACCCTGTGATTTTTTTCTTGTTTCTTTTTTCTTCTTGTTTCATGCTGTGCGTGTCTCTTACAACATGCGCTCGAGCGCGATCACGGTTGAATGTCCCCGATCGCGATTGCACTGCCATGAGTAGCTTGGACGCAGGACCCAGCCTCGGCTGATATTATTCGATCCTGACCGGGTCTCCGTGTCGATGGAATGTCTTCCTAGCGAAACGTGTATCATGCATCGTCGTATTTTACCTAAACCTACACGCAACTAAACTGGCGACAGAAGAGTAGAAATAGACAACAGCTTGCGCTTTCTTTTTTTTTTTTTTGCTTTTCGGCGGTTGACATCAATATAGCGAACAAGTTGATTTAATCAATTATTGAATAAAGCCAAATATCGGGTGTAAGGAGGCAAATAGGTTGAGGGTGTTGACGTCATATTGCGTTGAGGACATTCACAACAGAAGATCCCTAGCTTCTTTGCGCATCGCGTAGTCATGACATACCAATTGAGGAGGTGGAAAAAAGGTGTGCTTCATCTTCGTGGTCCTGATGAACGAAAAGGGGCAACTTTTAGAAAAGTCATTTCTATTAGGAGTGCTTAGAAGTACTTAGAAATAGTGGTTAAAAGTAATTAGGCTTTCACAAGCAGTATTTAATTTCAGTTCAGCTGAAAACCGTTCTCTTGGTCGAAATGCGAAAAAAAAAATCGCTTTTGACGGGTAAAGTGCGGCGTAAAACTATCATATCAAACGAGACAGAGGGTGGCGCTCATCAGAGACGGCGTTCTACGAGCGGCAAAAATAGAGCCGGACGTTGCTGGAGAAGATACTCTGAGAATCAACATGCGACAGAATACCATAATCATGAGCACTCCCAGTCTGGCAAATGCGAAGAACTACAGCAACATCAAGGAAATCCAAGTCAATGGAAAGAGCTACGCCACAGCCGCTTATATAACAGCGCCAGAAAATACATCCAAGGGAGTTATACACGGAATACCGACGTATGACAATCAAGAAGACATAGAGAAGAGCTTGGTCAACCAGAGAAACCCGACCATTCTACATGCGCGACGTATGGGACTCACGGACTCAGTGGTTATTGTTTTTGAAGGGTCTTTTGTGCCGTACTTTGTCTATTACCGTGGTGCCGAATATAGGTGCCTCCTCTACAAGAAACAATACGAAACATGCACTACATGCGGAAGAGTTGGACATCGGGCGGATGTTTGCCCACAGCCCGACAGCAAGAAATGTCGCGGTTGTGGAGTACTTGATCCAACTGACGACCACCAGTGTGACCCACAGTGCTACCTCTGCGGTAAAGGTCATCTTACAGGAGATAAGAAATGCAAAGAACGGTTCAAGACCCCATATCTTTTGAAGAAGAGAATGTGGGAGAAACAACAACGACAACGCGACGAACAACAAGAAATGAACGTTTCGACGAACACCAGTACAACACAGAATTGGAAGGAACACACAGCAGAAAATCCAACGGAGGAAAATGGCAATGCCACCCAAGACAAAGGAGGACGACTCAGGGATCGTTCCAGCTCATTCCCGCGACTCGCCGAAGGAGAAAGAGAAACTACCCAACGCAGACTCAGATCAAGATCCAGATCAAGGTCCGCACCTCACAGATCCAGGTCACGGGCCCGATCCAAGTCAAGCACAAAGCCGTCACCTCAGGCAGAGTCCGGAGTGGGTCCTGACGGCGGTCGGGGCAACCGCACAACGGTGAGCTGGGCGGGCAAGCTTTCCGGGGAATCGCTCCCGTCTGGGAGTTCGTCTGAGGCAGTGGTAGAAGAGTCCGCCCTAGGGCAAGAACTAAATCAAATTAAGAAAATGCTAGAGCAACTCACCCGAGAAAACGCAAAACAGAGGGACGAAATAAAACAGCTAAAGGAGGAAAACGCTAAGCTTAGGCGAAATCAGCTACGCGAGTCACCTAGCCCCATACAATCGTCTACCCAAATTATAACTCATGTGTCTGCACAAGCGTCAGGAGCGCATGCAGCAAAACGACGTGCAGAGGAAATATCTCACGTAGAAAGTGAAGACATATCAAAACTCCTAGAAAAGAAAGTAGAGAATATGTTCGGAGAACTAACCAAGGCAATGCAACAGCAATTCGCGGGATTACAATTGCAGCTTGGAGAAATAAAACAAAGAATAGATAGCATAGAAAATCGACTAACGGCGGTGGAGAACACGCAAACAGATTTGAGGCCTATAGGAGCAGGTCCGGTTAAAACTAATACTAAACCATACAACCGGCCGCTAACGACCGAAGTAATCAAAGTCACAGGGGAAGGGCCAGTTACCAAACATGGCTCGACGTAGTCAGTATACAATTTGGCAGTGGAACTGTCGTGGGTATCGCCGGAAACGGGGAAACTTACAACAGTTCCTAAACGGAAAGAAGGCGCCGGACGTCATCGCCTTACAGGAAACTGGAGGAACGGCTAAATTATTGAATTACAAATCTTATGGATCCCGTGACGAAAAAACGTCCGTAACAACCCTCGTGCGAAGAAATCTCACGGTGATAGAACATGATACGGAAATTTGCGACGTCGATCATGTTCTAGTTGAGTTAGTTCCATCGCAGAAGAGTGGCGAAAGTCTATTTATATTAAACGTATATAGCAGCCCTAGACAAAAGACCACATTTAGGTCGCTTTTCAGAAAAACGATAAACATTACAAAAAACCGAGCACTTGTTATAGTAGGAGATTTCAATGCATCGCATGCGGCCTGGGGTTATGATAAGGAAAATATCAAAGGTAGAAATCTCTGGATTGACGCCCAACAGGAGGGACTTACGTTAGTAACCGACCCCCACTTCCCAACTAGGATCGGAAACAGCGTATCCAAGGACACCTCTCCTGACCTTACATTTACTAAGAATATAATCGAAACACATTGGCTCAACACACACGAAAATATGGGCAGCGATCATTATATTATCGAGACTACCTTTAAAGCGGGCCCACGTAAAAGGGAAGGCAGAGCATTAAAAATGGTTGAATGGGATAGTTTCAGAAAAATCAGGGAGAGGGAAGCAAGTGATGCCATCGAAAACTTAGATGAATGGCTCGGAAAGCTTAAGCGAAATATTCAAATGGCAACTAAGACCATATCAAAGACAGAAGGACTAGAAAACACAGACAGTAAGCTCCTACATATGTGGGAAGCAAAGAAGAGCCTAGAAAAAAGGTGGAAAAAACAAAAGCACAACAAAACCCTTAGAAAAAAGATTGTCACCGTCAGTAAAGATATTGAGAAATACGCCGAGCAACTGTGCAGACAACAATGGGAGGCGAAGTGTGATGCGATGGAAAAACAAATAGGTTTCTCCAAAACGTGGAACCTCCTAAGATGTCTGATAGACTCGGACGCGAGCAAGACAGCACAACGACAAAACTTAAGTATCCTTCTACACAAATACAAAGGTACCGAAGAAGAACTAATACAAGAACTGAAGCAGAAATACATTGGGGATACAACCAAAGAGCAATTAAGTTCGTACAAAGGCAAAGAAAATGATTCTCTAGACCGACCCATAATAGAGGCCGAGGTACGATCGGAACTCATGAAACTGAATACGACATCTGCCCCGGGTCCCGATGGAATCACGAACAAAACGCTTAGGAATTTAGATGATAAGTCCATCGAAGCCCTCACCGAATATATGAACGAGTGCTGGGAAAAAGGTCAGATACCAAAACAATGGAAAACGGCAAAAATAATAATGATTCCCAAGCCAGGCAAGAAATTAAATCTTGATAACCTTAGACCTATTTCCCTGACATCATGTATAGGAAAGTTATTAGAGCATGTCATTCTAACTCGCCTGACAAATTATATGGAAGACAATGAGCTCTTTCCCCATACGATGGTGGGATTCAGGGCAAAACTGTCCACACAGGACATTATGCTTAAGATTAAACATCAAATAATCGATGCGGGCTTCGCAACACAGGATACTAAGGTTATAGTCGGCTTAGATCTTAAGAAGGCCTTCGATAATACATCACATAAAGCTATACTTGAAAATCTTCAAGAGTTAGGGGTAGGAAAAAGAGTCTACGATTATATAAAAGACTTCCTTACTGACCGGACTGCAAGAATAATACTAGGCGAGAGAGATTCCCAAGAGTTCAGTCTAGGCAGCAAAGGAACGCCGCAAGGTTCAGTCCTATCGCCCTTCCTTTTTAACGTGGCCATGATAGGTCTCCCTACAAGACTGAAGGAAATTAAGGGACTCCACCATAGCCTCTACGCGGATGACATTACCTTATGGATAGCAGGAGGTAGTGACGGATACATAGAGGAAACTTTACAAACAGCAGTAAACATTGTAGAAGAATATGTCGCTCATAAGGGATTAGCATGCTCACCAGAAAAATCCGAACTCCTTTTCTACAACCCGACATGTAGAGGTCGGAAAAGCAACAAGGATAAACCTAATATTAAAATCTATATTGGAGACAAGGAAATACCTACGGTCGAAAGCATAAGAATTTTGGGGCTCCGAATCAGCTCGAACGGGCATAACGGAGAAACGATAAGGTTACTTGAATCCAGTGCGCAGCAAATTATGCGCCTAATCAAAAGAATTGCAAACCGGCACTATGGCATGAAGGAAAATAATATGATAAGACTGGTACAGGCTTTTGTCATCAGTCGTATTGTATATGTGATTCCGTACCTCAGACTGCAAGTGGCTGAGAGAGAAAAGATCGAAAGAATCATTAGACGAGTTTTCAAACAGGCGATTGGACTTCCGATAACTACCTCTAATGAGAAATTACTTGAATTAGGGCTGCACAACACGTCAGAAGAGCTCATAGAAGCTCAGAGAATCGCACAATACGAAAGACTAACTCAAAGTAAAACAGGCAGAAATATACTAGAGGAACTGGGCATAAACTACACAAATCAATTTGGCTTCAAAAAGGATATCCCTTACGAGATAAGGAAATGCTTAGTAATCTTACCAATACCAAAAAACATGCATCCCGACCATCATCAGGCAAGGAGAGCAGAAAGAGCGAAAAATATACATAACAACTTAAAAGATTTCCCGGAAACAACGTACGTCGACGCGGCCAAATACAAAAGAAATGACAACATGACTATAGCCGTAGTGGACTACAAAGGGCATCATAAGGTCAGCGGTTCGGTAAGAACGAGCTTCGCAGAAGAGGCGGAGGAAGCCGCCATTGCACTGGCCATAGCAGCCACCTCAACTACAGTAGTCATCAGCGATTCGCAGACAGCAGTGAGAAACTTTGCACGAGGACGGATATCAAAAATCGCACTAAGAATATTGGCTGAACACAAAGACCAGCGAACAATTGATATTATCTGGGCGCCAGCTCACTCCTCCTTGCCCGGCAATGAGGCTGCACACCAGGCTGCTCGAGGACTCACAGACCGAGCCTCTGGATTGCCGTGTTCGAGCTGGGAGGAAGATGAGCGATTTGAAAGGATGACCAGTTACAGAGAAATCACGCAGCATTATCGGCTCAGCAGGAAAATTTATCCTCCAGCACACGCGTCATTGAACAAAGGACAGGCGGTGGCGTGGCGCCTACTTCAGACACATACGTTCCCTAGTCCGGTAACGATGAACCGCTGCGCGCCGGAACCTTATTCGGACAAGTGTAAATTTTGCAATAATAGGGCGGACTTGAGCCACATGCTCTGGGCGTGCCCGGAGGCTCCCATGAGGGCCGAATTCCCAGACGGGCGTGGGTGGAGGGCCGCGCTCCTCAGCTCCGACTCACAATTACAAGCACGCTTAGTGCGGCAGGCCGAAGACGCTGCCAGGGCCCACGGGATCATGGCCGACGTCTAGGTTGGGTCCCCCCTTCTGAAAGGGGAAGGGGGATCCTTCTGCTAATTAAATAAAGTTCGTTCATCATCAAACTTTAATCAACTAGTGCTGTTCAACCGTTGGCTACTGGTGACTCAGCATTAACTACTGTGGCCTAACGTTGGCTTACTGATGACCGCTACTGGATTATTGTCTACATGATATCTGTTATGTAATGTTGGCTACAGTTGGCTTAATACTGGCTGTTCGTTGCGCAGTGCTACCACACTGTAGACTAGCCCTGACTAGCTGTTGACTCAAAAGCGGTGCCGGTGCATGACATGATCAGCTAATGCTTTGCAAACGCCTCAGCTCCCCTTATAGAAAATGCGCCGTAACTTTTTTTCTTTTTTGTTTCGCCTCCTTTACACGCATTGACGTCGACTTTATGACGCTGTTATTCGTTGAATCTTCGCGACACGGCATCATATAGTTCCTCCAACCCTCGGCTCTGCTCTGTTTTCAAAATCTCTCGGAAGCTCTCTTCCCAGGATACTTTGTGTGTATCCCCGGAGATTTTGAAAGCAGCCGTCGCGCCTCCGTCGCGCGGAGCAATGAAGAAAAATGGCGATGAATCCGAGCAAGAGCTCCTTCCGGCATCTGCCTTTCCAGTGTCGCGAGTTCTTCGTTCCGTGTATTCCTTCCCGCTGATTTTTCTACGTGTTTTCTTTTCTAGCCCTCTCAGCTTTAAAAAAAAAAATCTTTCACCGAAGGCTCGACGCGAAGAGGCTGCCCTTTCTTACCCCTAGAGAGTTCGTTATTTTTGTTTACAAAAATTGAACGCCCCAGGAGCAATGCAGGAGCGTATATGTATGTGTATTCGTTTTTTTTTCTTTCTTAAATCCTATTTTATTCTAACAACCAAGTAGAAGGTGGTAGCCATCGCCAAGAACTGGCGACAACTGCTTCATTTACTTTTTATTTTTAAAAAAATCTGTTCTTTTTATTTTTCAGCGATTTGTTTGTTTTCGATCCTCTTCAAGGCACGCTGAGTGGGGGAGCGTTGTTCTTGCACTCTAAGAAAAAAGAAAGAGTCCTTTGACTCCTTTCAGGGAGTCCTGACTTGCTGCGTATACGACCCTCTTTACAGAGGCACGTTGACTCTCTTTGGGGGGTCAATATGCTCTCTTCGGAGAGTCGTGTGACCCGCAAGAGAGTAACGTTAAAGAGAGTTATATACGTGTCCAGTCAGGACTCTCCGAAAGGAGTCACACATAATTTTTTTCTTTTTATTAGAGTGTGGTAGAACTGCACTTCCGATGAAAACTCGGACAGATTATTGTTTTCGCGGTGTTTTTTTTTAGTTCCTTCTCTCTTGCGTTCGTGATTCGGATTTTCTGAGTTTTACTATGTATATGTGCGAGCAAAACGGCAAAGGGGCGTGCTCTGTTCAGAAAGAAGGCCTGTGTTAAAACCAGTTGTTCAAATTCATAGTTTAAAGAGTTCCTCCACTACCAGTTTCCTTGTAAAAATGAATCGTATCCCAAAGCTGGTGAATTCGCCCGCTAGGTGCGCCAGAAGCACATGCAGTGCTGGTGTCCAGGTGTACACGTGTACAGTCGCGCTCAAGGTGCACGTTAAAGAACCCCAGGTGGTCGAAATTTGCGAAGCCCTCCACTACGGCGTCTCTCATAATCATATCGTGGTTTTGGGACGTTACTGAAACGTTCCGTACGCCATTCCAATAATTCCATATGTTTTCATACGGAATCCATATGCCTTCCGTATATGTTCCATGTATTTTCTGTATATTTCCGTAAAGTTCTTACGGAAACATACGGAATTATTGGAATGGCGTACGGAACGTTTCAGTAGGGATTATTATTACAGTCGCGCTCAATGTGACCTGCAGCGCTAGAGCGCGTGGCCTCAAGAGCTCAAAGATCACCCATGGCTTCCACTAGTCTTTATTTCTACAGCTATACAGTGTATAGTTGTAGAAATAAACAGCGCTGTTTTGTCACTAGAGGACAATCCCAAATAAGAAAATCTCATTTATTTGTGGAAATGAGGGCGATTTCAAACCGTGCGCAATCTTAGAGCCCGTGAGCCCATGTTGCAGGTCATACTGAGCGTGACTGGCGGTCCCAAAGGTGCAGCTAGAAATTTTTTGTTTCCTAGTATGTTTCCTAACAGTCCCAGCGGCAACAGCTCGCGATCAGCGTTCGCGCTTCACACCAACGGAGCTTCCCATGGAATGGTGAATAATGCCTTGCATTTTCTGAATCTCCACAAGAAGACAAAAAAAAAAAAGAAAAAAAAAGTCAGTTTCGCCGCAAGGGCGAAGCAATGAATGCGATAGCAAGAAAAGCGGCCCGTGATGGACGCGCTGCTACGCTGCAGAAACATCTACCCCTCGGCAGCAACTACCGCGCGAGGAGACAGTGGAAGGCCAACATTCTCCCTGCGCAAATATTAGAAGAAGCGAGCCAACTGGCCGGCGACTTTTAAATGCGCCCGTTGCGCTCCTCGTGCCATCTCGCTGGTAATGAAGAAACGCTTATAAGCTCCTGCCGTCTCTGAGTCCCGCCAGCGGTAAAGTGTGTGTATATAACGCTCGCCGTTAGCTACCGGAAGGATCTGCGCTTTGTGGCGTAGTGGTTAGCGCTACGCGCTGCGGTGCGAGAAGTCGCTGGTTTGATTCCGTGCATCGGAAACGTTTTTCTAAATGTAGGGTAGAGATAAACGACGGCGACGGCAAAAGCCAGCCGAGACTGCCCAAATAATTGCTGTCGCAATAAAAAAGCTCACGGGGTCCCTTATGCATTCGCTTAAGACGACTCGAAGGCGAAAGCCATCTTATTTTTCTTCTCAGCCTATTGACCCTGCCCCGCCACCCTTCGAGAGCTTTCAGCACCTAACGTGGTTTTCCACTGCCTCCAAGATCGGAGGGACCTTACTTGGTTTTCGATTGCCTCCGTGATCGGACTACCTGTGACCAAGCTATGATGTCATGTGATGACGGCATCATGTGACATGACGTCACAGTGACTTCATGATGATGCCACATTGATGTCACAAATTTCGGCGATCTGTGACGTCGTCGTGACATCATCGGGTGACGTCATCACATCATATATGCTGTGATGACGTGACGTCACCATATGATCGCGTGATCACGCCATATGGTGACATCATACTTTGACGTCTCACTCGTCCCCGACGCCGACAATCAAATTTCGCGTTTGGTGAGGCATCCGAGGCTTTCGCCTTAAAAAAAACCGATCTCCGTGAAATCAGACGTGTCACATTTTACACTGAAGCGCCGGCGTCAGCGTCAGCAGCGCTGCGCCTTCAGCGGTGGGTAACACGTTACCGCAACCGCTAAGGGTGCTGAGTCATGCTATACTGTCTTTCAACCGTCTCCCGCACGCATCTTCTTCCTCGTCCTCAACCTCCACCTCACCCTTTCTCTCTCTCTCTAGCTGTCTCCTTTGCCGTTTACTTGCATCGGTAAGCACGACCACGCAGCCCTTTATGCGTAGCCTCATCGGCTGGTAATCGCCTTCTTTTTGCTCAGCCCGCGGGGCTTGCCCGTTCATTCGACGCGCGACAAATTGAATCTCACCCCGATCGATTATCGACCCCCTGCGCGACCCCATAGCGGTAACGCGACGCCACCCTTTTGTCCCGCATCGGCTGACTTGCGCGGGACCCGCCTCACGTAGAGAAATGCAGCTTTCGGGCTTCTCTTTGTTCTAGACATCGTGGTGTTCCACGTAAGCTTCCTTTCTTGCCAATATTAGTAATGATATTCCTTCTTGCAGCTAAGGTACTCTTTGTCTGTCATTTGCCATCGCCGTCGTAGTAATAGTGTAGTGAGGAAGAGAAAGAAGAGCTTCCGCGTCTGTTGTTGCTGTGCACGCGATCTACCTTCGGCATCCATCAGGACGGCTCGGGCGTTGGGCGCTTCGCTTACAAGAACACGACATCCGCGTTGTCTACCGATCGGGAAGGAAGCACTCTGACGCCGATGCGCTTTCCCGATCGCCGATACCTGTCGACGTGGCCTCCGCATCGATGTCTTTTGCATCCGTGTCCCCCATCAACGTCGCTAACATGCCCGTCGAGCAGCGAAAGGATCCATCCCTTTCAGCTATAATAAACTTCCTCGACGACCCAAACACTACACCCTCTTCTCGAACACTTCGTCGCCAAGCCGCTCACTTTGCTCTGCATGACCGCATCCTTTATCGGCGAAACTATTTAACCGACGGTCGCAAGTGGCTACTCGTGGTTCCCCGGCACATGCGTTCTGAAATATGCGAATATTTTCATGCTGCCCCTCATAACGGGCACGCCGGTGAGCTGAAGACGTATACTCGGCTACGACAACGTTTCTACTGGGCCGGAATGTATCGCTTCGTCCGCCAGTACGTTCGAGCTTGTACAGCATGTCAACGACGAAAAGTTCACCAGCGGCCTACTGGCGAGTTACAACCGCTGCCCTGTCCGGCTCGTCCCTTTGATCGCGTCGGCATAGACCTATATGGTCCTCTTCCCTGCAGCTCCTCGGGTAACCGATGGATAATTGTAGGAGTCGATCACCTCACGCGCTACGCCGAGACCGCAGCACTTCCAGCCGCTACTTCGCGCGAAGTCGCATTCTTCATTTTGCGGAACTTCGTTCTTCGACATGGAGCGCCACGTGAACTGCTCAGTGACAGAGGGCGCGTGTTCCTTTCCGAAGTAATACAAGCCCTTCTCGCTGCATGCAACATCGTCCACCACAAGTCTACAGCCTACCATCCGCAAACGAACGGCTTGACGGAGAGGTTCAACCGTACTCTCGGCGACATGTTGTCTATGTACGTCGCCTCGGATCATAGCAACTGGGACACTGTTTTGCCGTTCGTAACATACGCGTATAACACTGCCACACAAACTACCACTGGCTTTTCGCCGTTCTTTCTACTATATGGACGAGAGCCCTCCTGCACATTGGATACATTGCTTCCGTACCGACCCGACACTTCCGAGTGCACAACGGTGTCTGAAGCGGCCAAATACGCAGAGGACTGTAGGCAGCTTGCGCGTACACTTACGACCGCCGCTCAAGGTCGCGAAAAGCTGCGGCATGACAACGAATTGTCTACACAAGATTTTGCGACCGGTTCACTCGTTTGGTTGTCGGTCCCACCACACAGTCCTGGACTTTCAACGAAGTTTCTTCCTCGTTATGATGGCCCTTACCGCATAATCGACCGCACATCCTCTGTTAACTACGTCGTTGAACCTGTGACGCCATCCCACGACCTCAGACATCGCGGTCGTGACACGGTGCATGTCAGCCGCCTCAAGCCATATTACGACCCTTTGATCCTACCTGCGCCGTAGTCGCCAGGATGGCTCCTTTTCAGTCCCGGGGCCATTGTAGTGAGGAAGAGAAAGAAGAGCTTCCGCGTCTGTTGTTGCTGTGCACGCGATCTACCTTCGGCTTCTGCCGGTGCTATTCCTCGACTGTTTAAGACGTCGCCGTCGCACAATAAATCGTCGTACGACAATAGTAATAATAGGAATAGTAATAATAATAATTGCTGGGGTTTAACGTCCTAAAACCACGATATGATGATGAGGGACACCGTAGTGGAGGGCTCCGGAAATCTCGACCACCTGGGGTTTTTTAACGTGCACCTAAACCTAAGCACACGGGCCTCAACCATTCTCGCCTCCATAAAAAATGGGGCCGCCGCTTCCAGGATTTGGTTCCGTGACCTGCGGGTCAGCAGTCGAGCACCATAACAACTAGACCACCGTGGCGGGTCAGTAGTAGTAGTAGCAGTAGTAGTAGTAGTGGTGGTAGTAGTAGCAGTAGTAGTAGCAGCAGCAGTAGTAGTTGTTGTCGCGCAGGTCACGTCACTAGAAGAGGCAGTTAATAAAACAAGTAAATCAAACGAAATGATCATCACGATGATGCTCAAAATGATGGTATAATAGTTTTCCTGAACTAAATAACAGGAAATCACGATGGTGATCATTACTTTTGTGCCGAAAGTCATTGTCATCTTCATCATTGCAGCTCCGATGTCCGACAATTTTCACGGCGAGGAACTGGCTAAAGTTTTCACAGCAGAGCAGTTCTGATCGAGGTCGGCCGCGTGTCGTAGATGGAACATTATGATCATCATGAACCGGCACGCGTTCTCTTCATTGTCGTCTTCTGCTTTGCCGCCAGAACTAGTGCGGCCGTTTCTCCGGCGTGGTATGCAATAACTCTGATAGACGAGAGAACGAGTGCAGAGAGAGAGAAAGAAAGAAAGAGAAATTGAGACATTCCTGGCGAAAGAAATATTGTCGGTCAGAGCAAGCACAGCCGTGTGTAGTATAGTATAGCTAGGGGTGGGAAAGAGAGAGGTGAGAGGGCGAAAGCCTAGCCAAGCCAGGACCAGCTAGGTGCCCACCAGCTCTGATGTGACCCCAGCCTTGCGCGACTTACTGCAAGCTGCGCTAATTTTTTTTCTTTATTAACTAATATATCTGACGAAAAAGGAATTGGGATGCAAGGTAACGGAAAGGCACATGTATGTTTACCAGACAAGCATGTGGTTAACCCTACTTTGCGGAAATAGGAAATGATGAACTGTAACATGGGGGAGAGGGGCGCTCGGGTGTGACTTGACCGTAAATGCGTTGGAGACTGCAGCGATGGTGAATTGTTGTACTGTCCGCCTCCGATTCGGCAGGTATTGGGTTCAACTTCCTGCGCCACCGGGCACACACCGGTTCTTGTAACGGGGAGAGAGCATATGCATTCGCAGGGTTCCCCATCAGGGGGGGGGGCAAAGGTTCGTCGCTGCGCCCCCCTCCCCCTACTAAGTCAATGCATGAGGTAGCTTTAGCACCCCCCCCCCCCGCCCCGTGCGCACGCCTATGGGAGAGAGGTACGCTGGCCCGGCGCTCTGTAGTCTGTACGGCTCAAAACAAGGCAAAAACAGGTGAATATGGAGGCTTGAAGAGATAAGTATTCTTGAAGACGGCCTGTCTCTGGTGCCGACGTTTGTCTTCTTCAAAGCTGCAACTTGAATTTTGAAGAAGGCAAGATTACTTCTTGAAACACTGGAACCAGCGACACGCCGTCTTCAAGAATATTCAACTCGGCCTCATGAAGTTGTCCTCTCCTTTTCGCTCTCTTCTGTTTACCACATCCCCAGCCTCCACCGCCAATGCTTCGCCGTGCTGCCTCATGTGGTTCCAGAAAATAGCGTTTGTCGTAACCTCAAGCCACTCACATGCTTTGGTCGCGGGTTCTAAACCCAGACAAGGAAGAACTTTTGGTAAACTAGGAATATTTCCTTTCGGAGAATGGCATATGAACTTTTTCCCTTTTTTTAAATATCGTGCTACAAGCGGGTGGATGACATTTTTTTCCCTTTCATGTTCCGAAACTTTTACGAAATGATTAGCACCTTCATGGGAGGATTACTAGCTCAAAATTCCGTCTGAGTAATGATAACATCCGCTGTGATCGTCTAGTGGTTATGGTGCTTGTCTGCTGACCAGCAGGTCATGGGACCGAATCCGGACCACGGCGGCCGCATTTCGATGAAGGCGATATGATAGAGGCCCGTGTGCTTAGATTTAGGTGAACGTTAAAGAACCCCAATTGGCAGAAATTTTTGGAGCCTTCGGTTACGGCGTCTCTCATAATCATATCGTGGATTTGGGGTGTAAAACCTCAACAGTTATTATTATTAGCCTGACTTGAACATTCCCCGAATGGATCATTTCTCGAACCCTGTATGTGTTGTGCCCAAATAAAGTTTATTTACTTACTTACTTACTTGCTTGCTTGCTTGCTTGCTTGCTCGCTCGCTCACTCACTCACTCACTCACTCACTCACTCACTCACTCACTCACTCACTCACTCACTCACTCACTCACTCACTCACTCACTCACTCACTCACTCACTCACCTACCTACCTACCTACCTACCTACCTACCTACCTACCTACCTACCTACCTACCTACCTACCTACCTACCTACCGACCCACCCACCCACCCACCCACCTACGTACTTACTGACTCACGTACTTACATGGTATGGGCGATCCCTCCTGTTCTCTTATCAGAGACAAAAGCAGTCACCTTTCGCTAACGATTGGCTGACGCGTACAATTCGTAGCACCGCACGAAGTTTGTGAGGCCGAACACGGACAGTTCGCCGTCATTCCGCTTCATCGTTGGTATCATGCGCAGAATAAAAAACCATTAAGTCGTACACTGCTTGACATGCCAGAGTTCCCACGCTTCCGCTACTGCGACGCGTGCGACACAGGTCGTACGCGGCGAGCCATTAAGAAAGGCTCAGTGCCATCCGAAAGCAGGTACCCTCGGGCGATGTTGTCGATCAATACACGGTCATCGTTACACGTCGTAGTCGAAATGGAATTAGGAATGAGTTTCCTTTGTGGAGCGGTGTTTCCGGAAAAAAGTGATATCGAGACCGCGCGCGCAGGTGCTGAAATACCAACGAATTAGAAGCACACGGCACCGGTCGTGTCCAGAAAACAGTGTGTAAACTTTGGACACGATCGGGCGCAGCCAGGCTATTCACTATAGAGCGGAGGTTGCACGCGATGTCTCCGTCGGAGGGCGTCAAGAAGAAATTTTTGTGAAGAAATTTTTTTGGACAAGAATTCTGCTCTTTCTTTTTTATCCTTTTTTATCTCTGTCTACTTCTTTCTATTTTTTTTGTTGATGTTCTTTTTGACTCCCTTTTAACGCAATGGCGTTAAAGAGCTCGTTTCACAGAAATTCCGGTGTCGACGTCGGTGTCGGCGTAGTTGGTTGTGAGCGAAAAATCATCATCTTGGCCGTGACCGAAAAATTGAAAAAGATGCAAATAAAATAAATAATAAAAAATCTCCGGTTCGAGTGAGAATCGAACCCACGCCGTGTGCGTGGCAAGCAGATGTTCTACCACAGAGCCACGCCATTGCATGACACTGCCTTGAAAAAAAAAATACTATATGAATGTCATGTAGTGGAAGGAGGCTCCTTGACGCGGCAGAAGAAGGTCGCGCCAGGCGTCAAAACATGTGAATTGTGCAACGAGTGCGTGTTTTGAAGGCCCACCCATTACAAAGCGCTCCGACGTATTTAGTCATCATCAGCTACGAAAGCATCAACAAAGTGAGCAGCTGCGCAGGTTCGCGTGTTGCCTTACGGACGCGTAGTGGGCCCTTCGCTGACTCGCAAAAGGAACTATTATGGCGTAGTGGGCACATAACAACTGTGCTTGCAGTAGGCATCCTAGGATAGTTTTAAACGGCCAATGGTGCGCGCAAAGTCGTTCGTTTTCTTACGGCACAGTTGATGCATGCACCGAGAACCGAAGCCAGGCTAGCAATTGCATGTGCACGGGGCCAGATTACGCTATCGCGTTACAGTCTTGAAGGCGAAGATGTGCACGTGAAAGAACCTCAGGCGGTTGAAATTTCCGGAGTCCTCCACTACGGCGTCGCTGATCATATCGTGGTTTTGGGACGTTAAACCCCAACAGTTATTATATTATTACTCTTGAAGGCGAAGCTCAAGCTTTATTTTCTTTCTGAATTTCTTTCTCTCTCTCTCTCTCTCTCTTATTCTTTCTGTGCTAGGCGGGTTCGAATCCCGCTTCGTGAAAAAAACGTTTTCGGCAAGAATTTTTCTGTCTTCCTTTATATCTTTCTTTCAGTCTCGCCGTTTCTTTCTTTCTTTCTTTCTTTCTTTCTTTCTTTCTTTCTTTCTTTCTTTCTTTCTTTCTTTCTTTCTTTCTTTCTTTCTTTCTTTCTTTCTTTCTTTCTTTCTTTCTTTCTTTCTTTCTTTCTTTCTTTCTTTCTTTGCACTCGTTCTCTCACCCATCAGGGTTGGCCACTCCGTAGGGTTGAGTAGTGGGATTAGCACAAATCCTGTGGCACATACCCGTTCATAATGATGATAGTTTTACGGCAGGGTCGACACTTTATGGCCGGCTTAAACAGCTGCACTGTTTTAGGGTGGCTAGAACCCAATTCTAGCCACCCTAACTGTTAAAAAAAAAAGGAGCCATGAGTGAAGAGGGGGAGTGGAGAGGGGTAGATGGGTGAGTGGAGAGAAGGTTGCGGAGAGGGTTTGCGCATGCGCAGTAAGGGTGGCCCCGACGCACACCGCCGGATTGAACTCCGCTATAAGGTGCTTCGCATCTAAAAAAAGACACTCGGTCCCTTAATCATTTGCTTCAGATGACTGGAAGGCAAAAGCCGTCTTATTTTTCTCCTCAGTCGGTTGTACTGATCCCCAGGTGTTGCTATTAGGGGCGAAGCACCTTAGGGTCGAGGTTGGTCCGTTGTGCGTTGTTGTCCGTGCTCACGGCACGGCACCGTGTAAAATTGAAACATGAGGTTGAACAATAGACTAATATCAATCATAATTGTGACGAAACAATATAGAATACCTAAAACCACAAACCCTTTATACTAGTCGGCGACTTCAACCTACACGTTATGGATCTTAGGACCTAGCTTTGTCGTCGACTCTCACTGTCGGCTGTCACGGTATATAGAAAACCGTTTCTATAGTCGAAGCATATATGTGTTTATGTGAATGAAAAAAAGGTTTACAATACACGAATATCAATCATAATTGTGACAGAACAATATTAAAACACCTACAAACACAAACGCTTTATACTTGTCGGCGACTTCAAACGTGGACATTATGAACCTTACGACTTGTTTTGTCGTCGACTCTTTATGTCACTTTATGCTACTCAGTTTACATTATTTGAGGCAACGCTCGGGTAAAACAATGTGAATAAAAGAAAGATTTACAATATACGAACATCAGTCATAGTTGCGACAGAACAATATAAAACACATACAAGCACAGACCCTTTATATTTGTCGGCGACTTCAACTTAGACATTATGGACCTTAGGAGCAAGCTTTGTCGTCGACTCTTTATGTCACTTTATGTCACTCAATTTACATTATGTGGGGCAACGCTCGGGTAACGTACGGTTACTCACCCATACGATACGCAGAGCTTCGCCCACTCGTCATGATTCACTTCGTGGAGGTGCGTGATTTTCTGGGTTTTCTTGCTCCATCATCGTGAGCCATCTTTTTTCCTTTTCCTCCCTTGCTTCCCCTTCACCCGGAGCAGAGGTGATGGCTAGACGAATCGGTGATAGATCAGACATAACTTGTCTGCATTTCTTATCAATTAACACGTTTATCCGTCTCTCTTTTATGAACATTACACCATGATTTAAGCGTACTACCACATGCGACATTTTTTTTTTCAGCGCAAATGCAGAAAGCAAAGGGATTATGAGAATAGAAGAAGAAACACACTGCATAGGGCGAGCGCTAAACATGAACCGACTTTATTTCGAAAAATAAAACACAGAAAGCAGACCTCTCAAGAGCATGCGTTCGGCCACTGCGTATCTAATCAAGCATAAAGTAAAAAAAAAAAATCTGTACTCTCTATTGAATAAATTTATAGCTCTACTTGTTGAAATAGATCTTTTAAATAAATAGATAGATGAACTGGTCTACTTTCTGTGACTTTTTCCGAAATAAAGTGAGTTGATGTTTCGCGCTCACTCTGTGTGTTTCTTCTTCTCTTCTCAGAATTCCTCTACTTTCTACATTTGTGCTAAAAAATGTCGCATGTGATACAACACCCACTCGCTCTACAGGAGGTTTTATTTAAGCGTCCCACCAACGCCGTTCGCTTGGCCAAACAGGCAAGTTTAAGGCATGCATCTCCTTCGTACAGCTTTTCTCACGTTATACGTTGAGGATGAATGGTCGTTGCCTCACGAAAGGAAGGAACGCTCCCGTTATGACCTCTTACGTCACGAGATTTAGCGTGCCTTCGGGCTACGAAATCCTCACACCTTGTTCGAGTGCCTTGTGTACGAGCCACCAGGTCACTGCCTGGGCTGGTTGGCACTAGGTACTTGACACGGAAAGCCCTTTTATAGTGCGCAGAATGCTCGAAAAAAAAAAAGAGAGGACATGCGCTCGATCCCATATCTTGTCTTCTCTTTTCTTCAAGCATTCTGCGCACTTAAAAAGGGTTTTCCTTGTCAAGATAGGCTTGTGGACGACACCGTGCTTTGTCCGTAACCCGCAATAACCGTGAAGATGCCGGTATAAGCGCAAGCCTCCTTTCCTGCGATGTGAAAGAAGGAGAGTGTTTAATAAGCCTCGCCTCGCTCCATGCGCGCCGCAGGGAAATCCGCGGCTTCACTTTCACTGAAGCAAAGGAGGTCGCAGCGGAAGGCGTTAGTCAGCTGAAACAATTCTGCGTCCTCAAAGCTTTACTAAGCCTCCAAGTGAAAGAAATACAAGTGTTAAGACAACCATATCTCGTTGACGTTGAAAGCCCGGCCGTCCAAGCACGAGGGTTCTTTCGTGGTTTTCAAGCTCGCGCCCGAAGCAGTTTCCTGGTTCCCCGGCGATTTACAGGGGAGCCGTCGAGAAAACAGCGCGGTTGTGCGATGGAGTGCATTCGCGTAAGGGCTTAAAATAGCGCGGACGGACGTGGTGGCAAAGGAGGAGGGTTAAGCCTCTCGCGCTCCGATAAAGGAATAATTAACCAGCACCCCTTTTACGCTCAATACCCGCTTCCTTTCGCTCCGGGATCTTCCTTTGAAGCGACATGCGACCACGCGCGGCGATGTGTTATAGGATGCGCGGCGATGTGGTGTAGGACGCGTTACAAAGAAAGCGCTGCGAAGGTTGTCACAGAGTAGTACTCGCAACCGCCGCCAGGGTGTGGCATGGGCGCTGCGGTCGCATTTGGGTGCCTGTAGGAGGGAAGCGAGGGGAGACTCGAAGAAGAGTCGTGAAAGCGTGCGTTGCTTGTCGTTGTCTGTCGAAGCCTCGAGATTAGTTCACTGTGACGCCGTCGTGCCATTCATCTTTTCGTCGTTCGCAACAAAGAAAGATTTGTATGGTAAACTTCGTGAAGTTCCCATGTACAAAGGAGGTTGCTCGAAGAAAGGAGCTCCCGTTAGCGCCTGCTGCATTGCTTGCATGTCTATCATAACAGCAGAAAAGGCAAGTGTACTGCTGGGAAAAAGTTTTCGACTTGTGCGTCTTTTTTTTTAAGGCGCGAGTCTTGGATACCTCTTCGAGTGCGCAAATTGACCGTCGGCGTCAGCACGAGTAATGCAAAAAATCAACGTCACGTGATGACGTACCCATATGACGTCACAGGTCGCAAGCTGTGTGACGTCATCGTAACGTCACAAGATGACATCAATCACATGACATTGTCGCTTGGCTGCCTCTAGTCGATATTTTTCGTATTTCGTTTGCATTGTCTTGGGTGAACCAGTCTGCATGTACCACAGATTCAATGTGCGAAACAAACTGCGGTTTCACATCACCAGACACCTAAGTCAAAGTACGTATCAGGGTTGCTTCCTTTTTTTTAATATGTAGTACATGCCTATCGCCTTCGTTGATCCATTAGTTCCTTACAACCGAATAATAACTACAAGCTCCACACACAGCCACCACTGTTCCGCCCAATGACATTTACTTATTTCCGTGACGTCAACCACTTTTCGCGTGTTTCAGGTACTCGGTGCTTCCGTATACATACAATGTTCCTGTCGCTGGTTTTACGCCGTAAGCTTGAACGTCCTGGCAAATTTCATCGCAGATTCTGATATCTCTGCTCAGCCAAAGTTGATAGGAACGACGAGCCTTTAGTTTTCGATGATGACTGAGGGGCGCGAGAAAACGGCACACAACGAAAAGAAGTACACGGGACGACGCGCTACTAGCAACTGGAATATTTTTATTCAGGAAAGACATATTTATAACGCAGTGAAAACAAATTTAACCCAACGAGTCGACCAATAAACCATATGCTCAGCATGCCTGCGTGAAGTAACGTTGTAGGTAGGCTATCTCCCCTTCCTGCAGACTGATAGAGGGGTGACTGATGCAATCCGGCTCCTCCCTCTGGATAAAGAGGGCTTCTATAATCTCCCTCTCCGCGGAGCCCCTGTGCCTGTAGATTACAGTTGTCTGCTCAAATGCAGGCTTGCAGCTACCCTGATCGCATCCCCTGCAATGCATCGCCAGATACGTGAACGGCCTTCCTATTAAAGAGCTGCTGTGCTTTCGCAAACGCACGTTGAGGCATCTAACAGTTTGCCCGATGTATGCCTTGACGCACGACAGTGGTATTCTATACAGAACACCACGTGCGCAAGGAACGAACTGCCTTTCGTGCTTAATGGCACATCCTTTTAATTCACACTGCTTTTGCCTACCAATCTTCTTACCAACCGCTGCGCAGATGCGGCCCACCTTGTTTTCTGCGGAGAACACGAGATCCACCCCATACCTCGAAGCCACTCTCTTAAGGACGTGCTAAAGCCAGTGGACATACGGGATTTTTGACACTCTTTTTCTTTCCTGCGGGACATTCTTGGCTGGAACTGTCCCAACTTTTTACTTTACTGAGTATTTAGTTTTCGATAAAGGTGGCACTTACTAGCACAGAAAAAATACGGTTCGAAAGGAAACCGGCTTGCACGACTCTCTAACATGGGTGATGGACAAGAGCGCCGCAGTTTGGTGAAAGGAGTGACATTTTTTCTTAGGTACAACCTAAGATAGATACAAGCTGCGCCAGCAAAACCGCGGTGCTCTTGTCATTCAACCATGTTGGACAGTCATTCAAACTGGCTTCCTTTCGTGCCGTAAGTACCTTTTCCGCGCTAATCTAAATGCAACGCGTATTAGGAGTTAAAGGTTCGTCGTTAATACCTGGAATATCACGTTTGCTGAGCAGCGATGTGAGAATCCATGAAGTTTACGAGGACGTTGAAGTTTCCGACCTAAAACCAGTGACAAGGGTGTATGTATGTATGGGAAACTCAACCTATCTGAAACTCTCGAGAAGTGCTGTACGTCACGAAAATGAGTGAGGGTGATTGGATGGAGCACTCATGCGAATTCTCTGAGGGAGGGGCAGTGATGGCTGTAGGCGGAGCTGACATTATTTTCTTGGATTGCAACCGCGAGTATAGGTTGTAACCGACTAGGGGTTTTTCGTCCTTGGCCTTTACGTATACCTGAACTTCTTTGTCCTTCAGCGCCCTCTAATGGCGGATCCCTTTCGAAGACCGGTTCTCGCGAGGCTTAGTAATCGGTCGCGTGTTCTCAGCATTCCCGCAGTTTTGCGCGCTTGTTCTCGTTTCTTGAATGGCGTGCAGACCCGCGAGCGTTGTTCGGCGCCATCCGCAGGGCGCTGCACGCGCGTATAATAGCTGCCGCGCTTTACGACGGCGCTGGAGAGAGCGTGGACGTCGTCAGCGCTAACTGCGCCGAAGCATGCTCCCGCCTACTCAAGATTTATGAAGCCCGCGGTGCCGGTACCGTCGTCGCTGCATTTTTAAAAGGCCGCCGCGTTCCGTTAACGCCCGCGTATGTAGTGGCGCATTCGGTATACGGGAGTAGGGAATTGGGGGGCCGTCGCGAAAACAAAGATAAAAAGCCAGACAGGCAACGATGCGTGTACCGAATGCATTGTTGGGACGCGGCTGCAAATTTCGTCTATATAGTCGTGTCCGTCAACAAGAACGTCATGACTGCATTTGTTCGACATCGCTGCCCCGCGCTCCTGTTTTTATTCGGCTCGTCTCATCTCCTGTCATCTTGCCATTTTTATTATACATGAATATATGTGCGCGTTGAATCGCGTGTGATGAAGAATGGTGATAGCGTCCAGCGGAAACGATATCTTCTTTTAACGGCGAAGCGGTTCTTAGTCGAGGCTTCCCCGTCCGTTGATGGCGTAGCGCTGGTCACGTGGCATTACGGTGTGCCGAGAGTGGGACTCGGTAGGAAGGGAAAGGGCTGGCGCTGCGACAAGATGGGCGAAGGCGAGGCTCGGCGGAAAGGCGAACTAATCAGAGGCGCGCAAATAAGGGAGAGGATGAGGCTCGGTGGAAAGAATGAACCAATGAGAGGTGCGCAAAGATGAGTGAGGGTGAGCCTGTCAACTGGGGTCACCAGCTTTGCTGTTTTGACAGCGTTCCCGAAGTGGAGCTGGACGCATTTCTTATGTCTAAATATAGAAAAAATTCAAAATAAAATGAAATGAACATTTGTCAGGACAACACAAACGCCGGTGTTGTTCGGACTTCTCTTTTGCGTCCGTGTTTGCACGCCCACCGTATTTTAACTGTAATATTTCTACCTCGTCTTTTCCTTGTGTGCGTAGATTATTCGTATTCTTTATTTATATAATCTTTGTTTTTTTCGCAAGGAAAATTTTTTCTCTTTTCAAGCACATAAACCGAATAAATTATAAAGTCCTATCAATTCAGCGGATGTCATCTGAATTGGCCTTAATCTGTGACGATCACTTTCGACGACAGTGTCGCTTTTTTTTTTCTTTTTTTTAACACAGTGGCATGTTGAGCTTGTTGGTGCTTATTCATTGTCTGGACAAAATGATTCTCTTTCTCGTGTATGTTTCTTAGTGCGCTGTTTTTCTTCGGAAAGTGAATGTCCCTTTGCGTGACGTAGCATCTCGCGTGTCCAATGACTGAAGCGACTACTCGTCCGCCTTCCATGAACCAGCCAATCAGCGCCAACTGAATGCTATTCTGTGTCGATTATCTCCAAATGTCATCTTCTCAGAATACGGCCCTTAATCTCCTGCTTCGAGATTACCTACTCCAAATCTGTCTGGAAGTGCGCCAACTGTTTCTGTTAAGGTTCACTAGCACTTTTGTCTGCACATCACGCCTGCATCTAGCTCGTGTGCATGTAGACTGCTGAGGACTTGCAAGCCAGGCCCGTAGCCAGGAACTTTTTTCGAGGGAGTTGAGGGGGGGGAGGGGCTAGGGCAACATCCCCCCCCCCCCCTGGCTACGGGCCTGTCGCAAGCAATGTTCATAAGATAATTCATTCCCAGCGTATGCCTTCAGCTTGACTCATTCGACAAGAAGAAATCGATAGACAGACATAATTAAGACAGACATAAGTTAAGACATCGTGGCTGTTATAACAGTCGACAGCCGACAGTTAACCAGCAACGGCCAGTGCTGCTATAGCGCGCGACTAAAAACGGCAGTCTGATTCGGTCAGGCATCGGACATGTATTCCTGTTGCACCACGCGGGTCTGAAAAGGCCCAGGAACGTATTTTTCTTTTCCAAACGGCAACGCAATAATGGATCGGGCTCCCGATATGCAAGTGATGTGATTGCGTTGGCTCCGGCGCCACTTCTCTTGACAGTGCCGCGTAGCATTATGGCGCCGGCGCGACGCCATTATGCTTATGCGGGCCCTCTACACTGAATGCCCCCACGTATTGCTCGTTGGGACCTTTGAGGTATTATCAATAAATATAAAAAATGCTGGCGCAAACACATTTACTATACCGCCCCCATGTCTAGTTAGAGTATTGTCCAATGAGCTGGTCAATTTCTTTCTTTATTTGTTTCTTTCTTGCTCGCCGTACTCTGTCCCAGGTCTCAAAATACTCGCTCGCTTAGAGCTCCACTCTGATCCTCCTACGCTCGATTGCTCAGCCTCCATTACTAACGCAAGTGTCCCTCGATTAAATATTCGTATTGCGCTCGCTTTATGCGTCGCGCCCGGTTAATTCGAACTACTGCACTGCACGGACCTGAAGACAAGTGCGAGAACGTGCAGACGAAGTTCTCGTTGAATGTTTCATGCGAATGATCGAGCAACCGTTGGTTTTTTTGTCATGCACACCATGTTTATGGTTTTTTTTTTTTTTGCTATAAGAAAATTTGCTATATGTTCGCACCGTTGTACCTCTTTCCTGCGTATCGCAATAGCAAACTAGCTTATGCCACTGAAAATTCAGTAGATGTAGTGCACGAAGACGACAGTCCGTCATTTAGTTAATACGTAGTTCATATTTCATGCTGCGGCTCTGTTTATTTCATTGATATCTGGTTAGATATGCAAACGATGGATTTTCTCCCCCGGTAGTTTGCTTAAGGCGCTGTGGTTCTCTAAAACACGTACGTGTGGATGAGTTTATTACGAGGGAGGTAAAATGAGCAACTGTGGCGATGCGTTTCGATGGCAGTTGCACATTGAAGCAATGACGCAATCTTATACTTGCATGAAAAGAGGAAGAGAGGGTTGAGGAAATGAGTTGAGGCCCAGTTATAGATTGATGTGTTTAATAGATAGCCGCTACTCAAACGCTGGCAAGGTAACCGCTGCTCATTAAAGGGCCCCTAAATCACACCGAGTTCAAAGACGAGAGGGTGGTTTTCTTCTCGCATTCATTACCCTTCCTACACGCACTACCTATTCTTTATCACTTATTTCTTCATAAAGCACTTTGGAAATGTCAGCACCAAGCGTTGAGACTATCAGGATTTCGCGCTTTTCGGTTACACGCTGTTATTTCCGCTTGCGCATTCGAAAACGCAGAAAACGAAGTGAAATCAGTTGATCGCGCGCGACAGTCACGCGAAACGAGGCAAAACGGGTGTACGACGGCATGGCAGACCGGGGTAGGAGATAATGCACAAATGATGTTCCTCGTATCTGGACCAATCGAGAGCTTAGTTCCTCGTTACGTCACGCGAACAGTCTGCTGGCGTCACGAATTGTGCCGACGGGAAGCCGGGAAACGCCAGGAGAGGATAAAGCGATCGTTCCTTGTATTTTAAGAGGTCGTTTAGGGGCCCTTCAAGAGTAATAGTCTGGATTCCAAGACATGGGCAAGCTCGCGAAAGGGAGGCAAGAGGTTAGATGAGCAGACGAAATTGAGAGCAGACGGCGTTTGTGGTGCCCTGACTTCTTTCTTGTGTGCGTGTTAGCACGCCTTGCCTTTTTATAATGGGATTAATAAGTTTGAGGAGAATAACGTAGCCGCAGTAAGCAGAGGAACGCGTTGATTGGCGAAACATGGGAGAGGACCTTGCCCTGCAGTGGGCGTAGTCAGGCTGCTGCTGCTGATGATGATGTGTTTAATAAGTCGCAACATTGATTGATTGATTGATTGATTGATTGATTGATTGATTGATTGATTGATTGATTGATTGATTGATTGATTGATTGATTGATTGATTGATGAAGTTATGTTGCCTAGCGTGCTGGAGGGACACCACAGGCATTCATTCCGCGAAGAACCAAGATGATTCCACATGAAAGAAAGTATTGCTGTCTGCATGGGGGCAGTGGCAGGTCCTTCCGTATGGCATTCCACTATCTAATTTGCATTTCTTCTTCCGTACCGTAAAGATGGTAAGGACTGTATTGTTGTGCCCGTTCTATAAACAAACTACCGCCCTCTCTTTCTCTCTCTCTCTGGTGTGTGTTGGTCGCGACCGCTCGAAGCTCGCGTATAAGCTTCCCGTCCATGGCGTCTGCGCGTGCGCGGCAGGAGGATTTACAGTAACACTGATAGTTGGGCGAGTTGGTATGGGTTCATGATTAATCTAGGCGCAGCGGACACGATATACAAATGAAGAATACACGAGGATCGGCGCCTGTCCTCGTGTATTCTTCGTTTGCATATCGTGTCCGCTGCGCCGAGTTTAATCAGCAGAATGTACTTTCGTGTATAGAAGGCTTACAAGATCGCGCCTCAGGACGCTAGACTGAAAGGTTAGGTTAGGTCAGATTAGGTTAGGTAGATCATAAGGAACAGTCTGGATCACTTCCGGTCGCCACACCGTTAGAAGTGGGATGCTAGTAGAGATAATTAGCACTAACATCATCATTCATCACCACCACCACCAGCACCACAAATTGGAGCACGGCCTTCGGCATGGGTGTCGCTTAGAGAACATGGCTGCGTATGTTTATCTCGACGTAGTTATCAGTGCTATTATCTCAACAAACTCACATATAAGTAACGGTGCACACGTGGCACCACGAGTCGATCGCTTTATCTCGTGCGCATTAATAGAAGGCATCGCTGTTTCGTAAACTGAGTGTCGAAACACTGCCGGTCCACTTGCGTTTATCACTCCCCCGCGTTGTGTACGGACACGGCTGGCGACAGCGACTCGACGATAAGCTTCCAGGGGAGGACCCTACTAAATCCGTACTGGCGGGACCGTCCTCGCTTAATCGTGAATGTCGCAATCGCGTAACCGATGACGGTGATTGCGAAAGATAAGCGCGCGGGGGTAGGGATGGTAGAGATAAAATATAGAGAAATCGGGAGAGTGCTTGCGTTAATGTAATGATGAATACCGGGGAAATTATAAAACTTATTCAGCAACAGTACTGACGTTTGGGGCGAGTTCGTTCTTTCTTTGTCCGTGTGTGTTTCGCTCAGCCAATCGTGGATCAGTATGTAGCCTTTTTGTCGTGGTAGCGCGAGAGCTCCGTGATGAGGCAGGCGGCTGACCCACTCCGCGGACAAAAAAAAAAAAAAAAAAAAAAAAAAAAAGCCCGCAGCGCTACTGGCTTGACTTATTTCGAGGTTGTGAAAAGCAGCCGAACTAAAGCATCTATTTTCTGTCTCCGCCAGCGCTGTTACGAAAGTTCTTGGTGCTCGCTCGAGCTCTTAATGGCTGGAGAGGTGGCCGAAATGGATTAACTGTAAAGCCCGCGAACCGGAGGCTGTAGAAAGAGCGAGTACATTCGTACTGTCGCAATGCAAGCTGCTGATAGCTTTGTGTTCTTGTTATTTTTTTATTTGCGACATAGACTTGCCCTTAAGGCACAATATTTGTTGTGTATATTTGTACGAAATGCGCCATCAACCTGGCAGCCGATTTCCTGCTGGAGCAGTCATCAATCAGTGCGGCAGCCATCATCTGCGACTCCCGCGCGGCCTTGGCTGCCATCTCTCGCGAGGAGGACGGCAGTCTTCTGGCGCAGAGGGTAGCCAGGCAACTGCACGCCGTGAAGCAATGCGGATGCGACCTCTCGCTGCACTGGGTCCCTTCACATGTGGGTATACCAGGGAACGAGGCAGCCGACCGAGCTGCAAAGGACGCGCACGACCCCAGCACCGCGATCACCGACTGCGTGAGCTTCTCGGACGTCGGTCGTCTCCTAATAGCCTGCTACGTGCGCGAGCGACATCCAGATCTTCGCGTGGCAGCCGGCACGCCGCCGCGGCGGCTCCCTCTCAAAGGTCGCGAAGGGACCGCGGGTTCCTTCTCCGTCTCCGCACTGGGGACAACTACACCGCCGAGCGCAAGCATCGTCACTCCGGGCGTGGCAGTCCATACTGCATCGACTGTGGCGACTTGGAGACACTCGACCACCTGCTGCTCGAATGCCCTGCTGGTGACGCGAGCAGGCAAGTGATGCTCGCCGTGTACAGCCAGCTTGGGCTTCCTCGGGCAACAGCACAGCACCTTCTCTTTCCGGCGTGCCGCCGCGAGCACGTCAAGCGTGCTCTCTCTGCCCTGCTGGACTTTGTTGACGGCAGCGGACTGCGTGAGCGCCTCTAATTGGTTCTCGTTGTGTTTTTTTTTTTCTTATCGGTAGACAGCCTAGTGAAGCCCCACCCCACTTTTTTTTTTCTCTACTCTCGCTCCTTCCTCTCCTTTTCATACCTCCACTCTCTTCTTTTACCTCCCCATACCCCTCCCCCTGTGCATTACTGCTGAGGTGTCCCACTTTGATGGAGACAGTTGCGGGGTGCACTTTTCTCTTCATTTCTTTCTTACTTAAAAACCACTTCCCCCCCCCCCCCCGTTAGGCCGGTGTTGTGTATGAAGTGAAGAAGTGTCTTGTGGTATGTGTTGTCATGTATCCATCGGTCACAACTGTTTGTGTCACTGTAGCGAAGGCCAGCTTGCAGCAGATGACGGGAGCGTTCCGGCTGTAACCCTTGGCATGCCCATATAAGGTGGTATGCATCCGCTTGCATCGCCGAAACAGAACATTACGGGCATGTAGTACCCACTGGTAAATGCGACAAGTTCCACGTTGAGATAAAAGCCGGGGTAAGGGTCACCCCTACCCGAAGCCTCCTAAGCACGGTGAAGTGTTTTTGTTATCTCCCCAGCTTTTTGCGTCTGTCCCCCTCCACCCAAATCTCTCTTTTTCGAAGTTCTCGATATAACTGTAGAGCTTATCATAACCTGTTACTATATAATCTTTTTTTGTATCGTTGTGGTCGCGTATTCGTGTATTGCGTCGTGATCCTATTAAGCACGATGTTTGTGACACTAATACTTGTGATGAGTATTGAGCGAACTTAAATCGAACGTATGCACCGTGCTTGTGCGTGTGCTCTGAGGAAACGAGAACTTTTGAACTCACCAAATGCAGAGCTGTATATATGTGTATCTATCGTTTTTATTTCTTAAATTTTATTTTTATCCTAACAACCACGTGGAAAGGAGTAGGCGTCGCCAAGAAATGATGACAGCTCTTTCATTTATTCCTTATTTCAATGGATGGATGGATGCGAAACTTTATTGTAAGTCCTGGGGTGCACGACTCAACGCGCAGCGGGCCGCTCCCACGTTGGGACAGTCAGGCCAAGCCCGACCGCAAAATCGTGGGCCCTCTGAACAGCCAATAAAAAATATTGATTTTATAAAAATATGATCAATAAAAAATATTGTACCATGCTATCACAACCATCTACAACAGGAAGTTTGACGGGTCGCCCCTTTATAACCTTTGACAAGGTTGGCGTAATAAATCTCAGTAAATAGGTAACATTGACATTAGCGCGAATGCCAACAGGGCACGCAGGCTGAAGACGCCATCGTCGCTAACAGCAGTTGATGGCTCATGACACCTGATCAGTGCGTATGTATGTATGTATGTATGTATGTATGTATGTATGTATGTATGTATGTATGTATGTATGTATGTATGTATGTATGTATGTATGTATGTATGTATGTATGTATGTATGTATGGTGTATGTATGTATGTATGTATGTATGTATGTATGTATGTATGTATGTATGTATGTATGTATGTATGTATGTATGTATGTATGTTTGTGTGCATATGTGTGTGTATGTATGTATGCATATGTATGTATGTATGTATGTATGTATGTATGTATGTATGTATGTATGTATGTATGTTTGTGTGCATATGTGTGTGTATGTATGTATGCATATGTATGTATGTATGTATGTATGTATGTATGTATGTATGTATGTATTAGTCCATTGTTCCTGGGCTGATGAAAGCCTATTTCGCAAACTGCCGCGCTGTATTCATGCGTTACAGGAACCACTGTTTTTCCTTCGCTTTGATCGCGTAGCTCTGTTTGCTTTCCCGTGGCTAAGTAGCGAGTTAATGCCCCGTTCTCGTTACACATTCTCTGCTGATGCGGCAACGACTGGTCCGGCCCGCTCTCGTATTACAAAAGGCGGACAAATGTGTCCCCGTTAACGCGCTGTACTGCAGTGAAAAGCACGGTTAACAGGAAGATATACGCACGCACGCACGCACGCACGCACAAACACACACACACACACACACACACACACACACACACACACACACACACTCTCTCTCTCCTCGCACATCGGCGCAATTGCTTTAGAGTAGTGCGTTAGACCGCGTATTCGCAGCCCTGGTTCTGCCATTAGAAAGCGCTCCGCTCAGCGCTGTTCTACTGGTTGCGTCAGGCTCGTAGTTTTTACTCACCGGAGACGAGCGCGGAGAGAGTTCCATTTGCGTGGCGACGTTGTCGCCTGCGTCGTTAGCGACGACGTCGTTCGTAAAAAGCCCCCTGCCCCCGCTTCACGTGGAACAAGGACGAAACTGAATAGTAACGCTGATGTAGTCTTTGGCCAAAAGCATGGAGAATAAACGAAGGAAAAGAATGAATGGAAAGAATTGAATCCGTAGCATTAAAGAAAGAATAAGTGAGCGAAGGACCAAGGAAAGCGAAACAACGAAAGTGCACGTCATTGACGAAAAAAAATAGATAAAAGATTAAGAAATAAATAAAAGAACTATTAAAAAACGTGTAAGTAAACTAAAGCAATGAATGGACTTAACAGACAAATTGCTTGTCCTTTTTGCATCAGTCGTAAGTAGTTCGCGCTGCCTACAATAATGCAATGAATGAATAAATGAGGCACGGCTTTGACAAGTGCTTTTAATCTGCAGCTGCTGCATTGTAGATTTATATCTGCGGGCTTTTTTTTCGGTCGCTCTCTCTACACACTGCAATTGAGACATAAGAACGAGGACGTTGCCTATTGGGCGTTTTTTTTTTCACTGAGGATTTCATTTGGGCCACTATGAATGGGACAGCTAGTCGCATTCCAACAGGCTCAGTCGAAACATTTTTCACTGTGTATTGGGATAGCCGGCTTCAAAAGTACTACCTAACCTTCGTGTATGTGTGCTGGTATGAAGCAAAACAAAAACTTTGCCCAATAAAGTTCAATATTTAGCTTACGCTTCTGATTGCCCTACTCTACCGTTACAACAGCAACACGTTATTCTCTTATCCAACTCAATATCAATATGTGCTAAGACAAGTAAGTGGAGGTCGGATGCTCCCGACCCTTCTCGGGAGCATCAATCGCCTTTGCAACATAAAATTAATGCGCTTTGTGCCCGCTTATTTCGCTGCTTGCATATGTGAATCGCAGCTCCGCGAGATTAAGATTTTTAGGAAAAAGCGTTCACATTTTAGGACGGCAACCGCTGAAAGCTTATCACTTTAGAGGAAAGCTGAAGCCGTTTTAGAATTTGGTAAAATTTCGTGGTTAACAAGGACCGACATTATTGTCGACGATGTCGAAATTTGTTCCGTGGTTGTTGTAGGAGGAGCATTAAAATACGGGAAAGAAATGTTTGTCTTGCTCCGCCCACGCGAGCGCACCGACAGTGCGGGCGTGGAAACGAACTACGTCATATTGGGTATCTTTGGCGGAGCCGCGCTGTACTTCGATGGAATTTCCCCGCCGCTCACTGATCCGAACTAACTGCAAGAGCACTGTTTATGTACTCGACGCTCAAGTAAGCATAGAGACACTGAAAGTTCTCTAGTTGGATATCTGCCATAAGGATGAACAGCGGAGCGCCCCTCATGTAATGTCCCTCGGGACCCTTGAGGTACTAATAAACGAACAAGCGTCGCGTATCGTCAACCGTGGTCACCATGACTAGCTCCGTCCAAGCCGCTGCCGGGGCTAATCGCGGATGCCACGCTATAATAGTGCTGCTGTTGCAGATGACGTGCCATACAGCAGATGACGTCACCGTGTTCGCTGAGCATCTGAAGAAGCCCTGCTGCCGCAGCCGCAGACCCCCCCCCCCCCCACAAACTGCTATTTGCGTTCACTTTTGAGAACTCTCACATCGAAGGAAGGAAGAAACAAGCGGTTTTCTAATTCACCAGGTGGATAACTGCGATTACCCACTGCAAAATCTGTTCCCTTTTTTTAAAGTGCTTCGGCTTGCCTTCAAGAAGGGCACGGAGTGTGCAAGTGACACATCTATGTCTGTAATAATCAGTGAAACATTTTTGCGTTACTGTATCCGGCGCACACATGTGTGTTTGGTGTCTATCTGATACGGAGTTGTTTTCTAGATAAATCAGTTGATCTTTAGCCTTATGCCTGTGCAATTGTCTTCTCTCTTTCCTACGATTCTTTTTTGTTTACTTATCTTGAGCAAGAAGTGCCTTACATAGACAAGTTTGCGCTTGACCACAATTTGCTTTCTGAGCTCATTTCCCTTCTGTACTTGCGTATCTAAGTTCCGTGTCTCTCTCTCTCTCTCTCTTTTTAAAAATTTTTCGCAGCCTGAAACTTCTAACGGCGGCTGCTGAGAGGAAATTGACGACGCCTAAGCGACCACGTGACCAAAACGCATCGTGAGGAAAGTTGACAGTGGGGCATGTTGCCGTGGCGTCGTCGGTGGTCGTGTGTGTTACCCTCTGGATGCGAACCTTAGCCACGGCGGCCTCCCCTGTGACCCGGGCGTCGTCACGTGACAGCTCGGCGACAACGAAGGTGAGCCGCTTTTGTTTAATCTCGGAATAGTAAAGAATTGACTTTATTATTCGTAACAGAATAGAATGCAGTACACATTAGCGCCGTGCCGATTGGGACACGGTGGGAGCCAAAGAGAGTCGCGTAAGCTGTGCTTAGAAAAATATAGTCCAGAAACCCAAGTTCATACTCTCATATACACCGTAGCATGACAACACACAAAGAACAGCTCGAAAGGTCACTTACGACAACTTCGCTGACACCTCTGCGTTAGCCGAAGGAGAAAAAAAAAAAAATCCTGCGCTTAATGCAGCTCCACTACCGTGAGACCTGAGGAAGTGCGTAGCACGGGCAACCCAGCGATTCCCTCGGCGCTTGCCATCGCCTCGGCAATCGCGTGCTAGCGGAGGTGGTGGCGCCCTCTCTTGCGCGGCGCGGTTATCAGCCGCATGGTTCAGGAGCGTTTTTCGCGATTTTAGGTATATTATTGTGATTAGTTCCGGCTTAGTTCTGTAGTTTACATTATTTTAGACCTTGTTAGTTTATTTTGCACTGGCTTTGAGCATTGTTAACCTTTTTTAGGCCTGCATTGACCACTGCGTGACCATGTGACATGAGACGGTGGATGGCTGACAAGCCGCGCGTCTCTAAAGTGCTACGCACTAACAAAAAGAGAAAAAGAAAAGCTAGCAAGGGTAACTTATGCATTCGACTAGGACGACTCGAGGGCGAAAGCCATCTTCTTCTTTTTCTTTTGTTTTTCTTCCCACCCTCCGGGTGTTCTCTGCACCTAACGTGATTTTGCACTGGCTCCAGGATCGTAGGCATTGCAAGCTTTGTGCACCCCACCTGATTTTGCGCTCACCTTTGACCAAGCGACCATGTCATTTGATGACGTCATCCTGTGACGTCACAAGATTTTGGCGATATGTGACGCCATCACGGGCTGATTTCTTGCATCACTCGCGTTGACGCCGACGTGGCGGGACGACGATCGACGCCGACGGACAGCTTTCGCGTTTGATGAGGCATCTAAGGCTTTCGCCATAAAATAACAGTGGAACTCTAGCGAGAAATCAACGCGCCCAAATCGTAACGTATACATTCATCCGAGAGCTCCTCGTAGGGGCCAGAATTTTTGCGCTTTGACGAAAGAAAGCTTCAAACAGAACCGCCATCCCAGATAATCGGGTTCCTTTCACTTTCTCGCTCACTTAAAGCCGGCATGGGTGTTGAGGTTTCCCGTCACCGACGATTCGTTCAACTAGGCCGTGTCTCGAAGTGAACGGTTTTAAACGAGTCGTCGTCTGTTGGAGCTCGATCAATGCGCTTCCCTCTGATCCGAACTGGCGGTGCAGTAACGTCTACCTAACAGAACCGAATGTTGCACGGAACGAACAGAAAACTCCTTTTTTGTGCTTCCTACTCGGTGCCTTCGCAGGCAGACAGGAGATGAAAAGGATCGGGGAAGCGTCTCATTCTATATGCCTCCTTTCTTTATCTTTAAAAACAAAAACAAAACATTTATGTTAGACTTGGAATCGTAAGAACGACTGCGGTAGTATAGATATGCATTCTAGAGAAACAAGCGCTTTTATTCCGAATCGATATTCTCGTCGGGTATTTCGTTACGTGTAAGGGGATATCCCTCTTCACGAGACATCTTTTCTCATCTTTTCTTCTTATCTCATGGTGGTTGCGTCGATATTTATTTGTTTGTTTGTTCGTTTTTTGGTTTGATTGTTTGTAGTCTTTGTAACCAGCATCAAGGGGATTCCAAAACCAAGGAATCTTTCTGGCGGCGCACTTAGCAGCCTTCTCTTCCACACAGGTTCTGTGACGGCATGTGGCGGCGATGTCTTATTTGTCACAACAACTACAACAACGAGTGCAAGGAAAATAAAAAGGAAAGACGGTCAATATTGAAGGCAGTGAAGACGCTTCGCTTCGAGTACCGTATTTACTTGCGTATTTCCGGCACTCTTTATCACAGGATAACTCTGTGGAGTTTTGGCTTAATATCCGTTAATATTGGTTCTGATGGCTATAGTACGTGCAATATGGTGTTCGCTAAAGATCACTAGAGGATATTTAACGCTGGCTTGTGTTGTTAACCAACACTACCCACTACATCAACACTGTGGCTATCACGATGGCTAGTGATTGAACATAGTGTTGGCTAATTTTCACTACTGTTTAATGCCCGCGGTTGTAACACCAGCATTGACTGCACTGTATTTCCATTCATTAAATAATAATAATAATAATAATAATAATAATAATAATAATAATAATAATAATAATAATAATAATAATAATAATAATAATAATAAAACTCACAGCGAAAGCCATTTTCTTTTTCTACTCAGACGATGTGTTGATCCTGCCGCGCCACCCTCTGAAAGCTTTTTGTACCTAACGTGGTTTCGCACGGCCTCCAACATCGGAGGCACCTCGGCTGGTTTTTGCATTGCCTCCGTGATCAGCCCACCTTTGACCAAGCAAGGCGGTCTTGTGATGACGTCAGACATTTTGGCGATCTGTGACGTCATCATGACGTCATTAGGTGACGTGATCACGTGATGATGATTTTTCATCACTCGCGCAAGGAGGAGGGAATGACAGTGGCGAGACGACAGGTTCTGCGGCGGCCGCCCGCGGCTCTACAGTATAGTGCGCGCCGTCGTACGTTCGCCGATGACGTCAGCACTAAGGTATGCGGCCCTCTTTCTTTTCCTCCCTCTCTCTCTTTCCCTCGCGCTCTTCACTCTCTCCGTCCTCTTCCTCTTTTGTCTCTTTCCTCTATCTCATCTCCTCTCCTCTACCTGCTTTCCCCGAAAACCAATCGCGAATCAATCTTCAGAATATTTCCATTCCTAGGATCTAAATGAGCGTTACCCTATATTTTCTCCTCTGCTAGATAAATGGTTTTCCCGCGAATAACAGCCCTCGATATATCGTGTTCATGCGACATTTTCTTCTTGTAGACTAAGAGTACATTTCTCTAGCCGTTTCCAACTCCAAGGCTAAAGATCGGGAATACCAGAGCACCCGTGTGTTTCTCGGTATTCTTTTGGTATCGGAATGGCGTCGGTATTATTAACCACGTTCTCTGGGAATGTAAGCATATTTTTCCCTCTTCTCTTCTTTTGCCTTCTTCAGACGGAGATGATCGCTTGTTTCTTTTCTAATCAATTCTTTAGTTTGTTCTTTTAATTTAGAATACACTTGTAGCTGATGCTCTCGCTTCCTTTTCTGACTTCGAGATTCGTTTTCGTTCACATTTATAGGTTTTGAAATGCACGAATTTTGATGACTTCCAGATGTCATCCAGACAAAGGAAAGATGGGCGAATACTTCAATCCATGCCCGGAACTGGATAGTAAAGGATTAAAACGCTGCGTGGGCAAATGAACGTCGCATTACGAAAACGGCGCAAACGGCCGTTCGAGCTAGCGTCGTGTTTAGGGATGTGGCTCGCTCATTGCAGCGACTAATTTTTGCTCGTCGATTCGACTAAGCCACCTCATCGACAATTGTTTCAGGAACTTCACGCGGTCACGGAGAAGCGAACTTCTCCGTTCACCACATATAGGTACACGAAGTAAGCAGCGGTAATTTATTTTCTGGCCAGACTTCAATGATACGTCGATGCTGCTTTTCTTTAAGTACACGTAAAACGTAAAAATTCTCTAATTAAGAAAAGAAACATTCGACTGAGTACGTACGAAGTTTGTTCAAATTGAAAGACTGAAAAAAAGCTATATTCTAGGGTGTGTGGGCTACCGAACCGTTAGTTAGGCGCGTAATTTTTTTTTCTTTAAACGAAATTGACGAAACCTGGTAGCTCTGTGCAGCTGTTTGAGGCGCTTCATCCCCTCTTGCTGTGCCACTGCCATCGATATGCCATTGAAAAGACAAATAGTTTCTGACGCGTTACGACGATTTGACTGTCGGCCGCTATCTGTGCAGATGCTTCCGGACCACCGTGCCCATCGCTCGTCGGCCCACGAGGCAGTTAAAGCACCTTTGTGCTTTTTGGGGACTTTGGGCCTGTGTCAACGCCCAGGCATGCGGCCTCTCGCTAGCGGCCTGGCACGCACACGACTGTGTTCGTCCCATATTTCTCGTAAATTTTATTTTCTTAAATAATGGTGTTCATCAGCCACACCGACGTGACTGGTCTTAAGCTTTTTCTTCTTTTTTTTTTTCGTGAGGCCCATACGGTTACCATATGTTAAACATACCTGTGGAATAAAAACTCCACATTTCAGAATCGGCGTCTAGATTTCAGTCATTCCGGAGATCAGCATCGATGCATTTCTCGAAGCCTGATGTGAAATCCCCTTCACAAATGACCCATATATGAGATATGGGAACGGTCTTCTTTCAAATGGCAACATTAACTACCCTTCTGTTCAACCCCCCCCCCCCCCCCCCCCCCCACACACCTTACCTTCCTCGCCCTCCAGGCCCATCGGAAGACTTAAATGTCGTGACTGCTGCCCTCTATTTTGGGTGAGTTTGAGACCCCTGTTATAGCGGAACCGTCACATACGCATCAGCGCATTTTTTTTGCTCACTACCTTCTTTCTTTCCTCCTCCTTTCTCTCACCTTTCCATTCCCCTTTCCCATTCCCCCGGCGTCGGGCAACCAACCGGACCTGTTTCTGGGCAACGTACCTTTTGTTTTCTCCATGCCTTATGTCTCCGTTCTTTTCTAACTGGCTTGCTGTGGAGCAGTTGAGGTTGATATCACCTCGGATACTCCATTTCTGTGTTTTCTGAATGTTTCACTCTGTTGGCTCTCGTTTTAACACGTGAGGTATGCGTCCCCACTGTAGTCCCTTTTCGGTGCCTGCTGAAAAGACCCATTTTCGCATGGTATCGAACGACTCCCCATAAATGATGGCGTCGTCCAATCACACAACGCTATATCTTCCGTTCTTTTTTTTTCTTTTTTTCGGGCGCATATATGGCAAGTCGTGCGGTCTCGCTTAAGGTCGATGTAGGGGACATGGGGGCGTGTGAGGCTTGAGACAGTTTCGTATCGACGTGTTTTCCGAATGTATATATGGGAGACGAGATGAAAGAAACGAAAAAAAAGGGATACCAAATCGAGGCTCGACTGATTGCTACGCGGATCGTGTTTGTGCTTGCCGGCGATCGCGACGAAGAACCAAAGCGTTGTCGCCGAGCCGAACATCGGTAGCGGCCCCCTTTTTTTTCCCCGCGGCTGCCATTAGGATATTAAAGGGACCATTTGTATCTTGTTCCTCTTGACTTTGTTTTCAGAGATGATTGTTGGTTGTCGGAGTAGTCTATATATAGCGTGAACCAGCTAGCGTTGGCTAATATGTTGTTAGTCTAGCTTTTAAATATATTGTCTCGTAATCAGCCAACTAATCCGCAAGGGAAAAACAATGTGTACCTGGCGCAATTGTGCAGTCACGCTCAATATGAATTGCAACACGGAAACGCGCGACCTCGCGAGCTCAAAGGTCGCCCATGGCTTCCACAAGAACAGCTAAACACTGTTCTCTCACACACTGTTCTCTCACTGATCTTCAATGATAGAATTAATCTAGTTGGAGAATTGAGGGCAAATTGAAGACGTACGCATTCTTCGAGCTCGCCAGGCCACGCGCTGCGGTGTTGCAAACCATACTGAGGGCGATTGTACATAAGTATAGTTTTTACTTGTTTTTCGATGGAGGTGAAATGTTGGAGACCCGTGTACTTCGATATAAAGTCTCCGGATCCCTTCGCTATGGCGTTATTCGTAATGATATCGTGGCTTTAGCACGTAAAACCCCATCCATGAATATTATTATTATTACTACTTTTTATTGATGTGATGTGATGGACTTTTTGACGCACTAATAAGGCGCCGCCTACTCCTTAGCTCTTGAAAGGATGGAGCATACAACACAACAAATAAACATATAAGCAGCAGAATATGAAAAAAGAACAGAAACACACATGTCAAACAACACCATCATAACGTAATAGGAAACGTCCGAAAATGCGATTAATAATGTCCCTAACAATGTCTCTAGTCATCATGCAGATGAATCTTCACATGTGGGCAACATAACAGCCCGTACAACATAATAGCTAGGACATACGTACAATAAGTAGGGCATACAGATCATAACAAGACGTTGAAGTAGTAGGAATATGCATGTCTTATTAGGTGCAATTGAAACTTCTTAAACATATCTTAGAAATTATTACGTCACCGTAGTGTTCACGTTGACGGACCGGTTCGCGCTTCAGAAAGCACTCGAGCTTCTTCCGGGAACAGTGGTCTCCTTTTCTCCTCGTCCGTTTCTTTCTCTCTCGCGCATGAGGGCAATGGCGGAATTCAAATTAATCTGGTAGTGGCATAATGCGAGGCTGTTCAAGATTTCATAGCTCAGTCAATGAGATTTACACAATAACTGCTGATGCATGCAAAACTTCATTGTCAACCAAAGTAGGCTGTATTATATTTTCTATTGTATCATTAAAGTAATTCTTATTCGCTGAGAATCGATTAGACCCCCCTTTCTTATTGGCAAAAGAATTATTCCGATAAAGAGTATTCTATACAACAAAAGGACAAAGTATGCTCTTTTCTGTATTTTCAATATTTTATCTAAGCTGCCCGGTTCATGGCCACTCCCCCGGGGTGGATGTGTGAGCCAAACGTTTATGTTCTACATCTAAAAGCGCTGGTGTAGCGCGGGAACAAATTTCGAGCAGTTTTAGAGCGCAGCTCTTAGGCACCCGTTCCTGCGTTGGGCGGCGTAACCGATATACACGAAAAAATAAAATGCAGAGAATACCCAGGAACGAATGAGATTCGAACCCGGGTCCTCTGCGTAGCAGTCGAGTATTCTACCACAGAGCCACGCTGGTGCTTGAAACTCACTTGCAGAAAGACCCTATACTGGCGTCATGTCGCGCAAGGGATCGCGTGTAATATATGTAATATAGCGTGGCAGACGACTAAAATAACAACCGGTCATCACAAAATCCTAATTGCTCAACGAGTGTGTAGTTTAATGCTTCCCACCCACTGCAAAGCGCTCAGCCATAATTCTTCATCGTCATCAGCCACATGCAGCATCAGCAAAGTGCACATAACACCTTAAAGATGTGACGGGTGCCTGGCTTATCTGCAGAAAGACGAATAATGGCGTAGTGGGTGCTGTCCTACTTCACAATTTATGGCGTACTGCACACCTGCGTAAAGCCAAAACTTGAAACAACGTTGGCCATGCCCCAACACGAAGCTGCGTTCAGAATTCGCATTAGGCAGTGTCGTAATCGTGGGTGAATTTTTCGTGTCCCCATCCTATGTATACCTGCCACAAAATGTCGCCGTTAGAAACAAAAGAAAGACTTCCGCTGGGATCCATAAGCCACTTGCGGCTGCGTAACTTCCGCGCGTGTGAGATCGTGGTATCTGTTTCCGTGTTCATCACAGCAAGTGAAACGCGTTCATCCCAAGAGCCCCGAGTTTCCTTATCTAAACACTACGGTGCGCGCGATAATGGGTCGGTTTCGGATAATAATCGTTGGGGTTTAGTGTCCCAAAACCACGATATGATTATGAGAGACGCCGTAGTGCAGGAGGGTACCGGAAAAATCGGCCACCCGGGGTTCTTTAACGTGCTCCTAAATCTAAGCACACGGTCCTCAAGCGTTTTTGTGCGGCCGCCGCGGCTGGGATTCGATCCCGCGAACTGCGAGTAATCGAGCACCGTGGCTACTAGACCACCGTGGAGGGTGGGCCGGTTTCCGCAAAGCTCTGCTTCAGATCAGGTTCAGCTAATTTCAGTTTCCCTTCGTGGTATCGAGGATACCTTGTAGCACATCTTCTGTGACTGTCCTCGCTACGCTTTGCAGAGACGATCACTCGCAATAGCTCTAGCTCGCCTTGACCACTGACCGAGGTCGCTAGCAACCATCCTGGAATGCCATCCTCAAAAGTTATTGGGGATCATGCCAACGGAGGCATTGGTAAATTTTTGTAGCGTTAGCTACACTGGCCTAAGCGAGCCAGTTTCGCGTAGATCCTCAAGAGCCGTGCTGCGCATGCGCAAGGGTCAGTGATGTCACGCACCGGAGCCGGCAACTCCCGCGCACACCGCCGCCGGTCTGCGCTTTCCAGAGGAGTGACGTCGTAGCCTTGGCAGACGTACTGGCGCCGGCGCGCGCGCAGCTATTCGCCTTCGCTGTGCAGTTGGCGTCTGACACTGCGCTGGAGACGCTTGATAGCGCCTATGACTGGCGTTTGCCAGTGTGATATAGCCCTGGAGAAGGAGAGCGCAAATGCTGCTCAACGGCGCAGAAGAGCGGAGAAGCTTAACTCATCGGATCCTGGAGTAGTTGCCTGGCAAAATAAATATACATGTGCCACATAATACGTATACCGTGCGTGTGTCATTGGAGCAGCAGTAAGCACGGTAATCAAGCTAATCCTAGACAATCAGGAAAGATAAGAATAATTAGCTGAACCTTTACTAACGCTACGTTATCTTTGCATAGCCGAGCTAAGCCACTGCAACATTTTTTGAAGGACAACAGACCTGCACGAACGGCTGGCTGTAGACTGATAGCGATGACGTATGTCGCAAAAAGACTGCCAGACTGTGACGTTTTCTGTTTTTTTGTGCGTGCGTGCGTGCGTGCGTGCGCACGCGCGAGCTCCCTATTTCTGTGTTTCCCATCCCTTTTCCCCATCCCCATCCCTTTTCCCCATCCCTTTTCCCCATCCCTTTTCCCAGTGTACAGTAGCTTGGCTTCCTACGTAGAAATTTTGGCCAGTTACATAGTAAACTAAAAGAACAGCTATATTTTACTCATATACGTCTGGTACTTGAGCATTCGTGTGTTTGCTAGGATCCTTATGCCTGTGAGCAAGCCAGGCAACTTGAAAAAATCCAAAATAGGGCATTCTGATTTGTGTCGGACTGGAATGCTGTTCCGTCAGATATTGTAAGCATGGCGACAAATAATGAATTTTAGTACGCCTTGCGCATTGATATTTATTAGAAATTTGTGCAGAGGGCCCCTTCCGTACTGCCTGCAAAGACAATGCAGGTGCTCAGTTAATTAATTAATTAATTAATTAATTAATTAATTAATAATACCGGTTATTCTGAACTGGTTAGCATCCCTGCCTTCCCCTCTCTCTCATTTTCCATTCTTCCTTTCATTCGCTTTGTTCGAGAAAGGACACATTTTCAATGCGAATACCTCTGGAACTTATACGAAAATCATTAGTTAAAGTCTTCGTCGACATTCCCCCTTTTTCCCGCCCTTTCCCCCACAATTTGCAATGCAATGCGCTAATTCGCTCTCTGTCGACGTTTCTGGTGTCACGCTCTCTATTCAGGTCAAGGAACTTCAAGACTGCTTCAACAGCCTTCAAATAAAGCTTCTCCCCGCTGCCGCCGTTGTTGTAAACGCTTATTAATGATTCCCACTTGCCATCGCGGCAATTTCTCGCGCGCCGGAAAACCGTCGAACGGGCTCGCAAACGATGAAAAATACGCGACGGCGCGTATCGCTTTCTAAGTGAGCCAGCCACGAATGCACGCGTCGCGATTTTGCGAGAAGCCATTAATCTGGATCACGGAGGCGCTGCAGGTGCAACTAGGGACCACCGCGGGCATCTCGGAGGAGCCGTGTGTTTCTTTTTTTTCGACAAGCCGCAAAAGTTTGACAAAGAAATAGGAAGTGGCACGTCACTTTCGCGGGATCGAAGCTTATTAAAGCTACATTGTTAATATCGTTAAAGCCATGTGGTATAAACAGTGCTCTTGTTGTACTTGCCGCCGCGGTGGATCAGTGGTTACGGTGCTCGGCTGCCGAAGGTCGCGGGTTCGATCCTGGCCGCGGCGGTCGCATTTCGGTGGAGCCGAAATGGTAGAGGCCCGTGTACTGTGCAATGTCAGGGCACGTTAAAGAACACCAGATGGTCGAAATTTCCGTAGCCTTCCACTACGGCGTCCCTCATGATCATATAGTGGTTCTGGCACGTAAAACCCCAGATATTATTATTATTATTATTATTATATTACTTGCAATTATTTCATTTCGACTATGTGCAGTGTGTACTACATTTACCTTGCATAACTTATTCGACGTTGTTGACATTGTTGTTATCTACTGTTAGTATATATTATTAGTTCAACACTATAGTACGTATGTATTTTCAGACAGGTGGTCCCTCTCCAGCCAGATGCTCTTGGACCTACTTCTGTACACTTATGTAAGCATGTGTAGTTTATGCAAAAATTAATGAACAGCACTCAAACATGTTTATGTCAATCACGGGAAGCTCGGGATGCTGCGGAACTTTGAGACATATACGAGACGCTTCTAGAGATTTGGTCGGAAATGATAGAACGTCCGTGTGCTTAGATTTCGGTGCAGGTTAAGGGATGCCTAGGTAGTCAAAACTAATCCGCAGTGCCCCGTACTATGGTGTGCCTGATAATTCGTATCGTGGTTTCGACATGTCAAGCCCCATAATTACATTATTCGCTTCGGTAGAAAAAGAGAAACACTCTAGAACAACAGAAAAAAAAAAAAAAACCACGGTACCTTGTGCATTCGCCTAATACGACTCGAAGGCGAAGCCATCTGTTTTTACTTTGTCAATGCCCCCCCTCCCCCTCCTGCCTCCGAGAGTTTTGTGCACCTAACGTGGCTTTGCACTGCCTCCACGATCAGCCTACCTTTGACCAAGATGCAGTGTCATATGTGATGACGTCATCACATGACCTCACGTTATGTGACTTCATGATGACGTCACAAGATTTGCTGATCTGTGACGGCATGCCGTCATGTGGTGGCGTCATCACGTGAGAATAATTTTTTTTTTCGCATCATTGGTGTTGACGCCACCGACGCGGGACGCCGACGGTCACTTTTGCGTTTGATGAGGCATCTAAGCCTTTTAGCCTTAAAATTAATGCGTTGTTAGGATAATGCCTACACTCCGGAAATATTTACACCACTGATGGTGTTCCTTCGTCGCAAGGGTGATCCCTCTACAACGGTAGGGATGTACAAATTTCATTTATGGGCGATGCGAAAATGCATCATTGAGAAATCTATGATGACTCTGACGACCTTGTACGCGCACAAATATGTCACACACCTGATTATGGCAGCGATAGCTGCGATGTTTTTTTTTTTGTTTTTTTTTTGCAGTTTTCGCGTTGTCTGTTGCACCTATTATAATATTTAGCTCGCAATGAAAAGTCGGAGAAGTACGAAATTTTATTTGTTCCTGCCTACTATTCTGTCTTACCACATAAGCGCAAGGATGTGAGGCACGCAGCAGCCGTGCACTCTGCTTACACGGGTGAAAGGGTTACTATTTCTAACTCAAAAAAGGAGTAAAAAGGGTGTCTTTGGACAGCGAAGCTGCTATACACCAATTTCACAAGGAGGCTGCCATTTTTAAAGCACTCCACCGCCGCAGCGCCGTCTATCGTCTGCGACGTTTCGCCGCTCTTCCGGTGTGTGGGGTTCCGCGGCGGTGTATGCAGCGTATGCGCTCGGTATTGCTGTTCTTCGCAGTACACGGGCAAAAACAGGGCAACGCTTTTCGAGTGTAAAGGCACTGATAAATAATCGCTAAGCTTTCAGCTTCAAAATGGCTGAAACAGCAAGCAGCGGCGGCCCACGAGACGTTCCCGAAGCAGCGCCGACGATGAGTAGAATGCCAATGCAGTTCTTAAGCGGCTTGTGTAAATTGGTAATTGCTTTGTATGTTTTGTTATAGCTGGCCGGGAGAGGTTGTTGGAATAATCACTATAAAAGAGCGTTAACATTTAGGACACCTGTCGAAGTATAATCGGAGAAACGTAAATGGAGACGAGCGAACACGTAGGCCATTGTCCGGCTGCGCGCTAGGTGCGCGCATTAGTGTTTAAGATGGCTCCCGGGTTTCCGTGCCGTGATTATTCAAGTTCAACGTAACTCTAATCCCTAACAGGCCATTTTGGTTCCGCTTGTCACTTTGCAATACAATGTTCACCGAACGACAGGAGCACAGACACCGATGCCTGTGTTTATTCGTGTCGCCGTCGTAGCTTGTGGCCTCTGATCCTTGCATAGGATAAGGAACAGAAGTACGACGGGTGAGCTCAAAATTCGGCGTAGAAACAACACGATGATAAAATGAAAAAAAGCCTGTTGCACATCTGGAAGCGTCATGGCGTAAGTTCACTTCGGCGCGAGCCGCCGCCACTAGCGATACGCCGAAAGGGCGCTCGTTTTTGGTAACATTATTGCCAATTTGTTTTCTGGCGAGTATTTCAGAAGCATTACGACGAGCGCACGTGTCCAGGTAACGACCTGGCTTTAACGAACGTGGGCCGACTATTCACGACACCCAGGCTGCCGCGCGAAAAAAAAAAGTGCGGTTGTCATAACGCTACCCCAGTTATCGTCACAAAATTGACAAGTCGAGAAAGAACGTGCTCTCGACGAAACGTTAGAAACGCGTACCTACGCCAAAGAACACATGTCGTGCGGGCCTTTCTGTCATGTAGATTAGAAATTGCTCATTCAATAATCTCGAAATTGCACGCACTAAGATGGAACATTTTCTAGCCGCAGGCATTGTAAGTCATGTGCTGTAGCATAGAAATCAGAGGGGTTCATGAGAACAACTCTTGGCGAAACATTTTGTGTATTAATCGTCAGCCTTGACATTGGTTCTCTTTGGTGCAGATGGTAAAGTGTACCAGCACCCAAGCACAATCACAAGCTGGTGTGGTGACTTGGAGAAATGGCCATAAGTGCAGACACCACATATAATAATATACTATTTGTCGGAGAAGATGGCGTGCGACCCGAGAGAAGCGAAGTCATTTAAAAAACATTGTGCACTTCGCATGCCTTGGCTGCCAGTCTTTCAGGCTTCCGTAGCTGTTGCCGCAGCCAAACACAGCGCAGTGGTAGCTTGTCGACCTGTTCTCGTCCGACATTTCGATTTGCGGCAGCACAATTGTTTCAACGCGTCGAAAAATGGAAACACGCTGCCCTCTCACGCACCACGCAGTGCAAAACTCGGGAATCCGCACACACCAGTGGCAGCGGTCGGCCGAGGTGGAGAGAGAGAAAAGCGGTGAAAATACACCGGTTCGAGGCTACGCTCCTCCTCTCCGTGAAAACGGTCTATAGCTAGTCGTAAAATGTACATGGTCACCAGAAAACTATCATCATCATCAACGGGTATGTGCCACAGACATTGGGAAGTCCCACTACTCACCACTGGTTCATTAAAAATAAAGAAGGCAACAGTTAGCCCAAGAAACAGAGAGAAAGAAACAAAGCGATAGAAAGAAAGAGAAAAAAAATAAAAAAACACACAAATAAAAGGAATAAAGACGTAAAAAGATAGGAAGACGGAGAAAGACATAGAAATATATAGAAAGAAGCAGACACGAAAGAGAGATAGAAAAAAACAGAGGGCAAGACAAAAAGAGAAAGAAAGAGAGAGAGAGAGAAAGAAAGAAAGGGAAGAAAGAGAAATAAAGATGGAAAGAGTGAGATAGAGAAGTAGATAGAGAGAGAAAGAAAGAAATAGAAAGTAACAGATACAAAAAATAGATAAAAGAAACAGAGAAAGAGAAAGAAAGAAAAGATAAAGAGGAACAAGAACGGCCACCAGCTGCGCTCTTCCTTCGGACTTGGCATCACTAGTGCGATGTTGGCATAATTTTTTTACCCATTGTTTTCTTAGAGTGCAGTGCGCAAAGATAAGAAACCCCGGCACGATCGAAACGCGGGGCAAAAGCGTGCTCTAATTGTCCGTACGTGATAACAGCACCTCTTTGTGGAAAAAAAAAAAGAAAAAGATTAGAAAAATCAACCAAGATGAAACATTAAAAAAAAAAAAGATAATTTTACACAGGAATCGAATGCACAACATCTTCATAGTACGAATAGGGTAACGTGTTCTCTACCACTACCGTAACCATTACGCCTCGAACGGATTTTTTATTCTTTATTACGGGGAAGCAAAAAACAGCGTACTTGAAAATCGAAAAGTCAATAGTCATGTATTTCAAGCGCATGTCAAGGACACGTAACTAGTAAACAGTATCCATCAACGTCGAGTCAGCTATTGTCCAGTAAAAAATAACTATCAAGGAAGCAAAGAGAAATAATATGCATGCACACATAGTGCTTCTCATTATTTTTCCTTCTTCTTTTGTTCTTTCTAGTTTTTTTGTGTTTCTTAGCTATTAATATCATGTTGCCGAGATAGCCGGCTGTAACGTAGCCCACCTTCTGATGTTTTAGGGGCGAAGCTCCTCTGGGTGTGTGCCTGTCCCTCCTTTGTAGTATGTAGTAGTAGTAGCCACGCATAGTGGGATGTATCCACTCCATGTGATAAAGATGACGAATGACGACTGACGACCATTTGGCCAATCCCCCACAGTGGGTGTGAGCCAAAATTGCAGGTGAACAAGAAGAATAAGCGCGTTCCAGTATAGTGGAATGTACTCACTACACGTGATGACGATGACGCTGATGACCATCAAGTATAGGCGCGTTCCAGACCACACATCCTCTTTCTGCCACGGATGAAAACGATCGTGAACGCGCACTCGCCCTCGAAAGGCAAAACGGCAAAGCCTATGCAAACGTTCCCCTGAGCTTATAACGTCGCATATGAGGACCCCCGCGTTTATGTGTCAGGTCTTTGTATGACGATCGAGTGGGCAAAATTTACGGGGATTGACGGTTTACCAGATTACCTCCGGAGCTTCGCCCACTCATCATCATTCACCTCGTGGATATGGCGTGTTTTTTTTTTCTTTTTCATGTGGAAATAAAAGAAGTAAAAACACGTAGAAACAGAAATACACCCAAGGACGTGTGAGGCACTCTAAATTTGCCATTATCGACATACATGCGCCATCGCTTCAAGGTTTAACGAGTGACGTATGGGCACATTCCGGTTTTAATTGACGTGCGCTACGATAATGCGTACGTAGTTGTACAGTAGTCTGATAATTTCGATAAGCGCGGTAATGGGGATATTTTAACGCGCGTACATTTGCCCCGACCCTTCGACCGATCGTTGTCGTATTCCTATTTATTGCGCACGTTCTGGTACAGAGTAAAATAGATATTGATCGTCCTCGACGAAGCTATTACGTCGACTTGGCTACCTCTAGCTCCGGGTCTCGACATATACTGGCACCGTTCTCCGTTCATTATTTCATTCCTTTAATAATTGTTTCCGATTTATGTCCCAAAACTACGATATGATTATGAGAGACGCCGTCGTGGAGGGTTCCGGAAATTTCGACCAGCTGGGTTTCTTTAAAGTTCACCTAAGTCTAAGTACACGGGCTACGAGCATTTCGCCTCCATAGAAATTCGGCCGCCGCGGCCGGAATTCGATCCCACTACCTTCGATTTAGCAGTCGAGCACCACAACCACCATACCACCACGGCGGGTTGAACTTCATTCATTCATTCATTCATTCATTCATTCATTCATTCATTCATTCATTCATTCATTCATTCATTCATTCATTCATTCATTCATTCATTTTTATAATGAAATGATCAATAGGAGAGATTGGTGTCTTTATGGCGGCGCCGGCTACACCTTCTAGCTTAGCAACCGAAATATACAATGCGAAAGAAATAAATGAAAAGTGCACAACATATGTCTTACAGTAGAGCACAAAATATGCACAGTACGGTCCAGTAGCTATAAGTCACAAGTATTCGAGTGTGAGTTCAAGTAAGTAAAATAAGTTTGCGTGTGCACGTACAAGTTCATCTGTTCTATGTCTTGATATATGCACGGAAGCACACGTAAAGACACATAATCACGCATAACATCAAACGCACGAACACAACATTGTGGAATTCTGAGCACAAAACGAGATTATTTCGCTCATTTTGCTTTCAGTATAAGGTGTATTAATTAATTCGTCATTTTTAACGTCTCAAAGCAACAGGGATATTAAGCGTGACGTATTAGAGTGCTTTAAAGGGCCCCTAAACCACTTCGAGTTCAAAGACGAGAGAGTGGTTTCTTTCTCGCCTTCACTGCCCTTTCTACGGGTGCTATCTCCTTCTCGCCACTTATTTGTTCCTAAGGCACGTGGAAAATGTCAACGCTAAGCGTTGGGCCCATCAAGATTGCGCGCTTTTCGGCTACACGCTGTTATCTCCGCTTTCGCAGTCGAGAACGCACAAAACGAAGTGAAATCAGCTGATCGAGCACGATAGTCATGCGAATTCAGGGCATAAGGGGCGTGCGACTGCATGGCAAAGCAGGGTAGGAGACAATTCACGACTGATATCTCTCGTATATGAACCAATCGAGAGCTTAATTTCCTCATGACGTCACGTGAACAGACTACTGGTGACAGCAGAGAATAATGTGCTCGTTAATTTATTTTCGCAGGTTGTGTAGCGACCCCGTCATACATTTGGCTAGGTGAAGCTTCCAGTCATGTTGCTGAATATCAGAAGATGAGAGTCCTGCCTCTCCCCCCTCCCTTATTCCTACGGTAATCGAACCCGCGACATTGCGATGCTGAACGACTGAGCCACCATGTCGGGTCCCTCACCAGTACTAATAGGGTATATTTAGCCTTCGCACGTAGCTGCGAAGTCTATATATAACACTTGTATATACAAGGGTACACTTTCCCATTAGCAAGATGAGCCTCCAAAATGGCCGACACTGGCCGCTTCTGGGCTCCCCGTACTCTCTTCCAAGGTCCGGTACTCTTATCCGAGAATCATTAATCCTGGAGGGCGACAACGAAAACAAAGGAGACGAGACAATAGGGGCAGGCAGCACATCCCGCCGAGAATGGTGCCGCTAGGAAAGACACGAAAGAAGCAAGGGGGCAGAGAGGTGTACGTAGGTACATCTACGTGGATATATATATATATATATATATACATATATATATATACATATATATATATAAATATATATATATATATATATATATATATATATATATATATATATATATATATATATATATATATATATATATATATATATATATATATATCGTCTTCTCTTATGAACGGAGGTTTTCTTTTACGTGTGCCTGAAGGAGACCATTATTCGACACCTCGTAGTCGCTTAAAGGATGCACCTCACCTTTTCTCTCTCTTTCTCTGTCTCTCTCGGTTTTTTCTCCTCTGGTCATCGACCACGTCTTTTCCTGTCTGTTTCAAGATTGATGACCTTTAGCAGCTAGTTGTGGGCCTACCACTCAGACGTTGACCGGTGGTATGGACCGTGCAGTGTCATACTAATATGCCTTTTAAAAGAAAAGAAAGGGGAAAAAAAGCTGGAGATTGTGGGTCTGCACGTGGGGGCCGGTACGGCAGGTCGTTCACCGCCGAGAAGAAGATAGTTCGTTCGAACGTCGTTTTCTTGTTTTTCTGAATTGAAAGGACTGATCCGCGACAGTATAAGGTTTGAACAAAGCACCAGAATTCTGGTTCCTTGTTCTATAGCCTTATGTTGACGCGGCGGAGTCGAAATTCTGGGGGAGTTTGTTTGTGATTCTTATGACAAGTTTTAAGACTGGCACTGTTGTCACCTCCAGCATTCTTTGTGGTAAAAGCTTGCGTCACTTATAACCTATTATAATCTATTATCATATATATTATCATCACTTATTATCTATTTAAACAGAGAGGCAGAAGGCAGGGATGTTAACCCGAAAAGCTTCCTATTGGCTATCCTACACTGGGGGACTAGGGAAGGGGAATAGAAAGATGAGAGAAAGGAGGGAAATGAAGAAGTAGAAATGGAACAGTGAATTCACTGCAGCGTGCGGGACTGCACCACAAGCCAGAGGCGTTCTCAAAAGCCCGTCGCCCTCAAAAAGCACAAGGGTGCCTTCACTGCCACGTGGGCCGACGAGATATGGGGACGGTGTTCTGGTAGCACCGGCACGGAAAGTGGCCGATCGTCCAATTGTCGCAGGGAGTTGGACCGCACTCCGAGGGAAGTCGAGGGTATAGATAGTTCTCCTAATGATATTCCCGGAGATTTTAGCCGGGTTTATCGCCCGGCTTGCTACTCCAGGTGCTGGGTGATGACTGTGATAGGGAATCCAGGAGATTCGCATTATTGTCAGGGGATCGTAAGTTCGAACACAAATCTCTTAAGTCATGTGATATAATCAACCGCGGTTCATGCGCATGCACGACACCCATCTATGTAAATTGAGTAGCGACAGTTACGTGTCGGAAGTGACAACGCACGTGTTGTCAAAATTATGGAACACATGCAATAGAGAACAATGAGGAGCTTGAGTTATAACAGTTCGCAGTAAAATTTTTTTAACACTTTTCCAAGTGATCGTCGAATGACTTCAATTAAAGAGCTTATTGCCTCAGAAATCGACTGCCACAAATTTTTTTTTTTCAATCCGTCAAGTACGGGGATCTGTCGCACGCTTCAAGCGCTTCCTCTCTCCTTTCGCACTAGCGAGCGCGCTGAAACCTGCGCTGGGAGTGGGACAAGGGGGCAAGTAGATGTGTCGCTTCGTCAGCGCGCGTCATGACCTTGAGCACGTTCTTTTCTTTTTTTCTTCGAACGCGCGGCTTACTTTCAGTGTGATCGCGCACGTACGCGGGGGCACGTGGCGGCATCCCGCGGCGGCCGCCGTAACTAGGCAGCGCACGATGCTCAGATCATCCTATTGGCCGCGAGATCGAGTGGAGTCGCCGCCTGGCGGCTACTTGCTGGAGCGCGCCTAGTGTGGATTGCTCCCTGCGTCGTCTGTTAGCCACGTCGTGTTTGCATGTGCGCGTACGTCCTGCACGTTCTCAAATGGCGGTTTGTTTTGTTATGTTAGCGCGAGTTGAACTGCTCGTACGTATACCTAACCTGGTGTACAGAAGCAAATGGGCTTGCTCGGCTGCATGCGCATTGTAATCAGATCAGTGAGTGCGACTTTCGAGAGGGGTGTGTATTGGTGTCGTACCCTTCGTTCGCCAGAATCATTTCAGTGTTGGTGCCGCTTTCTGGTTCAAGCACACCATAAAGTGCGCTTGGCACAGTCCCAAACATGAGGAGCATTAAACAGTGTGTGAAGGCGCCGTTCTAGCGACTCGGTGGTAAACGAAAACGAGGCTCATGCACTTTCGCGTTCTTGTTAGGTGCATAACTGCGGCACTCCAGTTCACGATGAGCTTTAGTTGTGCTTAAGATGTCCTTTTATGGTACGGTCCTGGTCCCGCTACAGCGAAATATTTCTATCGAGTGAAGTCTGACACTTCGGTACTCAAACTGTCCCTAAAAAAAAAAAAGACAATGAAATAACATGGCAGTGATAAAACGGAGCTGCCGCGCGCAATTCTAACCTGGAGCCAAGTTTATGCAGAACCACCCGTGTGCTTAGATTTATAGGTACGCTTGCAAGGACCCAGATGTTCAAAATTAATCCCGACGGCGTGTCTTACGTTTATGCCGTACACGCAAAATCTTATAATTTATTTTTACATCATCTTGAGCGTTTGCGTGGAGTTGTTATAAATTGATGAAAGGCAGCGGACCTTTGTTGCATCATTGTCGTGCACGTAATCAATCGATGAAAGCTCTGTGCTAAACTTTTACCTGCGTATATATCAGTATTCGAGTGAACAGTGCTATTGAACTCATTGCACAGGAATATGGGCTGGTATACTAGTGAACAAGAAGTAAACACTTAAGCCGTTCAGTCGTGCTACTGCAGTGCGTAGTACACAAAACACAAGCTAAACACGTACAGAGAAAACAACAAAAAATGTCATATATATAGTGTGTAAGCGCAGACTGTCATCCAGGGCGAGCATCCCTTTCATCGGCAGATTGTGCTTCTCTCACTAGTAATAGTAACTTTGGATGATCTTCGTGCATCAATTCAACAATGAAGAGCGTATATATTACCAGTAAGCTGCAATCAACGCATTTTATTCGCCGACAATAAGCTCAAACCGCCCACAACGAAGCGCCGCTGTGTGCATTTGTATAGGCGCCTCCGGCCGCCTCTCCACACTAACGCGGCGACGGTGCTGCCACCTATAGGTCGATTTCGCGGCCAATCGCTGTGGACCTTTGGTTTATGGCGCGGTTATTTGGGTTTATGGGATCATTTTGTCGAGAGAAGAGGGAACGATTTCTAGCGGACTTTGACAATTAATTGCAAATCCCAGGTCGCGTGCCGCGCTATAATGTTTGGCTCGCGTGTTCTCAGGAGCCTCGACTACCGTTAGGCAGCGTTTTCTGACCATGATCAAAAAGTCTTGCAAGGCCCCTGTAAGAACGTGTTGACAAATCATAGTAAGCGATGGTCAAGGGGTCCTGGACATTCGGTACTCTTGGGTTGAGAAAGAACGTCAGGATAACAATAAGAAGAGGCATCTTCAAGCAGCTCGCACGCACGAAGACACAAGAAAAAACTTGGCACAGTTTGCACTGGTGGTGCTATGCTAGAACCAAGAGCGGAGCTAGCGTTCGGACTCCCGAGGAAGAAGCTGCCCTCCCAAGCCCGTGTCCATGTCCCGCTTAAACGACATGAGTATGGCGGGAACATGTCACGTGGCTAGCGTTGCGTCATTTTACGTCACGTGAATAGTGTTACGTCATTTTGGCGGGAATCTGTCATGTGACTAGTCTTACGTGATTTTAGGTCACGTTCCCCTCCTCTTCCGCGTTGCTTCTTTCACTCTCTCTTTTTTTCTATTTCTTGCTTCCTCTTTCTTTCTATCTCTTTCTCTATCTTGGGTTCTCTCTTTTTTTTGTGCGCTCCGGGCGCACGTGTTCGGGGAGCGAAGCAGAATGTGAAGAGGTCGATGAGAGCGCGCGCCGGCATGATGATGATAGGTTTCGCGAACGCTATGCGGAGCTAAGCCGAGCATAAACAGCTCTTCTGTTAAAAAAAAAAAAAAAAACTGACGACACGAGCGCCGACTATCAAATGATTTTTTTAATCAACACTACAACACATATACATGAATAAAAGAAACCACATGATACAATGTACGCATATCAAAGAAACATCTTGAAACGAGGCACGCGCAACAAGAGCAAGACCGGCATATTTCGCGTCAAACCTAAGTGCCATCCAAAAACATAATCTCCCTTCTTTCTAAGGCATGTAAGGCTTTCGCGTTTAAACAATTCCGCAGGTCCGGCACGCGACCTTGCGTCATACTGTTGAATGTTTTCCATCGTATGTGGGCATTTGTGGCGGAGCAAACGCTGTCTTTTTACAGCATAGCTGTTATGGTCGAAGTTTGTCGTGCGTCGTAGAAGGAAATTATCATCATCATCAACCGGGACGTGCTCGATCGCGTCCCCACGATCCAAAGGCGAGCGTCGCAACCACTCCGCTATTCAGGCACGCTGGCGGAGCATAGCATAGCCTTGCATAGTATAGTATAGAAAGGGGGTGGGAAAGGGAAGTGAGGGTAAGGAGGAAAGAAAGGAGTGAGGGAGCACGAGTACAGAGTGAGACAAAGGAAGAGATGAATAGATAGCAAGGAAGAGAAGAAGGGAACTAAAAGATAGATAGACCGAGAAAGGCATACACAAAGAGAGAAAGATAGAAAGCGACAGATACAAAAAAGATAGAAAGAAAGAGCAAGCATAGTCATTTACAGCACATTATAGCAAAGGGTGCTAAAGAGAAAGAGGTGAGAGGGTAAAAGCCAAGCCAAGCCAAGACCAGCTAGGTGCCCATCAGGTGTGCGTTGACCCAGCCTTGTGCGACTTGTTGCAAGCTGCAATGAATTTTTTTTTCTTTTTTGGCGAAACCAGAAACCTTTGAGGCGTTTGCTATTTCCGAGGCACTGCTCCTTGTAAACTGCGCAGCCATTTTTTTTTTCAGGAAAGGCGCGATTAATCTTAAAACAAACCCTTTGCGGTTCTCTTGGGAACGCCCAAGAGTATACCCGGATGGTAATTACACGAGCGAAATGCGTCGTCGTTGTTCTCCACAAAGGACTCCGATATGTAAACGGCGGTGAAGATGAAAACATTCCGACGCCGACAATGAAGAAGTCTGTTTACGGCATTACCGGAGAACTATGGGACCGGACCTTTGTAACGCCGCCTAGAAAAACAACGGATCCGAAGGCGGGGAAGATGCAAATTACCAGTTTCTTTATTTGCTAAAAAAAGACCGTCCTCGACGTCGATTCACATTAACATTGACTATGTTCGGATTCTGTTAGCATATGTATGTTCAAGAAATAACGAAAAAAAAAGAGAGAGAAAAAGAATTGAAGCGCGGCTTTCTCTTGCGCGGTGACATCAAAGAGCTGCGAATGGGAACCGGAATTCAAAAGAAGGCGGCTACACAAAGTATGCGATATGTGATCCACCCCCAACAAGTTTCTTTGTGTTATTCTTTATTTTTGCTGTTCAAAATTCATGTACTTTAACCAAAGAGGTGGTTAGTCAAAGAAACGAACGATATAAACGTCCATGCTGTACCCCCCCCCCCCCCCCCCCCCCCCCCCCCCCCCCCCGTAGACGACACTTGAAGTTCCACCAAATGGGATTCTCAGCCTTGATCTGAAAAAAAGGCTTTTGACAGCGTCAAGCACGCGGCTATTTTCGGCCGTGTCCGATCGCTGGGATTAGGCCAAATAATTTACAACTACATACGCGATTTCCTCACGGACAGGCGAGCGAGTGTCGTCGTCGGCAACGCGTAATCGCCAGAATTCGAAACGGGCCCGACGGGTACACCGCAGGGCTCCGTCGTGTCGCCCATGTTGTTTAATCTGGTCCTTCTCGTGGTTCCCCAAAAACTAGCAACAACAGAGGGGCTGCAGCACAGCCTCTATGCGGACGACACCACCCTCTGGGCCCCCGGAGGAGGATGCTATGGCCACGCAACCATGTGGCAATAAACTTCAAACTTCAAGCGTGGAGCAAACACTTCGTACGGGCGAGGACGCGGTCCAAGAGTTCTTGCGGGGTACGGGCCTCGAGTGCTCGGCGGCCAAGTCCGAGCTCTTACTCTACAGACCCACAAGTAGGGGCCGCAAAACCGTCCTTCCAGGGGGAGAGAGGACATCGGAAATTAGAGTCGTAACGGCGGACGGCGTTCCCATACCGAGCGTAGACCGCATAAAGATACTGGAACTGCACCTGCAGGCCAATGGTCACAACGGTGAGCCTCCCAGTCCTATCGCGTAGGGATTGGGTGAGGAGTAAGGGCTGTGTTGTTTTGACAGGCCCACACCATGTGGTAGGTGTCCGCCACCTCCCCACAGTACTGGCACTGTCCTGTGACCGTAGGGTCGAAGTGTTTTATTATTACAGGACATACCATCGTGTTGGTCTGGAGTCTTAAAAGGATACGCTCGTCTGCTTTATTCAACCCCCTTGCGGGGGGGGGGGGGGGGGGAAGAGTAGCGGCGATGACTTTCCTTGTAATATTCCAAAATGTCCCGATACTGGAGGCGAGAGGGAAACCCTCCCCGTCTGTATCCATTGGCGGAGGAAACCCGGAAATGAGCGCTCGGGCCGCATGAGCCTCATTACCCCGCAGTCCCTGATGGCGGCGAAGTGCAAGAACTTTCGTGTACTTAGATGTAGTAGCACGTCAATTAAACAACTACAGCATCTCAAAATTAATGTGGGGGCTTCCACTATACGGTGGGCCTCATAACTATATCTTTGTTTCGGCGCGTAAAACCCTGGAAAATGAGTGAAAAGTTGAGTGATTGGTCGTTAAAGTTTACCTGATTGTTCATGCGCTTTTTAGTAGATTGTTTTGTATTTTATATTTATTTATTTACTTATATTTATTTATTTATTCTTTGGAAGCCCAAGCGCCGAGGTGTTAATGCGTCAATAGACAATGTTCAAAACCGTCAGCAGTAGTGCGCTCTAATGTATCACTGAGCGAAGATTTCCAGTCTGCAAATGCAAGGTGACAGAAAGAGTATTGAAAAAAGCTTCGTTCGAGCGAAGTTTGGGCGTACAGCGTTAGAATAGTTAACGAAGTTCGGGTTGTTTTCTTTAACCAATCTAACGTTTTACGTTCACACTTCGCAAGATCGAAGCTCCTGGCATCATCAGCGGCTCTTGCTCGTTTTCAGCTTAGGGGGTTCCGTTCTGATCTGTCATTAAACGCTAAACCTAACGATAACTAATATAGATTTATCGACGGTTTCCATTAACGCAGTAAGTCGATTCTTCAACGATCATGCCGAGGTAATGTAAACGTCAACCTTTCCATAGCAAGACAGTTAAAATAGAACAGAACAGATATTGATTTTGTTTGTGCGTATTTTACGAAGCCTTTGACTATAACTCTGCTAGTATCGCTGGCTAATATTTGTCTTAAGCCTTGTCTGACGATCGGGCTGAGTCATAACGCACCTAGCGTGTAAACTAGCCACACAGACTTCCCAACAACGCAGTTATAATGCTCGCCTTATTGCTTATATATTTTATTGAGCTAACGGCAAATATCGTTCCCGCGTTTCTTGTTCATGCTTATCGCGATGAAAAAAGTTTCAAACACTTTGTATGTGCGTCGGGGAGCACTTCGATACGATTTTTTAATGCAAATCAGACTTAAGTAATGGTACAAAGTGCATCGGCAACATACTCGCTGCGTCTTTGATTGCTCTCTCTCTCTATCTCTATCTTGTGGTGTTTTCGCTCTAAGAAAAAAAAAAAAAGCTGTTACTCTTTTAACAGCGGGGGGTTGTTTAAAGGGACACTAAAGAGCAAAACGATTAGTAAACTACACTTTCACGATACCAAAAAAAAAAAAAAAAAAAAACCGCGCTTGCTGCGAGAAGACGCTTAGTAAGCGAGGAATCGCGCAAAAAGTGAATGTGGGTGGCGACGCCACCTTGAGGTTTCCGCACCATTCGCCGTGATGTCACATGTTTTGAGGGCGCCTACTAGGGCCTACGTAGTTCCTTAACGGTAAAAATGAAGTACACTGTCCTCTGAGAGGACCATAGAGTAAACATACCAAGTTTGAGGAAATTTTGTTGAGCCAGTGGCACCAAAACACGATAAATACACTTTGAAATCCGTGACGTCACGCGTGGAGATATTGGCGCGAAATTTAAAAATGAAACTTTGAACTTGATTTTCTCCTTTATTAATACACCTATGATGGTGAAATTAACGACATCATAGTTCTCAAAGTACAGTTTATCAATCTAAGCCGTTTCATTGTTTCTCTTTAGTGTCCCTTTAAGCATCTCGTTCCGCCGTTTCGTGTGACCAAAAACCTGAGCTGCGCCTAGCGCGTTCAACGCGATAACTCGGCCGGCGCGCTCTCTCTTCGTCCTCTGCTTCAAATAAAGACAGTTTGCTTTTGGAGACGTACATTCGAGAAATCATTATATTTGTAGTACATTTTCCTGTATTGCATAGCAATTTGGCGGATAGTAAGGCCTGTGGCCAGCACACCGATTGAGGTCGGCACGGTTAATGTGTACCTCAATGTGCGTGGTGCATTGACGAGCAAGCACGCGGCACGCACATTGAGGTAATGGAACGAGCCGCACTTCAGGCATGCGCGACTATATTCCCTGGACCCAACTCTCAGCCTTCAAATTCCTCCAGGCCTTCGCCGACGTGACGCTACCCTCCTGTGCAGGTTATGGTTGGGTGTCGCATTTACGCGCGCATACGCGTGCCGCATAGGAATGGACGACACCGCATCATGTGACCACTGCGGCAGTGATGAAACAATTCAACATATTCTGTGCGACTGCCCACAGTACTGTTCACAGAGACAATCACTTTGCAACGCGCTCGATAAGTTGGACGACCTCACTCTGTCGGAAGAAAGAATCCTGCGCCATCGACCGGACCAAACGTCACAGAAAAAGGCTGTGCAAGCGCTACTGCGCTTTCTGCGTTCAACTGGTCTCTCAGAACGGCTCTGACTGGAACGTCTTGCGTGTGTGTGCATGTGTGCGTTTTTTTTTTCGTTTTCATTTTATCTCACTCTCTCTCTGTCCTCTTTCCGACCCCTATATCCCCACCCCTGTGCAGGGTAGCAAACCGGTCACTCGCGCCAGGTTAACCTCCCTGCGTTTCCTTTTCATCTATTTCTCTCAATGTGCGTGCGTTCTAAAAAACGAAAAACATCATCGACGGAGAGTGGGACGGGACAGGGGTTAATCCCCTCTTCCCCCCGCCTCGTCCGGACTTTTAATAAAGTTTATTCACTCACTCACTAAAGGGAAGCGTAGGACATATAAACGGAAGAGAAAGGAGAAAGATGAACAGAGAGCGAGAGAGAGAGGACCATGCTAATTAGGGCGACGCTAATTACCATCATGCTAATTAGTGCATTGTTAATAGTCTAGGTCAGCCGCAAGTTCCACTGTTCGTCCAGCCTAGTACCACTAGTGCAAGCTGCCTTTTTTTTTTCTCCTCTTTTTTTGTGTTTAGTCGTGACTTGCCACACATAACAACCTTTAATTATGCACGTTAACTCTCCTTCGGAGATTATTATGCTCCCTTTGAAGAGTCGAGGGAGTCGTGACTCTACGAAAAAGAGTTACCGAATCTTTAATGAGATTTATATGTCTGTCATTTCGGGACTCGCCAAAAAGAGTAACCTCATCAAACGCGAAAAGTGATCGACGGCGACAACACGAACGATGCAAGAAGTCACATGATCGTAGATTACGGCTTGTCGACGTCAACACTGCGTCACAGATCAGCAAAATTCTGACGTCACATAACATGGCGTTACGTGATCTCATCACACAGAAACGTCGCATGGTTCAAAGAGGGCCGGTACCGGGAGTAGTGAAAAACTGTGTTTGGTGCTGAAAGCCTTCGGAGTGGCGGGGAGAGGACCAATACATCTACTGAAAAAACAAACAAACAAGATGGCTTTTGCCTTCGAGTCGTGTGAGGCGAAGGCATACGGGAACCCTGTGATTATATATATATTTTATTTGAGTGCCCTTTTTTAAGATCTCGCTTGGCACCGTTAAGACCAACTTGTTTCAACTAACACGAATCACCACTTTCATCACACAAATTTCTGTATTTTTCACGCGGCTTCTTAGAGAGTAGGAAGTGGTCTTCTTTTCCTGCGTGACATAAAGGCCACTTTAAAGGGGCCCTGCAGCACTTTTTCAGCATGTTCAAAAAAACTCTACCGATCGGTAGTCGAGGCTCCTGAGAACACGCGATCCAAGCATTATAGCGCAGAACGTGGACTGGGATTTACAATTAATTCTCAGTCAGCTAGAAATCGTTCCGTCTTTCTTCTACAAATGATGCCATATACCCAAATGACCGCGCCATATATTCAAGTTCACGGCCGTTGGCTGATTTGAGCATTGTGAGCTGCATAGTTACTGCGGCCGCCGCGGGAGGCCGTCGCTTGCGTACTCGCGATCACACTGAAGGTAAGCCGCGCGCTCAGAGAGAGAAAAAAAAACGAAATTGTGTTCAAGGTCATGACGCGCGTGACGTAACTTCTATCCCCCTATACGATCCCTGCCTGCTTAGCTTCCAGCGCTCTCGTCGGGACTAGAGAAGAGCGAAAGAGAATACAGCGTGCGACAGATCTCTGTAGAACACCGCTCTTACTTGACGGATTCAAAAAGTTTTTCGTGGCGGTGGATTCGTCAGGCAGTAAACGCCTATAATGGAGCCATTCGATGGTTACTTGGAAAAGAGTTGCAGGGCCCCTTTAAGATGGACGCTGTCAACTTAGCTGTATATTTAGCCGCCTACTGTGAGCATTGGAACGCATCCTAACATTCGGAGAAGGGTGCGCGGGAGGGTAAAAAAAAAGACACTGCGCATGTCCGTTGCTATGACGACGCACGTGCAAGTAGGAAGAGGAAGAAATTGACCTTGGCTTAGTTTCAAGGTGAAACACGCACTCAAGATCGTTTTCTGTATGGGCGGTGTAGAGCTATCGCTCTAAAACCTCACGAAACGAAAAGTGTATCGACTTTCACCATAGTTGCATTACTTTTCCTAATCGTGACTGCTCCTGCTGAAGAGCGAACGTCAAAGCCAGCGCGCAAACAAGAGAAAGAAGGAAATGGGACGACGACACTACACGTGTGGGTGGGTTTGTGCACAACTCTTTATGATACGATCGTACCAGCTCGACGTACTCACCATTTTAGCATCAGATAAAAGTCTGATAGTGGAAAAGCTAACGTTGTTATGGAGAATGGACTCCGGGCCAGGTGTGTAGGCTGTCGTGATCACCTACACTGCCAGCCTCTAAGACCTCACTGCGCATGACCGTCCCTGTCTGGAAGCCATTAAGGCATCTGCGTGTGTCGTGTATAGCGTTTATGCAAACTTTCATCTCATACTCGTTCCTCTGATATTTTACTTCATTTAACCGTTACCGTTCGAGCCACGCCGATTCACAGTCCTGTCCTTAGAGAATTTCTTGCGAGTGGACTAAGCAGAGTAGTTACACAAAGTAGACTCCGCACCAGCTATGGGCTGTCGCTATATCCCATACCTGTACCAAGCTCAAAAATCGCACGGCGAACGGCCTTTTAGCGGCTGCGAACCATTAGAGCAGGTACGGATAATGCCGATCCAGGTTTAAAGTATTAAACCTAGTATCGGGCGTCGGTGAGGCGATGGCAGAAAGGCACACAGACCCAGAATGGTATTTGTAATGAGCTTTCTTATTTAGCCCGTAGTCACGATGTATGATATTATCGCATAATGGTCCGCAGCTGACGCAAGGAGTGCGCACCGGGAAAGTCTCCTCATCAGACCCTTCAGTCGAAACCACTTAGCAAATGAATATAACGAGGGCGGAGGGTGAGGGAAGATCCTATTGCGAGGAGGAAAAGGTTTACGAAGGAAACGACGGTGGCGCGCGCTTATCGCAGCGGTGGACAAGCGGTAGAGCGTCCGACTCTGAAGTGGGAGGTACTGGGTTCGATTGCTAGTGCTGCCTGGCACCCACCTGTTCCCTTTTAAAAAGACGGTAGATAGATACCCGGGCCTGCGAGTACTCATATCCAGTAGGTGGCTTCTACTTTCCCATCATATCTCTTTTATGTTTAAACCCCTACCCGCCGGGGTGATCTATGGGTTACTGTGCTTGACTGCTGACCCGAAGGTCGCGGGGTCGAATCAAGTCCGCGGCGGCCTCATTTCGATGGAGGCGAAAAGCTAAAGACCCGTGCACTTACATTTAAATGCACGTTAAAGTACTGCAGGTGGGCGAAATTTTCAGAGCCCTCCATTACGGCGCCTCTCATAATCAAATCGTGGCTATGGGGCGTAACCCTTACAAAAATAGATTTAGACAGTCTATAGACTGTCTACATGCATTTTTGTACGGCAAAACCCCAACGCTTATCGTTATTATACTGATTACTGATGCTTTATTATTAGCATAATGATTGTAGCATACGGGAAGCCAGCGAAAACCCCTTCGGGCGAATCAACGCATCTTCGAACTGCTGCGATGTCAACTGGCTTCACGATGATCATTCCAGTGGAGTCTCGCTTTAGATCGCGGCTTTCTGAATGCAGCTTAAAATCAACATATTACGTTAGGATGAGGTAAGAAAAATAAAGAAGAAAGTTGTGCGAATGAACGTAACGCCGCTCCGAGTGGTTCCATACCTCGCGCAGGACACTACGCCAGAGCACGTTCTCATCGCGTCGCAAACTAAACGTAAGCTAACGATCTTTCCTACACGCAATACGAGTTTCATTTTCGTAGCTCTGTATAACGATCGCAACGTAATAGGGCGGACGCTTGCCAGAGAATACGTCTCTTACTGCTTTCGATGTTCTGGTGATTGCGCCGTGCTATCTTACGACCGAGGCCTCGCTTCCATGCCCCTTGCTTCCATTAGCAATTTTCTTTATAAATAAAGAAAAAAAAATCTAGATGAGATCGTTGTATTCATAATAAACTAACCCCCTTCGCCGCCTTACACTCATAAAATAAAATACTAAGAAAAGGTGTCATCGCGAGTACGATCGAACTGAGGTAAATTTTCTTTTCGCGCTCGTGTTGTGTGCCGGAGAGAAAGTTCACGAGCAGATGACGATTTCGACATTTGCTAGATCTTTTTTTAAATGTTTCTGTAGGTTTGACTGTTTTTTAATATGCGTGGTATGAAACCGCAAGGAAAATGGGTTATTCTTCGAGTATGTAGGCCCTGAACATTTCGAAGGAAGAGAAACGCCCGCACGCTCATTACCTTGGCAACCGATCACTGGTAGTGAAACTCACGCTTATGGTGGCGATTTACGGAATATTACGCGGAGGGAGCAACATTACCGTGTTTGTTGACAGCTACGTAGTTGACTAGTTAGCGAATCAATTAGCTAAATGGTTAGCTGATTAGCTAGTGAATTGATTACTTGCTCAGTTAGTCGGTAATTTCATCGGTCAGTAGGTGATTCTGTCGGTAGGAATATTGACGCATGATTGCCAAATTCGTTGCATCCCAGCAAAGCACAGCATTAGATATAATGAGCGCATGAATGCTTTAAGCAGTGAACGATTACGAGACATTCTTAAACAGTACATTTCTAGTAAAAATAATAACTCAATGCATCACGCTAGTGTTGTATTCTAAAGACATAACGAAAAATGTAAATACTTTTACTCTAAAGGGCTAAAGGAACCACGATTGCACCAATCAAAGGAACGACGCTGAAGCGTTCGAACTCTGAAACAAACGCGTAAACAGCCCGCATCTTTCCGTCTCTTGTTTAGCCCCACGAGCAAAGCCGTTTCGTTCCTCGTCGCCTTTTGTTTAACGGAGAACCGAAGCCGGCGTCGACAAGACAATGACCGCTTCACAAAGGGAAGCTCACTCACTGGGCCTGCTGAATTGAACGAACGCCTGCTGCCGCATCGAGGTTCGCGAAACCGCCGCTAGGGTGTGAGAGTGGCGCGACTGTCCCGATAAGGGGGGGGGGGGGTTCAACGTGAAAGGCGACCGCGAGAAGGGCATCGCGACGTCGACAACGAGATGACGATAAATGAGCGATGCAAGCGAACTAACGAACAAAGGGGACATATTATTACGGGCTTGAAAAAAAAGCTGAGTTCGTGAAGCCACCACCAGGGTGCGAAATTGGCGCAGCTATCGGGATACGCGGAAATGAAAGGCGAAAACGGCTGAACGAGGTGCGAACAGCGAGTAACCGCTTAAGGAAAGGAATATAAGACAACACAAGAATTGTTTTTGTTCTGGTGATCCAGAGGATACGTGGAGCGGGCGAGTGAACAGTTCATTAATGCGAGACGCGGCGCTTTATCGCTTCGCGACCGTAACAAAGGGCATTGTTGCCAAAAATCTTAGGCCCCCACCGGATAAAGATGGCGGCTGCTTGAAACAAGAAAGATAAGGCTGGGGAAGACTGGCGCCGTTATGATCCAAGTTATTTTAATTTATGCTTGTCTTTGGAGCAGGAAGGAACTTGGAGCGGTTTCGGCGCCTTACATTAGCATGTGGGGCGCACGTTATAAATGCCATGCACGCCCGCTGGTGCCGACAACCTCATAGCTGCAAAGCCTTTCTCTTTCAGACACCGGTGCAAAAAAAAAAAAAAACCGCGTCTGTTAAGTTCAGAAATGTTGGGGATGTTAAAGAGCTTTGTTGTTTGACACGCACGCATGTAAATGTGCCCACTGAAAGTATGCGTACCTTTCAATGTCTTCAGCGACGCTTCGTAACGCCTGCCGACGGCTCGTACCGATCTGACGTGCATGGAGTTCTATTAAAGTGCACTATATGCTGACTTCATTTCAGCGTTCGCTGATTGGTTGACACGGGGACGCAGAGGCTGTGTCCTGGTATCTTCTGTCGTCCGTAGTAGTTTCTTCACGCTAAACCTCAAGATATACAATATACAAAGTAGCTGACCCGCCTGTTTTAAGAGCGAAAACTCTACTACGTCGTATCTCCCAAGGTCATTCATCGCGTCGCAATGACCTTGAGCCGCCGGAAAGTATATATGGCAGGCGTGACGTCACGTCACGTGATCCGCTGCGGAGATGCGCCTCAGCCGCGCTCGCTCGGAGTCTCGCCGTTGCGGCACCACGTGATCAGCGAAGGTTTAATGAAACTGTGTGCATAGTCTTTGCAAAACCGAGCCGAACATACCTTTCGCTCGCGATAACTATGTTTAGAAGATTTATCGCCTCAGCCAGTATTTCATACTTTACCTGTTATTTTACTATACTTATGCTCCTTGGATTCCTTGGAGTTCTGGATTCCATGAAGCCAGTCCTTGCAAGCCTTTTTTTTTTAACATCTCGCGTTCTAGTCTACTTTAAGACAACCGCGGAGGAACAGGTCTCAAATATTTCTCGGTTTTGACTGTCATATGTGCGCGTATCACTTCCTCTGTATTTCCTCCTTGCTTTCTCTGTTCTTTTTCCCCTTCCCTCTCCTCCCGGGTAGGGTAGCAAAACGGGTAAAGCCTGGTTAAACTCCATGTCTTTCCATTGCCTTTATCTACCTCTCTCTCTCTCTCTCTCTGCTTCCGCTCCTATTGCTCTGCATGTCGGCCGCTTCTGCAGCGGAAGCCTACTAAACAAGATCGGTGACGATGGGAACATACTGTACTGTCGCCCGTCCGCGCTCTGCGCAGTTCAATGTTTATTCATAAGCCGAATATCGTTGGGAAAGCGCGTCTCCTCGTCCCATGGGCATCGGCCAGAGAGCTGCATTCTGATAAAGCAGGAACTAAACCCGAAAAAAGAAACACCAGCTGAACTTTTTCGCGTTTGCAGGGAAGAGTAAAATAACAAAAGAACAGAATCGTTGTCTGCCAGTCTCAATTCGGTCCGTATTATCTTCTGCCGTTTGCTTTACGGTGTTTTTTCTTTCTTTTTCGCTTTCTCTCTTCGGTCAGCGAGCATTGTTCTTCGTCGGGGGAACGGCGACTGGCTCAGCGAAGTTCTGACGCGACAATGGGGCGTTGTTGAACGTACGCGAACGTCGCCTATGGCTTCGTCGTCGCTGCCAGCTTACGTAGCAGTCGTGGCGGCGCGCTCAAGATTTATGAACCGAGAGGGTCCCAGCGACCGTCCACGCTGCATTTTTTAACGGCCGCGGCGTTCGCAAACCGTGTCGGGAGATTGGGGAACAAGCGAGGGGGAATTGGGAAGCGGGAAGGGTTGAAGGGGTTGCTCGAGCGTGTTTGGTTGTTTCGGCTGCTGCGCAATGTTTGCACGATCTTTTGCGAGAGATGAAGACAAAAAAAAATGAGTCAACTCTCGGGGCTGTGCTTGCGCTGACGCTGCCAAAAAGGGGATAATGTATTCCACGTTCATCCGAAACATTTCCGTTCTCCCCTTCTTCTTCCCCATATTTATACCACTCCTCCCTGCCGCATAACACGATGCCGACGGCGCTTTTCTTTCAATATTCTCCTGTTCCATCCCCCCTCACTTTGCTGGCCTCTATCTTAATCTCTTCATGTACATATATCTTGTCGCGAAAAGGAAAAGGGAACATATCTTAATTCACCAGTCAGAGCAGAGTACAAAAGAAGGCGAAACGTTCGAGGGGCTCGTTTCTTTGTTAGACAAAACCAACCATAGGCGTGCGCACAGGGTGGGGGGGGGGGGGGCAGGGGGGCGGCGGCCGCCCCCCCTAATCACCTAAGAGGGGGGGCGCAAAATCTGCCCCGTACATTGACTTAGTAGGGTGGGAAGGGGCGCTGCGGCGAACCTTTGCCCCCCCCCCCCCCTATTGGGGAACCCTGCGCACGCCTATGAAACCAACGAAACCAACAGAGAGACACCGTCGGTGGGATCCGAACCTACTGAAGGATTCGATGGTTGTGGGTTCGGATCCCACTGACGGGAAGGGTGCCTTTTTGTCCACTTTAATTCCTTTCAATTTAGGTCGTAATGATTACATTCTAGTTAAAAAAATAGGAGAGAGAAAGGTTGAGTGAAAGGCAGAGAGGCTAACCAGAAGAAATTTATTCGGTTTGAAAATGTATAACTTGGCCTAATTGTCTGCTGGTTTCACTGGGTCATTGACCCGAGTTACACAAGAGTAAGAAAAGCGAACAAGAACTTCTTAATCCCTTAACAGTCTTGTTGCAGCACGGCAAAAAAAAAATAGTAAGAAAAATGGCCAAAGAGTCCGAAAGAAGGGGAGGGCCAAGCGCGCTCTGTGTATGCTGTAAATAGTCTGAGATTGCAACTCGTCAGCTCGCCCAGTCTTTAATACTGACTTTTTAACCACCACGCAGTAGAACAAAGCTGTGATGACGTACTGATGATTATGTACTGACGTTGTTCGACTTGGTGTACTCGTTTTGTTCCTCGTCTACCTTCAGTCTCTTAGCGCTTACCTAACGGTGGCGCTCACACGGTCTTCTTGAACTCCCTCACCACCCTTCTCGCTCAACTCCGTCTATGGTAGCCAACGGCACTCACTGCTCGGCTGACCTATACCTCGTGTTGCTGCTCATGTCTGCCTGCCTACCCAAATATGTACAGTCTCAACGGAAAGAAAGAGTAGCACGAGTGACTGGTGGCCGGAGTCGCAAAATTGCGACACGCGGCGCTGTTGTTCACGAGCACGCCGATAGCGAGATTGCCAGGCACATTCCACTTTACAAAGCAGGGGTGGCCGGCGGACCGGCGGAAAGCAGCCCATCCTGCTGTTGGCCCATCCGAAAGCCCATATCTTAAAGAAACGCTAGCTCATTGCTTATTGCCAGATGTGGCAATGCACGCGATATCCTTTTAAATGCGAAGCATTTCTTAGCGAACTTCTGCGACTTTGAGCGTATCTATCTATCTATCTATCTATCTATCTAGCCGCCTACGACTTTGTGCTCTCCTGGCCGTTCCGTTAATCAGATGTATACCAAAATTGGTGTGTCATAACATGGCCTTATCACGAACATAAATGACAGGTCATATCATGAAAATCATGACACGCATGTCATGAACAGCATGATTTACATTCCACGGCCTTTGGGCTCCCTGGCCGTTCCGTTAATCGGATGTAAACCAAAATTGGTGTGTCATAACATGGCCTTATCACGAACATAAATGACAGGTCATATCATGAAAATCATGACACGCATGTCGTGAACAGCATGATTTACATTCCACGGCCTTTGGGCTCTTGCGGCCGTTCCGTTAATTTCATATTATACCAAAATTGGTACGGCGTGACAAGAGTTCATGACGAACATATTGACAGGCCCTAACATGCAAATCATGACGCGCATGTCATGTGCAGCATGATTTACATGACATGGTCTCGGGGCGCTCGCGGCCGTTTAAATGAAGGGATACATAGGAAAACTGGTATGACGAGACATTTCTGTATGACGAACATAACTGACACGTGGTAACATGAAAATCATGATATGCATGTCATGTATGACATGATTTACATGCCACGCTTATGGCGCACTCGCGGCCGTTTCGCTAGATTGATATACACCAAAATTGGTATTGTGCAATGTGACTTTATGAAGAACATGAATAACAGGTGGTAGCACGAAAACCATGATATCCATGACATGTATGTCATGATTTACATGTCACGCTCATGGTGTATTCGCGTCCGTTTCGCTTGCGTGATATACACTAAAACTGGTGTTACGCGACACGACTGTATGACGAACGTAAGTGAGACGTGGTAACATAAAAATCATGACATGCAAGTCATGTACGACCTCATTTACATGCCACGCTCATGATGCGCTAGCGGCAGTTTCAGTAGATTGATATACACCAAAATTGGTATTGCGCGATGTGACTGTATGAAGAACATGAATGACAGTTGGTAAGATGAAAACCATGACATGCATGTCATGTATGTCATGATATAATTGCCACGCTCATGATGCATTCGCGGCCGCTTCGCTAGCTCGATGTACACCAAAATTGCTATTGCGCGAAGCGACTGTACAACGACGGTAAATGAGACGTGGTAACATGAAAATCATGACATCCATGACATGCACGACATGATTTACATGTCATGCTCATGACGCACTCGTGCCGTTTCGCTTGCTTGACACACCAAAATTGGTATTGCGCGACGCGACTGCATGACGAACGTAAATGAGAGGTGGTAACATGGAAATCATGACATGCAGGTTATGTATGTCATGATTTACATGCCGCGCTCATTGTGCATTCCCGGCCGTTTCGCTAGCTTGGTATACACCAAAATTGGTATTGCGCGACGCCACTGTATGACGAACGTAAATGAAAGGTGGTAACATGATAATCATGACATGCATGAAATGTACGTCATGATTTATATGCCATGCTCATGGCGCACTCGTGGCCGTTTCGCTAGATTGATATGCACCAAAATTGGCATTGCACGATGTGACTGTATGAACATGAATAACAGGTGGTAACATGAAAACTATGACATGCATGCCATGTATGTCATGACTTACATGCCACGCTCATGGTGCATTCGCGGCCGTTTCGATAGCTTGATATACACCAAAACTGGTATTGCGCGATGTGACTGTGTGATGAACATTAGTGACAGGTGGTAACATGAAAAACCATAATATTCATGTCATGTATGGCATGATTTACATGCTCTACTCATGTTGCAGTCGCGGCCATTTTGCTCCTTTGATATACACCAAAATTGGTATTGCGCGATGTGACTGTATGACGAACATAAATGAGAGGTCTTAACATGCGAATCATGTTATGCATGTCATGTACGGTATGATTTACATGCCACTGTCATGGTGCGCTTCCGGCCGTTTTGTTAACGTGATATATACCAAAATTGGTATGGCATGACACGAGTGCGTGATGAACATAAACGACAGGTCATGCATCTATATACCAGAATATGCGTTTCATTGGCATGGTGTACACTAGATTGTGCATGCATGCGTGCATGGCAAACATGCGATATATGGTGGACTAGATGCCATGGCATGAATGATTTCATTTCGCTCAAAGACAAACAAGGCGATCAATGCAGCTCCTTGCTGGCTGCTTCGCATTACATCGATTCCCACAGTGCGTGGGATCTGCCGAATTTTTTGTGTTTCTTTTGTTCGCCGAAGTTGCGAACAACCGTATCTTTATCGCAGTTGCCCAGAAAAAAAAGTGCTTTCCGCCAGCCACCCCTGCTTTGGAGAATGGAATGTGCTGGGAACTCTCGATATTGGCGCTCTCGGGGAAAACGCAGCGCCGCGTGTCGCAATCCTGGCGCTCCGGAAACCGGTCACTTGTGCCAATCTCTTTACTTTGATACTGTGCATACGTGCATCGCCTCTTTATCGCTCAATCTGTCTTCTTGTCAATCTACACGTCCCTTTTCTGTCCGTCTCTAAACTATTTATCCTTCTATGTACGTTTTTCATCTAATCATACTGGTCTGTGTAAGTACTCCTATGTACATCGATTCTAGCTTTCCAATTTACGCGCATACATTACTTTTTTTTTTTGTACCGTTTTTCGCCGCCAGACGGCAAGACGATCGCAGGGCGTTGCTTATTCCGCTTCGCTGGGCGGCTACCAATCTTGTCCTCTCGCTAGAATGCGCGTTACTAATTCATCGTTGACCTTGCCTTCCGATCGTATTCTCTCTCCCTTTCTCTCTATTTCTCTCTCTCTTCCATTGCCGGTCGTCCTACTTTTCTTCTATCTAGATGCGTATGCTTTTCTCTGTTCATTTCGCTCCGTCCTGAACGTCTACCTTGTTTGCGAAAATTCTCTATGCAGATTTCATCACGCTCGCCACCGTCAACAACAAGAGAAGGCTTTGCAAATATTTCTGCTCATTCCGCCGGAACAAAACACGAAAAGAGGTTTTCTTTTTTTTTCTTGTCTTTGACCCCACCGTAGATTGCTTCGGGCGCACCCGTATGCTGAGGGGGCCTTGTTTTCGTTGGAAATGCATAATATATGAAGTTGGTCAACAGCTGCCGCGGCTCTGTTCGCTCTACGAATTTGCTCCGTTGTTTTGCGATACATGCGGACGAGAAATGAAGTTTTTCTTGTTGCGGTTAATGAGGTGGTCGGGGGAGGCAATGATTGATCGCCGGCGCTCGCAAAGTGGATCGCGACGTTTGAGAAATGTTCCCCAATGTAGTAGACCCAAAGTTAGCATTCATGATAACAGGTTACGCATGAGATTATTCTGTATAATAGTGTTCCATCTATGAGTTCTACTATTTATCTGCGTTACTACACGTTAGTATTTGTTAGTACAGTATTTGTTTTCCTTTTAACCTCCCTGCCTTTCTGCACCACGCTTCTCTCTGTCTCTTTCTAGAAGTTATTTTGTGGACTTGTTTGCTGCACCTGCGTTTGTATTAACCTGACTTATTTTGTTCGTTTAAGCTCACACAAGATGTAGTTTCAGTATATTTTGATATCTTGTTTTAGTTTGTTTGTTATCTAGTGTTATTACTTGTCGAAACTTCTTTCTTTCCTCTTAGCAAGTTGCTTTATCTTGATTTGTTTTATTTTTAATTAGCACAGGAGGTCCCCTTGCAGTCTAGAACTTTGGGTCTCCTGCTGTATATTATATTTCTGTGTAACATTTTCATCATTAAATGAATAAAATTCTTCTTCTATTCTCTGTTTCAACCTAAAAAAAATCACGCTATCTCCCGCTAAAGGGGACCCTGAGACGATGCGAAGCAGCATTTCGGCATGTAGAGCCCGCGTTTCAGAGGAGGAGTGGAGAGGGGAGGGGGAAGGAGAAGTGGAGAGGAGAGGGCAGATGGGAATTGGAGAGGAGGATGGTAGAGGAGGTGTGGAGAGGGAAAGGAGGTGTGTGGAGATGGCTTGCGCATGCGCAGTAAGGGGGGTCACGCCGCACACCACCACCGGATTGAACTCCGCTATAAGATGCTTCACATCTAAAAAAGATGTTGGCTCCGCCCTAAGAACGGCGCGCCTGCCATTCACGTATGAAAGACAGTCCTGGTTGCTGGTTTCTGCTCGAACCGGAAGTGCTTTTTCTCGGTAACGTAAATATTACGCATAATGAGAGTTAAAGGTTCGTCATTACTACCGAAAACACTACGTTTGGCTGAGCAGCATTGTTAGAATCCCTGGCGAAATTTACCGGGGCGTTCGAGTTTATGATCTAAAGCCAGTGACGCAAACGTGCGTCTGTGTGGAAAAGTCAACTGTCTGAATTGCTCGAGAAGTGTCTGACGTCACGAAAAGGATTAAGCGCTATTGGTTGGAACACTTATGCTAATTTTCTGTGGGAGGGACAGCGACGGCTGTGGGCGGAGCTTACATCTTTTTTTAGGTTGTAACCGACTATAACTTCTTTTTTTGTTTCTAATATCAGCAAAACGTTTTCTGAATGCGTTAAAACAAAAGATAATAATATAAAAACCGTTGCCGATCTGTAGACAATTCTACCTTAAACTAACACGCGAATGAACGGAGAGATTTCGCTGGCCCGGAATCCACCAGCCGTCGGCGAATTGCTGAGGTGCCAGTGACGTAAACGTGAGCGGACGGGTTGGTGGCGCGACCTGCTGGCGTAGGTTTCACTTAAAGAGGCACGTAGCTATTGCTGCAATAGCTCATATGTAAGCTGCTTCACCGGTGTGTAAATGTTCGGCAGTGGCTGTAATCTTGAGGGCATGTTGTATTTCGGATGTCTTCCTTTTGTTTTTACTCACAAACTTTCGTTAAGTCGAGTGTTTCTCAAAAATGCCAATAGCGCTTTTGTTTTCGCATCGCACAACCGCTGTCTATATACGTGCGTTGGTGACTGTACTTACTGTTTGTGTGTCCATCGTATATCATATATAGTCATCACCCGACACCTGGAGTAGCAAGCCAGGCGATCAACCTGTGTAACATCTCCGTGAATTTCATTAAATGTTAAATTAAATCTCTCTTTTGTTTCACATTAACACACTGCAGCGTGCAACCGCATTCACTCATCCGAGAGAATGCGGTTAACGGACACCTTCCTTTAAATGTATGTAATAGCGACGGGATCGTAGTTGTGGATGAACATACAAATGCATTTTGGGTGCCTCGGGACCGGTTGTCGATGAGTCCCGACTCAACACAACACACATTGTACGCCACAACCGATCTAACAACCGGTTTAACCGGTCTAACCGGTCAATAATAACAACCGGTCATCCACAAGCGGTACGCAATTTTTAAAAATCGCGCTGTACATTATCGGTTTCAAAACAGATGTACACGTTACAGGTCGCGTTTTACTTGCGAACCGCATTATACGGGCCTCCCGGAACTCGTTATGAGCTTTACTTTCGCGTGCATCGCTGAGCCTTCGCTTTATTTTCTTTATTCTTCGCCAGGAATGAGTTCGTCCCGTTATATATTATTCACGACGCTTGTGCTTCGCGCTTTCATCGGGCTTCCTTTTGCTGTAGCCCGCTTCTTTCTCGCGTCGCGAACTGAACCTTCAATTATTTATGAATGAGCAGTAAACGCTGCACTCGTTCGTGCATTACACGGTGTAGAAACAGGAAGGTACACACGGGATATTGATATGAAAAGTATAGGGGAGCGTTATGCATTGAGGGTAGCGCTCATTGAATGAGCTTCAAATGAGGTGCGCACGGCATTTTCTTTACAGCGAAAGCTGTTATGAGATCATTTCAGCGGCCGTTTTTGGCGCCGTAGTTGTAGGATGGAACGAGGTTCGAACATGGGCCCTCTGCGTGGGAGCTCAGCATTCAACCTCTGAGCCATGCCGGTGCTTGAAACTGCTTTGCAAAAAGGTCCTATACAGGCTTCATGTCGGGACGGAACCACATTAAGATATGCAATATACCGTAGTAGAAGAGTAAAATAAGCACCAAGCGTCGCACAACGCGAATTCTGTAACCAGGCGTCACACAATGCGAATTGCGCAACGAGTAGATTGTTGAATGCTTCCAACCCATTACAAAGGGATCCGCCATAATACTTCATCGTCATCAGGCACAGCATCAACAAAACGCATAATGCCTTACATGAGTTGAGCAGGTACCACGGCTCTCCGTAGAATGACGAAAAATGGCATAGTGCCTGCTTCCCTGCTTCTCAAAAATTACATTGATTTATAGCGTAGTGGGTTCCTCGCAAGTGCACTTGTATTGGTTGCCAAGGAAGCCCATAAGCGCATGATCCATTTCCTCGGGGTCTCAGTAAAGATCTTCGCCCCCCCCCCCCCCTCCTCGCGCTCCCACGTCAACGTATGTTATACAGCATGGCGGGAGAGGGAAATAGGCTTCCCAAGCAACGCTTAGCCGCGCTGCTGCTCTTGACAGGCAGCGCCATCTCTGGCAGAAAAAGAGAAACTGGGTGTTAGCAGCGCGCGTTTTCCCTTCTCTCCGCAGCGTTGCCGCTCGCTTTGCACGTGCAGAGCTCTCGCGGTGCACTTGCGCCGCCTCACAATGTACCGCTTGCAGTGCGGCTTCAAAAGGATTTTCAAGCTTGACTGGCACTTCCGAAAAGCGAACTTGAAAAGGAGAAAGGCTCGTCAATCACGTTGACGGTGAAGAGCAGACGATCGACGACAACGACGCCCGACTCAAAGCGAAATGCATTTCCCAAGTCGCTATTACACCGTGTAGGACGTATACCTCGAGGTAAGTCTCATTCTGTCATCTTAAAGATCAATAACGGTCCACATGCACTCCGAAATGAAGCCGTACACGCTATCGATGTTCTGCGGCGTGTACTACGAATCACATGATTGTTGTTTTGATATGGCATGCTTACAGTAGCAGCCGTGTACTTTCGTGAACAAACGTTTGCGGCGTGCGAAAAAAAGATTATACGGCCATGGCACTGCTTCCTGAGAAGGTTAGAGTCAAGTCCTCCGTGCCGCTGGAGAATCACCCGCCGATTAAACGCGAGGCAGCTAGCTGAGCTTTAACCACTGTGAAGCAAGATGAAATGCTCGCCTCGTTTTTTCGGCTCTCGCGTCATGCTTGCAGTCTCTTTTTATGATAACGACTTGACAGGCGTATAAAACCTGCTGCGTGAACGCGGCTAGAAAATCGCACAAAGTCAGAAGGTGGTTACTTCAAGGTTGCAATTGCAAAGCATGTATTAAGTGCCAGTTATATTTAGCGGCTTAAATATATATCACCCTAATAAAGTGACAAAAACAAAGCAAACCTGCAGAACGATGTCAAAGCTTGCTGCAAGTGCACAGACGTCCGTTCCGGCGTGATAAAGCCGCCTTCCCGACGCGTGAAATGCAGGCGCCGAACTTCTGACGATGTGCCGAGTTCAGTTGAATTCAACCAACCGCGCAATGCTAACGGTATAACGCGAATGTGAACGTTCAACAACGACTGGTAGGTCTCACGAACACGGGGAATCAAAACACAAAGTTGCTTCACCTACAACCGTAACTGGACTTTGACAATACGAGAAGACAGCGAGTAATAATTAATGTAGTCGCTGCGTGCATGCGCCGCGTTACTTACCGATTCAGGTAGTCGGAACGAACGAAAGCCATGAACTCAGACAGCCAACATAGAAGGCGAGACAGCGCTGTCAGCTATCCACGCTTGCCGCCTTTATTTCTCCTACGACACGCCCGGGAAACGATACAGTTTAACACGTGAATCGCGTGCCTTGGTGTTGTCTGCACTGTTGTGGCTGGCCGCTAAACCGCAATACTTCGGACCACGCTTGCGCTTCCGCGCGGTCGCTTCTGCCATCGCTGAAATGCGCAGCTTCGCACAGCAAGTAGCCACCATACAGCAAGCCTCTCGGTTCAACGTACCCAGCTGACGGCCCCCTAGTTAACCGCACCGAGAGAAGAACGCGTGCGCACGTGCGCTACCGCTACCGTGAAAGGGGCTGAGTCGGCCGCGCCGAAGGTTCAGAGCTTTCTGACAGAGCCGCAGCGCGGCTGGCGCGGCGCTGTCGTCGCGCCGCAAACTTGAGCTCGGGTTCCCTATAACGACCGGGCGTCACCCAATGCAAATTGCATAACTGGTGGACCGTTTAAAGCTTCCAACCCATTACAAAGGGCTGAGCCATAATTCTTCATCGTCATCAGTCGTCGCGTCAAGAAAGTGCACATAATGCCTTACAGACGTGTAGCTGGTGCCTCGCTTCTCCGCAGAATGACCAATAATGGCTTAGTAGGTGCTTCCCAAGTTCACAAAAATTGTGATTTATGGCGTAGTGGGTACCTTACTTGTATTTATGGCGTAGTGGATACTTGTATTATTAGCCCCAAGAGAGTTTATAGCGGGCTCTAGAAATGCCGCTCTTCCAGCTTTCGCTGTGACTGTGCTGCGGTTTCAGCGCAGGCCTGGCGTTTTTTCTTTATTTATTGTATTGTGTGTGTCTGAGGATGGCGATTTTATATACCCTACTTTTGAACTATTTTTTGATAATCAGACTTGTTCTGTAGATTACGAGTTATCTTATTCAGTATCTCTCATTTTCGGCGCGGATTATGGATATGAGCAAATCAAGTTTGTGCCCGATTGTTTCTTTTTTGCTTAATTTTGTTCGCCTCTCCTGACGTTGTTGAGTATTTTTGATCACTAATTCAATATAACCGTGTTGCAGAGCTCCGCGCCGGATTGTTTTTAAGCCCTCCTAAGTTTGTTAGAAGTTGTGCGACGCGGTGAGCTTCCCTGCGGCGCCAAAATGGTCGACTTTTCTCCCATTTTGCTTCCGGTGATATAGTTTTTTTTTTGTGTGTGTGGAGAAGTCTAGTATGTTGGCCTAGCAACGAACGAAGTCGTCAAACCAAGGCTGCTGTTAGATTAGCCGTTATCCGCTAGCATAGTGCTTTATGTTTAACACTATAGTTTGTTTTAAAGCGGTCTCTTTATGTGATGACGTCATCGGTGAGGCCGCTGTCTTCCTAACCACATTTTAGCAGAGTAATTAATCTTTACTTCGTCGATCTGGGTTCCGTCGGGGAACGCGGTGAAAATTGAAATAAAAAAAAGCAACAACAAAGCGAACAGCCTGTGGGAACACAAGGACAAAGTGTGCTAACAAGAAAAGAATGTAGATAAAAATTGTCGGCACAACGCGATGGAAGTCGCGTTGTGCCAACACAACGCGATTTTCTTAAAGGCCCCCTTGAGGGGGCCTTGAAGGAAATAAAAGCGAAGTGGAAGTCTATGGAAGTCTTGCATTAGTAGCTCAAAGGATGTTGGTTAAAACGACGATGATGCAATCCGGGCGAAGGCAAAAACTTCCAGTATACCTTATGCATTCGCCTAAGACGACTCTCAAGACTAAAGCCATCTTATTTTTTTTTCTTTTTCTTCTCAGTCATTGTACTGATACTGCCCCGCCAATCTCCGAAAGCTTTCTGCACCTAACGTGAATCTCCGTTGTCCCCGGGATCGGAGGCATCGCGAGGTTTCCGCAGCTCACCTTGTTTTGCACTCCCTCCGTGATCGGCGCACCTTTGACCAAGCGACAATGCCATGCGATGACCTCACGAATTTTCTCGATATGTGACGTCATGAGGACGTCTTATTGTGACGTCATCACGTGGTGATTTTTTTGCACCCTTCGTGTTGACGTCGACAGTCAAATTTCGCGTGTGATGAGGCATGTAAGGCTTTCGCCTTAAAGGTGATGTCACATGAATGACGAGATCCTCCGTTTCTTTCCTGCCTAGGTTGCTGCCATTGGTTTCTTCATGACACGTTTTAGACAAACGCACGAGGTTTCTCAGTGATTCATTCGTCGTACCGTTCCTCAACACTCCGCCGCGCACCATCGATCAGGGAGGACTATCTGCGCTCGTCCACCTTTGGGAGTGTTCACAGCGACTCCAGAAGGGATATTGCGTACCGAAATCCGCGTACACGCTCGCGACTTGACTCCTTTCTTTCTTTCAGTCGCTGCGCAATCCCGCTGAGGTACTTTCCTGGTTCACTATTTCTGGTCGAGCAAGCAGCGAACGTATATTAGGTGCCCTTGGATCTCTCTACGTCCTATGTTCCCTTCTATCTATCTCTCCCTCCTTCCTCTTTTCCCTCTCCTCCCACTCGCTCCTCTTACCTCCTTATGATACCGTTTCTCTTCCTCTCATCTCATTTCTCCGTCTCACTGGTTCATGCAATCTTTCTCTTACTTTCTCTCTCCCTGAACCCATCTATGTCTCACTCTTTCTTTCATTCCACCTCCTCTCTTTCCCCTCTCGCGCCTTTTACCTCCCTATAATACTATTCCTCTCGCTCTCACCTCATCTCTCTACCACTCTCACTGATTTCATCTCTCCCTTACTGTCTGTCTGTCTTCACCCATCTGTGCCGCTCTCTTTCTTTCTCTCTCGCATTCCTCCTCCTCCTCTTCATACCCTCTGATCCTTTCTGCCTGATCTCTCTAATACTCCTCTCTCTCTTCCTTTGATTCCATCTCTCTCCCTCTCTATCTGTTTCTCTGACCTGACCTCACTCATATTATACCTCTCCCTCAATCTGATCCTCCCAACCTCCCTCTGATACCACTTCTTTCGCTCTCAACTCATCTCTCTATCCCTATCACTGATACCATCTCTGTCTCTCCGAACCTATCTATGTCTATCTCTCTATTTTTCGCATTCCTCCTCCTTTCTCTGATCTTATCTGTCTCTCTTTCCCATCTCATCTCTTTCCCTCCCTCTAATCCTCCCTTCTCTCTCTATCTATCTATTTCTTTGACCTCACCTCTCTCATTATATCTCCCCCTCTTTCTGATCCTCCCACCCTTTTCATTTCCCCCTCTCGCTCCTTTTACCTCCCTATAATAATATTCATCTCACCCTCATCTCATCTCTCTATCTCTCGCTGATACCATCTCTCTGTTACCTTCTATGTCTCCGCACCCATCCATGTCTATCTCTCCCTCTCTCGCATTCCTCCTTCCTCTCTGATCCTGTCTGCCCCTCTGCAAGACTTTTCTGATTTCATCCCTTTCTCTCTCTAATCCTCCCTTCTCCCTCTTGCTTTGACTTTATCTCACTCTATCTGTTTCTGTGACCTAAGCCTTCTCTCAATATATCTCTCCCTCTCCCTATGCTTGATGCTCTCTCCCTTTACATCTCTAATCTCCTCGAGAAAAGAACCGCGAAAACGTGGGCAGCTCCTCTCGACACCGTCGCGGCCTTTAATATCGGCCTCGGGGCAACGCCGATAGCACGTACAGTGGCTCCTTTGGAACGAACTTCGTTCGGCCCGGCAAGCCAGGGGAGGTAAATACAGGCTCTCCTCTCTATTTTTTGCTTCTGAGCTGTTCGGCGACGAAAATTGCTCGTAAATGAAGCCGCCCGATGAACTGCGGAGCAAGACGCGTGATGGCCTTTTCGCGCGCCGGGCGTTTATAGTGTGGCCGTATGAATGAATGAACAAATGAATAAAGAAAAAAGGGCTGGTAACGTAATGTAGGAGAGCTTTAGCTTGTCTTTGTAATGTGTATGGACGTTTCATTCTGTTACTACGCAGTTACCGGGTAATAGGTGACGTCAGCGGGATGAAAAGGCGCCGTTGACTTACTCGAATCAAGTCAAAATGAGCTTCGTTCGAACAGTGAAAATAATGCGTGTTAGTTGTTGTACCAGGAGGCTATTTGGCTGGTACCCATTATTCCAATACGCGTACGTTATAATGGTCAACAACGTACATATTTACACGACGAATGAGGTGTTTTCTTTTTTTTTCGCTTAGTATTCTGTACATGATCAAGCATTCATTCGTTACTGCATTGGGATTACATGAGATTTGATGCACCTCTTGCATTGCTGAGTCGTTCACGACGAATAAATGGTTCTGTGACTGACAATTGTGTGTATGTACACACACACACACACACATATATATATATATATATATATATATATATATATATACTGGCGTTGGATAATTTTGGCTAAAAGAGGCTATACGATTGCTGGTGTTCACTACAATGCCGGCCAAATGTCTACTAGTGTTGCCGTGTATTGGGTAAACGATAAGTGCTGGCTAAGGTTGAATAATGCAGTATTGCTAACATATGCTATCTGCATTTATAACTGAGGAATTATCTTAAGTTAACCTCAGTCCAATGGTGCTCTTGCGTATGCGTACACAGCCGGCGTTGGTCTTTCTTTCTTTCTTTCTTTCTTTCTTTCTTTCTTTCTTTCTTTCTTTCTTTCTTTCTTTCTTTCTTTCTTTCTTTCTTCTATCTTTCTTTCTTTCTTTCTTTCTTTCTTTCTTTCTTTCTTTCTTTCTTTCTTTCTTTCTTTCTTTTCTGTCTTTCTTTCTTATTCACTTGATAGAAAGCTGCAAATTGGAAACCCTTGCCTAACTCTGCAAACAGTATCTTAGTAAATGTATCTTAGTAAAAAAAAATTCGGCAGATCCCACGTACCGTGGGAGTCGATGTTATGCGAAGCATGTGGCGGGTAGGTGACTGTGGCGTAACTTTTTTTACTGAGCGACACGTTACAAAATGACGCTAAAGATTTGTATATATTTTATACGCACACATATATATGTTGAAAAGCTGCATATGTGTTATATAAGCAGTTGTTTACGGTTGGGTAACGCTGCCAATGACAACGTGGGTATTACCAACACCAGAAGTGGTAAGCTGCTATGTAGTGCTTATACGTGTGCCGAGAACGCACGCGCGTTTCACGAACCCGTGTGCATGTGTGCAAGAAGTTCTTGACAGTTCTTGGACAAGGGCGTCATCACCGTGATCAGTGAGCACCAGCAGCTGGTCATGACTTGTTATAGGATCCGGTCGTGATCGTGGTGAAGAGGGGTCCATGTGTATTGAAGTATGTGGTATAGTAGAGCTGTTGGAATTCGTGGATGTCTCGGTCATTTCGTCGGCAAATTGTCTGTCGACAGAGCCGGCGACATGTCGGAACCTGAAGCCACCCTTCGCGTTGGTGAGGCATAGGCCGTCGAGGCTGGTAGGCCTGGATAGTGCTACGTAGACCAACATCAGTGGATGGTGTTTGTCCTATTAGTAGATTACCTGGGCGTATGTGGCCTACGTAGCCTAATCTACAAATGGCTGTCAATCAATCTGACAACATCCTCGGTCAGCATGAGGCCATCGCCCAGCCTCTTAAGAAATGAAGAGGACACTTCGTCGTTCTGGTGGACGAAGTGCGCTTTACGATGCGGTGATGTGGATATCATATGTAACTTTCGTTAATGTATTCCTCCGGGGTCGAGCAATGCTTCAATACAGCTTGCTGAATCATAGAAATACAAACGTAATGTTTATTAGACTGCTATAAAAGCGGAGCCAACGCTGGAACTACAGACGCCAATCTGATATGACGCCCGTATCGTAGGAGTACACATCGTAGGAGTATCATGTAGTGTTTATTGCTTTCTTGTAAAATTAGATAGCCAGCACCACAACCACAATTGACGTTCCACCGATATTACGCCTGTGTAGGCTGTTTTTCCAAACCAATTTATAGACCTGGCGTGGCTCAGTGGTAGAATACCCGATTGCCACGCAGAATGCTTGGGTTCGATTCATGCTGGGATCCTAATTTTCATTATTTCCATTCGTTGCGTCAACGCTGCCGATGTTGGTTTTACTTAACTCTCTAGCATTTAAGTTACCAATGTCTGTTCTCGCCGTTCCTGGGCAGATATAAACTGTCAATCACCTGTATGGCGCATACCCGTACACTGCGGCCCGTGGTAAACGGGTATGTGCCACACGTGTCTAGTGGAAAGGGTTTGACGACGTACGCGATAGGATTTTAACGTTATTTATGTCATGACCCGGTAGTCACATTCGTCAAATCCTCTTACCCTCCCATGCAAATTTTGGTCTACACCAAGTTAAGGAGGCGATCATGAGAGCACCCAGACGTAGGCGGCTAGATAGATAGATAGATAGATAGATAGATAGATAGATAGATAGATAGATACGTAGATAGAAACGCTCAAAGTGCCAGAGGTTCGCTAAGAAATGCTTCGCATTTAAAACACTTAGTAAATGCACTCTTTGCTTTCATACAGGGTGCTGAAGAAGCATAATGATATGCTTTCGCTTTAGAACATTAAAAAAAAAAAGACGTGTTTTCTCCCAAATTTCCAACGCCTCCTGGTAATTTGCTTTTCCTATCCAGCGTCCAAGTTTTCCAGAACCTCGGTTACGTCGATCCAATTACACGTCTTTATGCTTTTTGTCTTTCTAATCATAATAAGTTTATCTGGAATCTCATTACGACTGTCGTAATAAAAGTGAAATTCTCTCACATTAAGAGTCTTCCTAAACTATCGATGTCTACTTCTCATTTTTCAAGCGTATAGTTACGTTGTGAGTGTTGCGCGTAGTCGCCTATCCTCTTGTCCTTCATTTCCTTAATTTTTCTTATCATCTTTCTGTCGTTCTTTTTTTTTTTTTTTTTTTGCTCTAGCTTTGATTTTGTAAACTCGCTTCGGTTCGCTTGAAGGCGCAAATTCATTTTACCCTTTACGGCGTTGAAATCCAGTTTTCTCTCGCGCTGCTCTCTGCTTTTCGGTTATAAGTAGTTTGATGACGAGAGAGTTCTGTATAAAAGAAAAATTCTTCCACTGTACCATTATGCTTTCGGCTGCAATAAACAAACGAATAAATTTATAAAGATCCTGACAACAAACTTATCGAAATTCAGTTCAAATCAAAGATTTCTTTCTTTATGTTTGCGTCATATTGGTCTTCGCATGCATTTTGAATTGTGCAATACTTTTAACCGTAATGTAATGACTTTCAGTTAGAGTGCCCCGTGCTCATAACGCCGCTTCCATTGCCCCTGCTTGTCTCTTTCGCGGTGATCACTATTTTTATATTCAGCGATTATGCGTTTGTAACGGTGGAGCGCAAGCCGTTAGCCTATGGGCAGCCTACTGGGATGGATAATAACATTCTATTTTATTCTGTAACTACACATTACTGTAATCGCGTACCTTCGTAGAACACTGACGCGGCCGTGCAGAGCGGTACACTTCAGGTTGTTCAGAAGAGCGTGCGCCTTCGCCTTCCTGGCGATCGTGTTCTTCTCGTTTAATGATTAGTGGTTTGTCAGTGCAAACGATGTGCACTGCGAGTCCTCGTGCGTTGCCAGGATGTATTTGAATCTCGCTACGTCTTGTTACCGTGGCGAGTTCTTTCGTGTTTCGGCCAGGGTTTTGGTCTTTATCTATTCAAGAGCGAAGCCGTTTAAACTGTCGGTAACTTGTGCTCCGTCGTAAAAAAAAACACTATCATTATCGTGAAGCGAGACGCGCTCTCTTCATTTTCTTTACAGTTAAACTGTTTAAGCTATCGGCGACTTGTGCTACGTCGTGCAAAGCTCCTCAGGTGGGTCCGCGCCACAGGAATTGGGCAAGACCCGCTACCGTGTACAGCTAGGGGCTTTATGTACAGCAGGTGCGAGGGTCAAACGAAAACTAACACGTGAAACAGAGACGAGAAAGAAAGCGATAGAAAGAAAGAGGAAGAGAAAATTATAGAGAAATTATGGGAATAACGACAGAAGAACATAGACAGACAGAGAAAGAGAGCTAGGAAGAGACAGAAAGAAAGAAGAACCGAGAAATTGAGAGAGAGGGAGAGAAATAAGGAAAGGGAAGATAGAAAGAAAAAGTAATATAGAAAGAGCGAGGAAAAGAAAGAAATAGAATGAGAAAGAAGGAAATAGAAGCATATGCAAAAAATGTATACAAGAAACAGAGAGAAAGAGAAGAAAAAGAAAGAGAAAAATAAAGAAAAGAAAAGGAAGGCCGCCCCCAGCTCCGCTCTTCCTTCACGCTCGGCACCACTGGCGCGTAGCTGCCAGAATTTGTTTTTTTTTTTCCTTCAGGTGGGAGGCACGGCGCCGCTGTTGTTTTGCGATCTATTCGCTTTTCTGTGCTTGGCTCGGTGTGCAGCGGCATCTCTCTGTAAGACGCGTCCTCTGAATGTTCTTGCAAGGCACTACGCTTGCAATGTTTTTCATAGAGAGAGAGAGAGAGACGGGGGGGGGGGGATACAGAAAAAGCAGGGAGGTCAGCTGGACTATGCCCGGTTCGCTACCATGCTCGTGGGGAGGGTAATGAGGGTATAAGATAGAGAGAGAGAGAAAACGTGAGTGCAGGCAATTCACAACGCACACGCACAGTGAGGCGTATCTACATGTGAGAGAGAGAGAGAGAACAACTTTATTGTGGTCCGTTACAGACGTGGGGAAGAGCGTCCCCCGCGCCCACCCGGCTATTCCCACGTGGGGACTGACAGGTCTAGCCTGTGGGCCCTGTCGCGGGCGTATCGGACGGCCAGGATTTGGTCTCGATCCAATCCTCTTCAAAAACTGCATAAGGGCTGGTGTGGCTCTCTGGGCTGATAAGGTGCGAGGCCAGGCTCCCTTCAGTAAAAGGCCGATCAAGTCTCCTCAAGGCACACTGGAGAGTCCAGCGACGTTGGTCTAATTGGGGACAGCGTTACGCGAGGTGATCTGTAAGTCTCGACACAGGTGCAGTTATCGCACATTGGTGAATCCGCCATACCAATGCGATCGTTGAATGAGTTGGTGAACGTCTTCTCGATGGGAATCGATTCAAGTTTCTCCGCCATTTTTATCCTGATCGTGGCTCATCGTTCAACAAGTCGCGACTTGCCTATACCGTCCCCAAAGTGATACCGTGTAGAGGGACCGCGATGTCTCTAAAGATGTCACCACTTCGTGACATCGTGGAATCAAAGTGACACCGTGTTTAAGTGCTTCCTACTACATAGGAAGCTCTATGCTAGTTCGTCGTGCACTTAATGCAACCGTCTCAGTAACGCGTGGGCATAGCTGTGACTTGGTCACTGTTCCAACGTGGTGGGCTGGCTCTATGTACACCTCAGAGTGCTTGAACGTCATCCTAATAATCATCATCATAATCACCATCATCATCATCATCAGCAGCAGCAGCAGCCTGACTACCCCCACTGCAGCGCAAGTGCCTCTCCCATGTTTCGACAATGAACCCGGTCTTGTGCTTGCTGCTGCCACGTTATAGCCGCGAACGTCTTAATCTCATCTGTCCACCTAACTTTCTGTTTCCCCCTCGCGCGTTTGCCTTCTCTTCGAATGCAGTCCGTTACTCTTAATGACCAGCAGTTACCTTGCCTACGCGCTACATGCCTTGCCCATGTACATTTCTTCTTTTTGATCTCGACTAAGATGTCCTTAACACCCGTTTGTTCCCTGACCCGCTCTGCTCTCTCCTTGGCCCTCAAAAAAATAGTGTTCCTCACTTGCTGTCATGGCTACAAGCGGCGTTGACCAACACTCCCAGGTTCGCATGCACAAAAATACCCGATAAAGTGGACTGGAGGGCGACCGCCGCCGTAGCTCAATTGGCATAGGCATCGGGCGCGTTATCCGAAGGTTGCACGTTCGGTCCCTGCCGGCGGCAAGTTGTCTTTTCGTCCACTTTAAATTTACATAATTGCTACAATGCATTCAAATGACTACAAATAACGCCCCCTATACCTTCCTTGGCTTCGTTTTCTGTTGGTTTTCTTTAATGGGTTGTGTCTAACAAAGCAAAATGAGCCCTTAAAATTCCCATCTTTCGTTCCTTGTACCTTCAGGTTACACCTATAATTTCTTTTTCATAATACGCTGCGTCATCCCGTTTCCCCGTACCACCCTTTAGCATCGCAGAGACTTGGGTCCTTCGCAACTCAGCACAAAGGCAGTTACTGAGAACCGTTGCCTCTAACTCGGTTGCGGCGCTCAGCTTGACGTTGTAGTGTCGGAACTGGGATCCGAATCGAGGCCCCGTTAGGAACAGGCAGGTCAGTCTCGTACATCAAACTCAGTCTTGACAAGGCAAAAGTTACGAGTGATTCGGCCATCGTACGCGCAGGACGAGGCAAAGAACTGCAGCGCTAGGGGCAACGTACGCGAGATCGTAACCACGTTACCTGATCTCTCAGGCGTCAAAAAAAAAATTTTTTTTTTTTGACCGGAAGCGTCTTGACTTTATCCCCGTTTTCTGTTATCTAAGCGTGATCCTTCGCACGATCGTCCATCTGCTCTTGAGACAGGTTTCCACGAGCTCGTAAACCCCCTCGGGTCCCAGATTAAAGTATGGAACACCTCGCGTTCAGGACGATGAGCAACGAGGCCCCATCCATCACGCGTAGTACTCCAAACGATGAACGACGAAAAAAAGAAAGAAAGGAGGAAATAAAGAAAGAAAGAAGGGCGCCGAGAGTCAGCGTGTATTGGTTTGGTCGATGTATAGTTCCAACAACTACTCAGCCGCACACAAAACACACAAACCTAGTGTGTGTGTTACGCCCCCGCTCAAAGATGTCTGGAGTCGCTCGATCGCTTAACTAAGCCAACGGTATCGGATCCTGTAGCCTTGGTTTTTTTCCCCCTGGTATTTTGCTTCAGCGCATTGTTTTATCGAATACCTGTTTTCTTTTGTTTTTGTTTTTTTAATAAGCGCGAAAACATCTTCTGCGTCTACTCTTTTTCCATATTTTGTTATCCACAAAAGCTGAAAGGTCTACGAAAGCTGAAATATGCAAAGGTTGTTGAAAGTCGGCGCTTCGCAGTTGCTTGTCTGTTGCGGTGTTCTTACGTTGGTTATCTGCGTTTAATTGCACGTTCTGAGAACAGAGTCACCTAACGTCTTTTGTTATGAAGCTTCTTCCATATAGTTCTCGAAATAAAAGAGCGAGATAGAAAAGGTCGAAAATATTCTAAAGCTCAGCAGGTGCATAGGCGTTTATTATATTTCAGTGCACGTGAAACAATGAATCGTAGAAGGGAGAACGATAAGCAACTACGAAAAAGGGCGATCAATAATCGAAGGAAGTAGGGAACTCATACTCGCGTTGGCTGGAAGCGCTTGTTTTCTTTCTTTCTCGGCCTCTCTCGCTCATCGTGTAAACCCACCCACGAACGTCTTGCGGCTTGCCGAACGCGGCGGCAACAGCTCCTTCATCTTGCGTGAGAACAGCCGCGGCGGCGGTCCTTGTTCCGCGTCATATTTTATTCACGTCTCTCTCTCGAAACTACCCTGCGGTCGCTTCGCTTTGCGCGGCCGTCGCGAAGTCCCCTCCGAGCTGCTTCTTCTTCGCGGGCCTTTTTTTTTTTTTTTCGCGTTCGCAACGCCTTCTTCGGGAAGAAAAAAAAGCGTGACGCTATGCCATAATCGATGATGGCCGTGTTGCTTGCGCCACTCGCGCTTTTCGATGTCCCCGCGAAAGCCGTGACGAGAGACGGGAAAACTTTTACGGCGAAGCTGACGCCGTCGTCGCCGTCGTAGTAGTAGTAGTAGTAGTAGTAGTAGTAATAGTAGTAGTAGTACCATAATGAAAAAACCCAGCCAACGAAGCCAAGAAAGATAAAGGGAACGTTATTTGTAGTGCTTTAACTGTATTGTAGTAATTATGACGTAAATGTGTTCAAAGTTAGTAAAGTGGACGAAAAGACAACTTGCCGCCGGCAGGAGCCGAACCTACGACTTTCGGATAACGCGTCCCATGCTCTGCCGCTGGTGGGGACCGAACCTGCAACCTTTTGATAACGCGTCCCACGATCTGCTCTGTAGAGCATCGGTCTCTTTATCCGATGGTTGCGGGTTCCTTCCCTGCCAGTGACAAGTACGGTCTGTTCGCATACTTTGCTTTCTTCATCTTTATATCGTGATCACAACAACACAGCTAAAGCACTAAAAATAACGCGTCATTACCTTCCTTGGCTACGTTGTCTGTTTGTTTTATTAAGGTTGTGACTAAAAAAACAAAAAAAAGAAACAACGAGCCCTTGTATTCCCCGTCTTTCGTTCATTAGTATAGTAGTAGCAGTAGTAGTCGCGCAGGTCACGTGACCAGAAGGGGGGGGGGGGTGAATAAGGACGATGATGATGCTCGAAATGATAATGATTATGATGCTAAACGATGACGACGATTATGCACGTGATCTCGCTAGCCAGTCACGTACACTCGCGCGCCTATATATCCTCCCTATTCGGCGGTTTTCACGACGTAGAACTGCCTAGAATTTTTCCTTCGTAATTTTCTTCTAACGAAAGTATTGTCGTTGTTATTCGTCTATTTAGTCTCGTGGACGCGGCCGGGTTCGATTCCCGGCCTCGATGGCCGCACTTCCATCTGAGCGGAATGCAAGAAATTTACCGTTCTCGGGCGGCATGGGCATGACGCTTTCCTTAACGTATAAATTAGAACAACTGTAAATATGTCACTGGTGTTGGCTGCGTCCTGTCGCTAATTGCTTCCTATACAAAGTGAAGTTGTTCTTTTTCTTTATTATCACGTTGGACAATACGGACGCAACTGTGACTACATTCTCTAGCGGTAGCATTCGCGCAATTTGGCTTCGTAGCCTTCGCTTCATTGCCAAGAAAAGTTGTCCGCGAATCGGTTTTTTTTTATTGCGATAACAATTATATGGACAATCTCGGCGGGTTTTTGCCGTCGCCGTCATGTTTTGTATAAAGTGCGAGTCGATAAGATCGCCTCGCGTGTCGTGTGTTCGACGTGCGAGAAAAAGCACGCGAGCGCCGTTTTTGTATACTTGTGATCATTTTGTTTACTAAACCTGGCGACAACTTTCTGTGGCAGCACAGCCAAGACTACGCAACCGAATCACGCACTTTTTTTACTACGCTTCTCCATGTAGTCCGCGAACGCTAGCTTTTGTAGACTACGTAGCAGAAAAGAAAACATAAAAAGAAAAGAAATACGTATTACGTTCAAGATTGCTGGCATTGAAAGCAAGAATGATTATCCCATAAAGGATTTCTATTTTTGCTCTTTCGAGTTTTCAGGTTTTCTGGTGTCCATTTCGCGTTTTCCGACCCCACTAAACAACGATGGCGTCGTTCGGTTGCGACAGGTGCACATCGAAGCTTGTAAGCGAGCATAAGCGCCTGTTTGTTACGTCATCTGTGTTCATCGACCAGAAAGAAACGAAGACAGTGGTGCGTTGTGAATTATCTTGTTGATTTACCCATACTATCACCGAGAAAGAAGTGTGCAAGTGATACCACCAGCGCAAGTGGGTCTCTGATCGCGATAGCTACCTTGACGATGACGCCGGCGACCTGCAAGCCTTTAGCAAGAACAGCCACTTGAAAGCAAAACTGCGATTGGAAACAGTACGTAAAATAAGTGGCCCATTTCTCAAATATCGTTGCATACATGGTTGATATTTTGGTTGTCTGCTATTGCTGATACAATAATGCTGTAAATTGCGTACTGTAACACCGTGCCCGTCGGCATCTACGGCGGGAGGTGTTTTTGGCGCTTTGCGATGAGAGCGATTTACGGTGATCAAATAACCTGTGCACAGCTTCGCCTCGACAACAGGCGCATTCATGTCTATTATGCGTCTTACAGCGTTATTTTCAATGCGCAAAAAAATCATTCTTGACCACGGGAGCAAGTAGCGCGTTTCACACGCTCGTAATTACAAACGTGAGACGCCCGCTCCTTGACCGGTCGTGGCCGAGATATCTGCTGCCTCTCGATGCCTTCGCGTCCCCTGACAAAATAACGTGAGCGTCTCCAGAAAGTTCTTGCGCCTCGAAATGTAGGAAAACGACGATGTCGACTCTGTACGCACCGAAATTCAGGAAATGGCTTCTTGCCCTTGCGTAAGATTCCCAATTGCGCCGTTACTACTGGGCCATGCCTTTTTTATTTTTTTCTTCAAAAGTAAAACTGACCGCTTCGATAAAGGTGGTTCCTGCGTTCCTTCGAAATACAAAATATTTTATCGCTTTCCCAAAGAAGAAATGTAAACAATACTAAATGGTGCTCGCTTTACACGCGGACTTGAACCGCTAGCACATTAGCGATATATAATTTGATTTGCAGAAGAGCTCAGCAATGACTCCAGGTATTTGTGCTGCATCCATAATATATCAATGCTTGTGGTGGATTTTGATTACATCTGCCTATAAATTATCTGCATAAATTCCCAAATAACACCATAAGCCGTGAATATTCGTATGAAAACTCGCATGTTGGATGCGCTTGCGAAACCAAAACCGAAATCGCCGGCGAACGAACTACTTGGCGCAGGAACACATGTGCAGAAGCTCCGCCCACGTAGCTTTGGCTGTGCTGCCACAGAAAGTTGTCGCCAGGTATAAAACACGATTTCTTGTAAAGCCACGAGTTCTCTTCTTTCTGGCCACATGTCGTTGAGAAAATCTTCCGCTCAGGCCGGGTTGCTCATATTTCTCGAAACCGTGAACCTCTCTTTGAGTGAAAGAGTGGCGAAGAGTGCAAAGAGGCCGCTGTAAAGCCCGCCGTCCTTACTTGATAACTGCTTTGAAGTCAGTGATTGGGCGTTGGTCGCTGTTTATAACTGGATATAGACCGAGCGCTGGCGTTTGTTATGAATGACTGCTGAAGGCAGTCGCGATCGCCTGTCTTAAATTTGTTCGTCAGGTCGTCTTGTTGCACACTGATCGAGTCTGCTCCTGCTATCAAGATCATAATTCCGTGCTTGTGTTCAAAAAACAATTGGCTCATAGTTCTCCCTATACTCCGTTTCATACACCGGGTGCAACGCCGAGGAAGCTATGCAAAAAGTTCGGCCAGCAAGATGTGCGAGAACGCGCGTGCCAAGCTCTGCTTTCGTCGCTGTAAACTGAATCGCCCTCTCCGTAGGAGAGGAGAGGGCGATACATATCACGTACTGTCGCAGCGCATTTGTCTTTAGGGAGCCTTCATGTGTGCATGCCCCCTCCGTTTTTAAGACTGGTTACACACTACTACGACGGGGACGAACGGGTGCCGCTATAAGGAGCTTCGCCCCTAAAATCATTGGACTATTTCTTGGTGCGAACGCATCTGCTGCGAGAAGTCTCGGTGGCTTCCACAGCGTTCCACGCGATGTATCAAACGCAATGTACGAAGAGTGCACGGTGCTCTAAATCGTTCAGATTTCTTTTTTTTTTCAGTCAGCAGTTACTGTCAGCATCAGATAACATTGCCCATTGCGCAAAGTAGGCGAGTATGTACGGCAGCTAGCCAAGGAAGGCCGCCATACGAGACTTTTGAATTGACTCAGTAATTATCGTCGGCGTCGTCGTAACGCGTTACAAATACTGAGTAAGAGAATCCCCTGAAGGCATTGGCTTAAAAAATTAAACAAATAAATATCTCTGGGAAATTGAAGCGCGTGTCCGTTTCAAGCAAGTTTCCAATCTTCGGCGTGACTGCATTATAACGTGCAGCCGTCACAAGAAAAATGATAAATAAATAAATATGCAAATAAATAAATAAATAAATAAATAAATAAATAAATAAATAAATAAATAAAAAAAGAGTCGAGGCCAGTTACATTGTCGAACTACCGATGCGAAAGTGCGTCGCGGCAAGTTTGCGCCGTAGAGCAGGTTCCTTTCAAAACCACATATACGGGTGTTTTATTTATTATTTTTCTTTTCCTGCATGCATTGTTTATTTGCTGTCCCTTCATAGCTCTCAAACGGCGCTCATTTCCCGGGGCTCGATTTCGGCTGCCCCAAGTCCATAAACGGTTTCGAGATTTCCCCGCTACACTGCGTCGTTCAAGAGCGTACGATTTCCCATTAAAAAAAAATGAAAAACACGTGCTTGCTCATTCGATCGCGTATATGGAGGCCAGTCTTCACCTCGCACCCTTTACAGCACCGCGAGACATTTTGGTTTTGCATACCGAAACTGTAGTGACTGCACGCGGTATGGAACGCACGAAAATGGCCGCTGTACTCGTCGTGAGAAGATGTTTTTGTATCCTATTATTTCGGTCTTGTAGCGAGCACCGACTCCTACTGCATACTATAGCCTTTACGTTGTTTATTTTTATTTTTGGTTACCCCTCATCGGCACTCAAATTCTCGCCACGCCAGCACTTTCTTCGCGCCCATGCACAGGATCGTTTAGCTATAGTGAGCTCTTTTCTAATTTTTCTCGCAACCCAAAACCGACGACTCAGCGAAACACTCAGACAGCGAGCATACAAGCAAGCTAGTAGGCAAGAAAAGAAAACATAAGAAGAGCGTACAGAAAGCCTTGTACGAGGACTTCCATGAAAGTTGTTCTCACCCGACCAGAAACGGCGCGAAAGTTTTTTTCTTTTTTTCGTTGGTACGCGAGTCAGCACTGTAGAGTTGAGTCTTGTGGGAAAACGGCGCGTGTTCTCGAAGTGCGTGGACTTATAATGTGCGTGAGAAAGATTTTTCCTACTCTCTTCTCTTCTACTCGAATTTTCGTTGTTTCTGAGCTCGTGTTTGTCGATGTTTTCCTTTCTGTATCACGCTCTTTCCCGGCGGCGGACGGTAGCGTATCAACGCTCCTCGTCCACTACTTCTGCTTTTTGTGTTTTTTCTAGCAGACGACAACGTTACGGACACTTCTTAAGTTAGTGTTTTGCTTTTTGTCCTAGCAGACGACGCGCACTTTTGCCTAACAGACGACGGCTCTTCGCACTTTCCCGGTGTTTCGTATTTTTTTGGCCTCGTCTACATTGGCTGAAACCGAGAACTTTGTACTCCTCCGTCGTAATGGTTGCAAATAGAGGAGCGTTGATGTGACACAACTAGAAAGAAAAAAAAAAAAAACATATTGGCTCACTTTATTTTCTTTTTTTTTTGGTTTCGTGCTGTTCGCGTGGCTGTGTGAAAACACCCGTAGCATCAGCGAAGTATAATGAAGCGAACACGAATAAAACGTGAGAAGACGAGAGTTGATGCGCGTTACTCTCGCTGTAACGCACAAAAAAAAAAAAAAAGAAAGAAACAGAAAAAAAAAACACGAGGCGAGGAGTCGCCATTGCGGATGGTGATTGTGCATTACCATCGATACTTTATCATTATTTATTTTTTCGTTAGAGGCGTAGACCTCCTAGTATAGGGAATGGTGGTTCTGAATATAGAGGTATGGGCCGAACGCCAAATTTTTAAAAGTTTATTTTCACGCGTTTTTCTCGTCTTTTTCGTATTGAGACCTTCAGGAATATTCCGCTATGTCGTTTTGCTTTCGGCGATTTGTCGTTCGACGGGATGTGGCGGCGGTTCGATACGAGACATTTCTCGTAGCATTTCAATGGGATCAAAAATAAAACCACCGCTGATTATAGCGAACGAACTATTTAAAAACTTGACATCTTGGTCTTAACTCGAGATTCTTGATGTAAACAGGAAAAAGAAAGAACTAAGCAAATACGAACAACATGAAAGGTGCTACTTTATTTAATGTTCTGGGTCTTCATACTCAACTTGGGAACAGAATATCAACATGAACGAGGCGATGAATGTAAGAAATTCGCTACTCCGGTGACCTCTGATAAGCAGCGATCTGTCAACACGTCTATTTATTTACTATTTTAATAGAGAAGCTGTTCATAGTCGACCCTTCACCGGCACCGGCGGTGTAACGCCGGTCACGTGGCCTTGCGGTGTGGCGAGAGTGCGGCTGGTAGGAAGGGGGGAGTGCTGCGCCGTGTCGAAAGAGGCCTGGCGGAAAAAAGGAAGGTAGTGCTGCGCCGAGAGGGGCGAGAGTTAAGATTGGTGGAAAGGGGGAACCAGTGGGAATTGCTCCAAGAGGGGCGAGGTGAGGCTAGGTGGAAAGGGCGAACAAATCAGAACCGCGCCAAGAGGGCCGAGGGTGAGGCTCGGCGGAAAGAGCATCAGAACCAAGCTGTTTGCGAGAAGTAGGTCATTGAGGGGCTCTGTGCCGTATGAAGGTGGGTGTCGGTTCTTCGGGAGTTCGCTCTTCTAGAATGCCCAAGACTTCTTGTACTCCCGAGGAAGAAGCCGCCCGATGTAGGCAATAGTAATGCAATAACCTGAAGGAGAGGAATATGAGCTTCGCTGTTTCGGCGGCTTTCACTTGAGTGGAGCTGGCCGAATTTTTTGTCCCTGGTATATTGATATCGTAATGCACGAATTATTTTTTTCGTTTGTGATTTATTCACTAAACAAAGTGACGCGGTCCCTAATGCATTCGCCCGAGACGACTCGAAGGCGAAAGCTACGTTTTTCTTCTTGTTTTTCTCAGTCAATTATCGCCCCCTTCGCCTATTCAATCATTTATCCCACCCCACTCAATCACTAAAATAATTTCATTGTTACATTATCCGCAGTTTAACGTTATTTAGCTAACATTTGCCAGTGCTTGTAGCATGCGATTGCATACAGTAGTTACATCTGGTCGTTGACCTTCATGCCTCTTTAAACAATACGGACGCGACGGTCCCTGGAAAAGATTGTTTTTAAAAACACAAACAATACGCAACTCCAGCGCGGTGTCCTATGTTTAAATCCACATCCCTTCGATGTGAGATTTGCAAACTCTGCTAAAAAGAAGCCTAAGCAACGCCTCGCTTTCAGGTTCCGAGTTACGACTGTCCGTTGTAGGGGACTTTGTGGAGTTGTTGTCAGCGGCAAAGTTGTCCGAACCGTATTCCCAGTTCCCAGATGTCCCTGTGTGCGAGTGCAACTTTCCCTCTAATAGCGCCTCGTGTTTTGCTCGCACCTTTTTTTCTTTTCTTCTTCTTTTTTTTGTAATTCCTCTTCCTCTGCGCACTTCCCCTTTTCGTGATGGGAGGAAGTTGTCCCTCGTGTAGTAAGGGCACTGCGAGTAGAAGCCGATGCCGAACTTTCAGTTGGCGCAGCGAAAAAGAAAGGAGCAATTCTTGTTGTCCATGCCCCCCAGGCGTTTGTGCTCGGGCTCCCTCATTCAGTGGCTTCTCGCAGCTTTCCCTCGGTTTTCTCCCTTTATGTACACACTCGTTAAGCAATTGGAATGGGGACTTGTTTTGTTTGTTTATTTGCCACTTTGTTTCCTTCTCTCCCGTGGCTTCGCTCTCTCCACAGGCAGCTGCTTTGAGTTCTGGGCTTCTCCTGTCTCGCCTCGTTCCTTCAGATATTTGTGTTCTTTCTGTACAGTCGCCACCTGGCGATTGGAGAAACAGATAAGGGAGGTTAAGCAGGCGCTTGCAGAAAAGGCGATCCTGCTTTCGTTTCCGTCGGGAATAAGCCTGTTTGTGCGCACGAACCGCGGTTTCTCTTTAGCATGTTTTGCTTATTGTCATACGCGAGTTTAACCTATGGCGTTAAATCAATCAGTTAATCAATAAATCAATTAATCAATCAATCAATTATTTAATCAATAAATAAATCAATCAATTCAACGGGCGCCTATGAGCGCAGCTCTTAGGGCCCCTTCCTGCGCTGAGCGGCGGCGCCATTGTTGGCTGGCGTCGGCGTAACCGATAGAGCGAACGAGAACGAAAGAGAGCGAACGCGGAGTCTGTCGATATGACGAGCCACTGACCTCTAACCTCGCTTTCTTCCTCCGTCACGCGCGCTGGCCCCTCGGTTGGTGCTCGTGCGCATGCAGCGCTGGCACGTGGACTGCGGCTGGCTTCGCTTATCGTAACGGGGCTTATCGTGGCGTCGGCTGCTGCCTGGACTCGTCCGACCAAGGCCTTTTGGGCCTGAAGGTCAGAACAGCCAAGCAGCGTCGCCTCCCACTCCTCCCGGGTTGTGTTGGGGATAGGGGGTATAGCAGGATTGGAGGGGCTGGCCCACACCATGTGGTAGACGTCCGAAGACTTCTCACCACAGTGCGAGCAACTGCCGGGAAAGGCGGGATCGAAGTGTTTGAGTGCCGCCGGGCACAGCATAGTGTTTGTCTGGAGTCGGAGTAAAAGCCGCTCCTCCGCTTTACTGAAGCCATTACACGGGCGTGGATAAAGGCTGTGGTCGGATTGGTAATGCTGTACAATATCGCGGAAAGAATACACGAGATTGAAATTGTCGAACTTCGCTTGGTTCGCGACGCCCGCAATACACAGAGTGGTGTGCGTAGCACTTTAGCTCTGGCAGTTTCTGTGGCAATATGTAACGAATGTTACATTGATACAACTGCGGATATCCAAAACTTCAAACACTGTTGGCCTTGCCCCAACACGAAGCTGCGCTCAGAACTCGCATTAGGCAGTATCGTAATCGTCGGTCAATTCTTTACTACGTGCTTCTATACACCTACCGCTGCGTATGACTTGCGTATGTCTCAAGGGATGGATGTATCCGTAAACGTGGGCATCTAATTTAGCCAGAAGACGCATGCCCGATTCCATATTTAGCAATAAGATTCGGCGTGTACTGCAGAGGCAGCTGAAGTTGCATAATGTATCTGAAATATTTTTAGGGTACAGATGAGTAAGATAAAAAAAAGCTTTCAAGATAACCTTGTGCCAGTATTGTGGCTGAAACAAGTGAGCCGTACGCCGGTTAGACTGGTACTAATGGCTCCAACAGCGATGCACTAGGAATTTGTAGCACTTTGCACCAAATGATAGGTGCGCGAGTTTTGGGCAGTATGGTGCTACTAAGCATGCTCTGTTCGGATGTGTTGCTACTAAGGATCTATGACACCTTGTTTGGGGCACCTTTGATACATCGCTGTCGCGAAGGAATAAAGGCCCGTTCGCACAATTCGTATTGTTGGTCACAATGCACGTGAGCTAGAGATGTCGGTGCCAGGCGAAAGCTCGTCGACAACCATAGCGTGCAGCGTTCCCGGCTTTACATCGAGCTTATGCAGTTATTTTGGGATACCTTGCAGGACCTCAATAACGTTTCGCGGTTTCGCAACCAACCTAATTGACGAGCTGGAAGTGAGTGGTGTTGATGCCTTTTTAAGGCGCTGGCACACTTTGGTTTTTCGTGGGGAAAAACTGCAATTTCCGGCAGAACCATGCTGAGTTGAGAAAAAGAAAACGTCACCCAACTCCTAATGCTATCCTCCCCACTTCTTTTTTTTTCTACATCTTTGAGAGGTACGATGCTTTGCTAACACATTTCTCGTTCCATAGTTGCTTGGTAGCCTAGAGTGCATAACTGCAGCTCGTGTAAGATTGCGCCTAGTGTTTGTATAAGTTCCACTTAGGCAATTTATAAGTATTCATTGTATAAGCGCCTCCTGCACTTGCGTGTATTGGTGCGATGAAGTTTGTTTTGTAGTGGCAACAGTTCAAGATAGTCGTTTTGTTTGCCTCTCTTCTGGTTAAGGATAGCGAACAGATCTCCTATGGTACAGTACACAGTGATCGCAATTGTCAGTGTCGAGAGACAGCTACTGAAACTCGACATCATTCTGCATTTTTCGGAACACTCAGTTCGTACCGCTTTCCGTTAGTGGAGCACATCGGGCACTGAATCGCTCCCGTTTTACAGCGAATATGGAAATTATGAGGATCTCATGATTTCCTCGTCGTCAAAAAGTGCGTGTCTTTGTTCAAGCGAAGCTTGTGTTGACTGACCTGTGAAGCCGGTGATGGTGTTTAAAAAAAAAACACCCTTCTCACTTACAGCTAAAGGAAAAACTCACAGGGTCCCTTATGCACACACCGAAGGCGACTGGAAGGCGAAAGCCATCTGATTTTTCTTTTCAGTCGATGTATTGTTCCTGTGCCGCCATCCTGCGAAAGCTTCCAGCACCTAATATGGTTTTGCGTTGCCTCCAAGATCGGATGCACCTCACCTGGTTTTGCACTGCCTCCGTGATGGGCCCAGCGTTGACCAGGCTAAGATGCATGTAATGACGTCATCATGTGACGTCATAATGACGTCACAAATTTCGGTGATCTGTGACGTCATGAGGTCATATGGTGACGTTATCACCGTCATCACGTGATGATGATTTTTTGCATCACTCGTGTGGACGCCGACGGGAGACGCCGGTCAGTTTTCGCGTTTGATGAGGCTTTCGCCTTGATAAAACGAAACAAATTGTCTTTCCGGGGCTGGGGCTTCAACCCGGCTCCACCATGTCCGAAAGGGCGGGTGTTGAACACTAGGTCACGCGTCCATGCTTTCCCAATGTGAACTGAATTGAAGCATATGAAGGTGTTCTACCGACGATGCAAAAAAAAAAGAAACAAGAAAAAAAACGGTACGCTTGTTATAGGCGCTTCATTGAAATATGTCATTTTGACGGACTTAAAGCGAGCTGCTGGACAACGTGTATGGTCGACATCAGGAATTGCACATTTCGAGAAAATTGAATTCCTAAACCGCGTTTCCCTGATCGCGTGATGGTCCTATCGTTGGGCCGTTCTAGAGGCTGGCGAACTGTCACTTGTCCCGTTAATCGGGTTGGCAATCGCCGGGCGGATTCTAAGGGCTGGCGTCACGGCCCTCCGAAAACGCACCACGAAAGCGCGGACAATTTAGGGTTGGTCGTTTGGTGCGCCAGCGAACGCCGGTTGTGGTCCAAAGACCGAGTCAGAGCCGAGAGTCGATAACGCAAACGAAAACGAAATATATTCTCGGTTAAGGCAATACAAATATCACAAGCACGTGCACACTCGGCTGGTACCAGTTACAACTTCACGGTATAACTCAGATGGTGTTTACACAACGGGATCTAAACAAACAGATCACACGCTACCAATGCAATCGCATGCATTACAACTATTCAAGGACAGTTAAAGTCCTGAATAGATAATGGCGTATCCAGTCCGCAATACTTGGACGGTAATCGAATGCTTCTCTTCAAGGAAACACTCACGCCAGCTCCAGCGTTGATCGTCGTAGCTCAACCGTCGTCGTGACTTGTCACGGCTCACACGGCGTCGTCATCGGATTCTTCCAGATCGACTGACCGCACACCATCATAAACACGTCTTCTTTGGCTAACGGAGCCACACTTCGCATAACTTCACCATCACCGGGCCGACTGGCTCGCTCACTCCTTCACTGACTTCACTGGGCCCCCGACTGGTCGTCGTCGCACGCTTTTATCCCTTCTCCCCCGGTTTCTAGAAGCGTCGGGAGGGTTCTTCGGCGTGCAGTACAGCTAAGGCTAGAGAAAGGGCGAGAGCTTCCTCGTAGGTTCGAATCGCGGCGGCATCGCTCGGGAATGCGTCACCCTTTTCTTCTAGAAAGATCCAGGCTTTGCCGGGCGTTCGATCGTGTTGCCTGCGTTTGGCCCGAGTGGGTGAGGAGGATGCGACGCGCCGGCGTCTTTTGATGCTTGTTTTTTCGTCGTTCGCGCTTCTTGGGCTCGCGGCTCGCGCCGTTCTGTCTCGCAGCTACTTGAAAGCGGCCGCGCGCGTGTTTTATAACGCGCTAATTTGTGACACGAACGCTGGAAAGAACATGAAAGACGACGTGCCGACTCGGCACGAAAACAGCGTTGCGGGGACGGCCGCTACCTGTAATAAAACCGAACGCTTACGTTAGGAGGAAATATTGCGCAATGCGATATAATGAAGGAATATAAAGCAGCAGGTCAGGCACGCCTACGGCTAGCTTCGCTTGTCCCTATTCCACCGATAAGGGAAAGGCTCCCTTATCGTCTATGGACCCATCGGAGGACAATGTACTACATCGTTTCTAAATATTAGGAACTATGTAGGATCTAGTAGACGCCATCAAAATCTATGACGTCACGGTGACTAGTGCGGAAACTTCATTGTGGCGTCGCCAGCTACGTTTTCTTCTGACGCGTCCTCTCGCTTACCAAGCGTCTTCTCGCAGCAAGCGTGGTGTTTTTTGTTATCGTGAACGAGTATAGTTTACTAAAGCGAAGTCAATAGTTCTTCTCTGTATAGTGTCATATTAAGGCTTAAAGAAACAAAAGCTCACGGTTTACTTTTGAGCAATTGAAATCGTTGATAAAGCTGCCCGGGCGAAACAGGTTCGTTAGAACTTGTGCCTCTGGTGCTGGAAACGTCGGGCAACTGTGCATGCTCTTTGTGTAATGTTCTCACTCTCCAACTACTTGTCCTTTCCCTTTACTCTCTCTTCTCTCGTTATTCTTTTCTCTCTCTCTCTTTCTCTTCTGCCCTCGTGGTCGGGCAACCAGTCACGGTTTTGTTCGTTTCCTTTCCGGCCGCCCTGGGCGTTGGCCGTCCGTTTGTGCCTCGTACCCCGAAATTAGCGAGACGACGAACTCTGCAGCGTCAGGGCTCCCGTCCACCAGTGTCCGCTTCCATTAATCTCTCGCCCCATGTCGGCGGCGAACCTTGGGATCGCGATCCGCGATCTGCTATCTGCGTTGCGGAAAGCATGTATACTTGCTACACCGGACTCGTGTGGCCTCTGCACATAAAGAGGAGGGCTCCAGAACAAGACATTAAGATGGAGGATCCCGCAGAAATTACACGTTTCTCATACCAACGGAAGGGTTGGTTTGTGGGGTTTGTGGGGTTTAACGTCCCAAACGCGCTCAGGTTATGACAGACGCTGTAGTAACCGCGTTTGCATGAGCGCGACGACTGGCGCATCGCATCAACTTTCTAGCGCATCGCATCCATGTATACCGGAGTAATGAGCTAGAAAGGTGCATCTCACTATTGCGCCATACAGGGGTAGATTTCGATTGTTGAGTCCACTCAGGGACTATCAGTCGCACAGGCAGCTGGCCAATGAACCTTCGCACACGTACCTAACGAGATCAAGTCTTTATTTCTAGGCACACACAAGCATTTTTTTTTCGAAATTCCGCTACGTCTGCATCGTTGGAAAACGAAGTTTCATCTTCTCGTGCCACTGAAAAGCTATGATTACCTAATCTTGTTATGAGTTAACATCTGTCTGGATGATTGATAGAGATTCGTAGGCCAGTAAAACAGCGCTTGAAACACCGTGACAAGAGACTGGCCTCTGCGAGTAATGGTCTCTTCACATATAGCCGCTGCAACATTGGATTTGACGTTATGCAAAGGGCTTTTCGAGGGGGCTCAGCATAACGGATACACAGTGACTGCAGCGATTCTTCAAGGTAGATGTATTGCATTATAATCAAGCCCGGTTCTCGGTGTACTGCCTCGTTTATCATTATGCTTCGTCGTCGAATTGGTTTCATTTCGGATTAGTAAACGGAGCCTTGTCTTCAGGTCATTAGTCAAAATGGCGAGCCCGGTTTTTTTTTTCTTTTTTTGCGAGTCTATGGCTGGGATGAATATTGAGGCAGCGTACGGCCACTATACTGGTTGTGGCCGTGTTCGCCGCGAAAGTGACAATTCGTATCGGGAAATTGCAGACTCGTAAAGCGTGCACGAACGAAAGAAAACAGAAATAAAAGAAAGATTCTTGGAAACGTTTATTAATGACTCCCTCCCTGTTCCTCATAACAGTGGCTCCCATGCGAAAACACACGTCGACGACGGACAACCGTAACGATGAAAAATCAGCACGACGCGCGTATGCCGTTTCTTTTTCGTTTTTTTTTTGTTTGCTTCGTTCCGCGGCCATATTACCCCGGCTCCGAGACGAAAACAGAAAACCAATATATCATTAATCTCGATCGCTGTTGCCGTGCGCCGGATGAGATGGGACAGCCGAGGAAACCGTGTTTGGACGAGCCGCAATGGATGTCAAACGAAGTGCCAGCCTGCAGTTTTGTATATCGTTATATATGAAACCGTTCACGTAACGGTTGTAAACTTTTACCCCTTGAATAATCGCCTACCGGGAGCACACCTACCTCTGAAGCTGCAAGACAATTAAACGATGCCCCTTCCCTCTACGGCGCCCGATTTCGCTAAGTCATCACTCTAAGTCATTGTTCTATAAATCATTCCTCTATAAATCATTGCTCTATAGTGATTGCTCTACAGTCATTGATCTATAGTCATTGCTCTAAACGTCGTTGCTCAATAAGTCATTGCTGTGTAGTCATTGCTCTGTATACGTCGCTCTATAAGTCATTGTTATCTAAGTCATACCTCAATATGCCGTTGCTCTGTAGTCATTACTCAAAAAGTCATTGCTATGTATGTCATTGCTCTATAAGTCATTGTTGTATAATTCATTGCTCAATGATCATTGCTATATAAGTCATTGTTATATAAGTCATTGCTTTGTAAGTCGTTGTTCTGTAGTCATTGCTGAATATTAATTGCTCTATTGTCATGAATGCTCTCTGTCTTATCATCAGTAACTCAACGCTGATCTCTGTGAGCGATTATTCGATAGTCACGTCACTCTTTACTCTGAAGCAGTAGAACAATGCGGCATAAGAATAAAAATGTTGCACCCGGCGGGCGCTCTTACGTCGCTCACCGCTCGTTTAACGCCGCCATTGTAGTATGAAAGCCATTGAGGTATATTTAATACAAGATCTTCACGCTCACCCGGACGTTTTTATTAGACCTGAAGAACACAATCTAATACGCTCCTACTCTTGCGATAACATTTCGGGGATTCGTTTTATTCAAATATAAAACCAGTAAACAGCGTAATATACTGTAACGTGATCAGAGCTGACCCGTCTGCGTTAACTTTTATCCGATTGTATTGTGATCGGAAACAGACCGTGGCGAGACATCGACTACCTCCTCGCGTTAAACCCTCCGTGAACATGCGATATGTGGGTAAGATGGTTAAGTGACATTAGTATTTCCTTTCCCGTCTAAATGGTATGACGGGCCCTTATTAGTATCGGTAGTGTAGCTTGTTTATTGTGATAGTGGTGTGCAGCGTGCTTCAATGATCCTGAGCGCAAAAAGGCCGTGGCGCGTACTGCTCTTTCCGTTTCAGTTTCCGCATCTAATCATGAGCTGGCGCAGCGAAGTCCTTACCGAAAACGCCATTTTCAGATCCGGGTTTCTTGGTTCTCTCTACTTTTTTTTTTCTTTTTTCACGCGATGATGTAGCTTTAACGACTAGCTAATCCTGGCGCGTTGGAACCGCCGATCATTCCGCGTGATCTGAGCCGTGAGTGTGAACTTGCTCTGACTCGCTTGCGTGTTAACTGCTTTATTTGGAGTTTTTTGCGTGCAGTTTCTTGCGTGTTAACTGCTTTATTTTCACCCTGAAAGTGCTTATGACCTTCAGTAACTGACAAGTTTTTAGACAGACAGACAGACAGACAGACAGACAGACAGACAGACAGACAGACAGACAGACAGACAGACAGACAGACAGACAGACAGACAGACAGACAGACAAACAGACAGACAGACAGACAGACAGACAGACAGACAGACAGACAGACAGACAGACAGACAGACAGACAGACAGACAGACAGAAGGACGGACGGACGGATGGACGGATACAATTGGCAACAAAGGTGCTAAATATTAAACAAGGGCTACACCGTCGACAAATGATACAATAAAGGGATATTTCAAGATTATACCATGGTCCCTCATTACTTTTTACTGGTCATGAAACTCCCGAGTAACTCAATGGGAGAGCTTCATATACCGGCCGCACTTTCCGTGCCGCGGCGCTGGCATAGATAGAAGGGGGACGAGGAAGCCGGCTGCTGCTGGCCGCCATAAGCAGAGTGTTGACGCAGAGTGGTACTGTTTGTGCTGGTTGCACCCCTTTTTTCTTTTCGCGGTCACCTCGTCGTGACAGCGATGCCCAACACCTGCTGTGTGCTGGGCTGTCGCTCGGGGTACAAGGGCACCGTCGAGAAAGATATTATGGTCCGACTGTGAGAGCTGCGTACATTGGAAGTTATAATGGGAACACGTGCATCGCATCTGATGTGAAAAACAAGTATCGTGGGATGTGACCGGGGTTACTGCTTTTATTCGTGCACTGCGTCACGTAACCTATAGGTCGTATAGTTTCAAAACGATCACTGAAACGCTTCAACTAAAGAAATAAGCGTGGGACTTCAACCGACGTATGATGCAAGTCACCTTCATACTTTTCAACTTACGGATATCGTAATTTCCCTGTGAGTCGATGCCCGTTTTATTTCTTGAACTTTATATTCGTTGCAATTTTGTGCCTTTGTGGAAGCTTTAAGCTTTGTTCCCATAAATGCGTAGATCAAAGCATCTGACGCTATTCCTCGACATCTTTCACTTGGTCTCCATACCCGAAGGAGAGTCATCTTAGAGTTCTGCGTATGACGCGGCGATATCAAGTTCGCCGAGCTGATTTTCTTTTCTCTTTTTTTTTTCTTTCTACTCTGCATGACTTTTCAGCATAGCTGTCTGTTCGGGGCGTGACGCAATCCTATTCTACTACTTCTTGTGAAGAAGAGTATTCTCGCAGTTGTAGGCGATAAAAAATTAGGCTATACATGTATCACCTCTGGATGTTTCGTCTATAAGACGTAATCTTCTTGTTTTGCTCACTTTCGAGCCTCTTCGATCGTGCGCCTTTCTGTGACGCATTCCGTTAGACGTAAAGCAGAATACACGGGCGCCCTTTGTGAACTTTGCGCGAGTTGTTGAGTGGCTGCCCGTTCTGAGATGGCTTCTATGTATAGAACAACTCTGAGCATGGTGCACCTATTCGCATTCATACAGCTCTCCACTGTTACTTTTCGTTCGGTAATTCTTTACTCCAATAGAATGGGAAAGAATGTACTACTCGTTAGTATGTACTCGTGTAGTACCAGGCCGTCCTTCGTGCGTGGGTTTGTTCCGCAACGAAAAGAAGTTCTAAGAATAGCGACTTCTCCGTTAGCGACCTTTCGTGTGGCAGAGCTCACTTCGCTTCTAAATTTGTTTTAAGCATGGAATGCTTTTAGCTCCCGTTGTGGGCGTCCTTCAAGTGATCCTGAGGCAAATGCCAGCACAGTTATCCGGGCATTTAAAACGAGACATCCGTGGACCTCAACCACAACATTCAGACATTCAGACGAGATTATCCGGGCATCGTGGCGAGACTTAAACGAGACATCCGTTTAAGCTTAAAAGCTTAAAAAAGTGCGCTATTTGGCACTCATCCGTTCTTAGAGGACCGCATTAAATACCCCTGCTGCGGTCCGGACAATTTCTTAAAAATATCGGCCAGCGTACAAAAATGCGGCCCCCTAATGTGCGGCAGTCACAGGCGCACTGTAATGCGCCGTTTTCCAAATAATTGATTCTGTCTCGATCGTGGGCTCGTCGGCGATAAGTCATTTCTGATACGGCAATCTGATCTTTTGTCGAGGTCAGTCGTGATTTCACGTTGCCGCATTTCATTGTTGCCTGGATGAGAATGCACGACCGTCGTTGTTGCCTTTAGCAACTCAAACGTTGCGCTGCCGAGCACGCGGATGAAAGTCCAATCACCGACACGGAAGAGGGAAAAGGTTAGGAGGCAGCATTGTACTATGCGAAAGAAAGAAAGAAATGAAGAAAGAAAAAAAGAAAGAGAGAAAGAAAGAAAGAAATTATTCCGATAGGGAAAGGGCTACTGCATCTTTTCTTTCTTACCTCCAACTTTGGCTAACATTATGGTAGGTAATGAAACAGTGCTTTTAGAGAGGACGGAGTAAGGACGTGAGACACAGTGCCGTCTGTCGTCCTTGCTTCGTCCACCCTAAAACTCTGATTCGTTCCCTCACAATAATGCACGAGCCAGCCCAGACAAGCACGCGGCCTACATTAATATTCTCTCGTCCCGATACCGAGCAACAATATTCAGCCCCCTCCCTGCCAGAAACCTCCCACCCCTTTCCTCTCTTGACGATAAACCCGGTTGTCAGCGGCATGCCATAATGATGCCGACGTGACAGCCCCTTGGGACGGTGCCACGCTTCTGTGCGATTCGGGAGTTCGTGTCTTCGAAGAAGTCATCTGCGAAACGCCGGTTACGGCGCCAAGCTTTGATCTGCCTTCACGTCAGAGGAAGAAGGGGGAATTTACATTTGAAGAAAGCGCGATAAAAAAAACGCCAGGCCTGCGCGCAGCGCAGTCACGGCGAAAGCTCGAAGAGCGGCCTTTCTAGAGCCCGTTCTAAACTTTCTTGGGGAAAGTAATACAAGTATACAGGCAAGGTATCCAGTCACAAATCGTAATTTTTTGAAGTAGAGAAACACCCGCTATGCCATTATTCGTCTTTCTGCGGATAAGCGAAGTACCCGCCACACATCTGTAAGGCATTAGGTGCACTTTCTTGATGCTGTATGTGGCTGAGTACGATGAAGAATTGTGTTTGAGCACATTGTAGTGGGTGGGAAGCTTCAAACCACACACTCGTTGCGCAATTAGCTTTCTGTGATGCGTGGTTGTTAGTCTACTCTTCTGCCACGCTATATTACACATGTTAACGAGATTCATTGCCCGGCATGATACCTGTACTGGCACGTAGCCTAGGAGGAGGCCAGGGGAGGGCCAGCCCCCCCCCCCCCCCCGAAAAAAAAAATCCTGGCTACGTGCCTCTACCTGTATATGGTCTTTTTGCAAAGGTGTTTCAAGCCACCAGCGTGGCTCGACGGTAGAATACTCGATGGTCACTCAGTCACGCCTGGGTTCGAATCCCATCCGATCCTGTATAATTTTGTTTATATCTTTTTTTTTTGCTTATTTCGCGCGATAGTGGTTACAGACGGCGGCGGTGGCGGACGACTACCCCGCTGCCGTTGCGATCTGATAAGAGCTTTCGCTATGAATAACGCAACACAGAGAAACGAAGCGGGAAGGACGACGTACTACTAGCAATTTAAGTTTCATCAACAGCGTAGAAAGATATAAACACACAATACTAAAATAACAAGGTTAAATAATCAAGCAACCGCAGAATGAGTAGGCATTTGAAAAAAAAAAAAAACAACAATCAAATAACGCCAAGCACGTTTAGGCCATCAGATTGAGTGACATCAAGGTATTCCACCTCGCGGCTAGATAGCGCCACCGAAGGACGGCTGATGCACGAAACACTCGCTTTCGCGATATTGGCTGATTCAACAATTTTTCGGGTCCTCTGATGTCGGCTTGAAAACAAAATGCACGTTTCCTTAAACGTATGCTGGCACCCACAGGCCTGACAATGAGCAGATAGGTGCGATAGCTTGTCAGTCCTCAAAGACCTTTCGCGCTCACGCAGGCGTACAGTCGAGCGCGATATGAAGATTATCGCGCGAGCTTCGACCAAGAACTACAACAACGCCATGGCCCAGAATCCTCTTTCGAGGAGAGGGAGGTATCGGGCACGCTTGGGGCACGCTTCACTCACTCTTTTCGCTGTTCCTTAAGCAGCGATCACTCCCGTCTGAGAAAAGAAGGCACAATTTTTTTTTTTTTTGTATGACAACGCGATGTATTTGGTTCAACTTAGCAAGCCGTTCAAACGGTGCAGTGCCAAGCACCAGCTTTACCAGATCTTTCCCAGGAATCTTGTTGTCATCCGCGGTGATAAGAGCCAACGAAAAATACACTTGATCGCAACGAATGGAAAGCTTAATATAGAGAGAAAGGGTGTAGAGTTTGTCGTAGGGGCGATTGTTGTAGCATGGAACAGCCAAAGAGGGCGAGAAGAATGCATAATCTTGATTTTCACTGTTCCGAAACGTGCCGCTAGGCCCGTAGGATGCTAGGCCGGTCGACGCTCGCATGATAACCTTCATATGGCGCTCGACTATACTTACATTAACACATCGGCCAGTTTGAACGATGTACAGCCGCGGCCACGTCTTCTATCGCCACGAAACATTCGTGTTTTTATAGCTCCTGTTCTGTGCTGCCTGTGGGTTGAATTACGTTTCCGAATGATTTCGTCGACTATAATTTAAATGGTTGACAGTTGCTGCCTGCTGCGATGAATTCGGCTGCAGAGGGAAGACATTCATACACTTCTCGATTTGGAGTTCATTGGGAGGACTGGACGATCGTCTACTCTCCTTCCGTTCACTACCGCAACTGCGTTCCGAAATTTTGTTCCGGGCCAATTGCTGAACAATTGGCATGACGCTTCAGCCGCGTCTTTATCGCACTGAGGCACTTTAACCGCAACAGCGATTGCATTGCAATGACGTCACCATAGCCGCCATGTTGTATTACCAGTACGTTAGAGAACGTGCCCCTGAGTGACGTCACGCGCACAGTCTCAGTCATATAGTTTCCTAATAATACACTAGGGGGAAATTTGGTGCTAGTGTCTACGAGAACAGCAACGCATGACGCTTCAGCCAGCGTGAGAATGATAAAATTATGGGTAGTACATAGGCTTGCCTTAGCTTCGTCCTTTCGGCTCCGTTTGGCAGCTGCTGCTTTGTTCCATGACGAAGTTCACGAAGTTAAGCAATTGTTCAGCAGTTCCACTTCGCCACCTTGGCCCTTTTTATGTTGACCATTGCAAATCAGCTCACGAAGCTCACAACGATCCATTCTCTTATGCGAAAGAAAAGCCAAAATACAACAAAATAAATGAAGCCACAAGTACGTTCAAAGCCGCAAGCACGAAGACTAGGCAAATCCATGTACTACCCATAATTTCCATGATGACTGAACGATCTCAGTGCCATAGTTCCCTCTAGTAAATATTATAGGAAACTCTGTGGTCTCAATAGGCAGTGCATGCGCTGTTGAACTGGCTTGCTTCTTTGTTCTACGGCGAAACTTTATATCGCTAGGTGCTGGCGGATTGCGTTCGCGGACAAAACACGCGTAGAACAAGAATTTCTGGCGAACCTGTTAACTCAGCTAATGTAGCGTTTTTGCGTCGAAAAAAAAATGGACATGACGTAAAAGTAAACATGAAGGTGTATGATTTCGCCGACATGGCAGAATGACGTAAACAATCTTTGCCTCAAAGACAATACCACTTGCGTAAGAAACGAACGTCATATCATTTTCCTATTTTGGATAGAATGGAATTTCATTTACACTACAGGATTTAATTCTGCGGGCGCCGTTGATTACATAAAAACTTGGGGGACGCTTTAGCTTCGCCCAGGCCCGTAGCCAATGGGGGGGGGGGGAAATTTTTGTGAAATCCCCGAAATTTTTGTGAAGTAGGTGTTTTTACCAAAAATAAATAATAAAAATAGGTGTTTTGTGAAATTTTTGTGAAATCCCCGAAATTTTTGTGAAGTAGGTGTTTTTACCAAAAATAAATAATAAAAATAGGTGTTTTTCTCAAAAAGGTAATGTTTTCAGCAACTGCCCCCCCCCCCCCCCCCCCCACCGAAAAAAATTCCTGGCTACGGGCCTGGCTTCGCCCTCAAGAGTAGAAGGCGGTGGCGTAATCGGACCGTGTTCGTGTCGCCTTCTCAATAGCTAGCCTGGCTTCGCCTGTCGGTGGACACTTCAACCATGCCGCAAGTAACCTCTGTGCGCGTAACGTGGGCCGTTTCAAACTATCGCAGAGAGCCTATCCTGCTAGTACAGCTGTGAAGTGCCCACTACGCCATTATTCTTTCTTTTGCGAATTGCCAAGTACCCGCTACACGTCTGTAGGGCAACACACGCAATTGCGCGGCTGCACACCTTGTTGATGCTTTTGCTGGTGATGATGATTATGACTGTGCGTTTTGGTGAGTCTTTAAACTTAACTACTCGTTACGCAATTCAGACGCTTCCGCGCTTGGTGCGATCTTACGCTTCTGCCACGGAATATCGCTTGCACTGCCTCCGTGATCGGCCCACCGATCACGGAGGCAGTGCAAGACGAACTCTTCGCACTACACAATCATTCTAATAGGGTTTATTTTCGAAACAGTTTTAAGCTCGGGCGTGGCCCTGTGGTAGAACACTTGCTTGCCCAGTGGAAGTCCTTGGCTCGATTCCTGCTCGAACGGAATATTTTGATTTATTTGAATTTACCTCGAATTTCCGCTCGCGGACAACGCTGATTCTTCGCTCACATGCAACGATGCCGACACCGGTGTTTCTGCTAAACGAGCTCTACCAACGCTAGCTGTCGCGCTAATGTGCGTCACACGCACGAGAAACACCGGGACCTTTGAATTTGTCTCTCTGATCGTTCAAGACGGGCAATCATGATAATTTATAAATGCGCTGTAGCAACGTTCACCACATAGGCGTGCGCAGGGTTCTCCATCCGGGGGGGGGGGGGAGGAGGGGGGGCAAAGGTTCATCGCAGCGCCCTCCACCGTACTAAGTCAATGTATGGGGCAGATTTTTGCGCCCCCCCCCCCTCTCTTAGGTGGCCATAAGGGTAAATGTACGGGGCAAGTTTTGCGCCCCCTCTCTTAGGTGAATGGGGGGGCGGCCCCCCCCCCTGCCCCCCCCCCCCCGTGCTCACGCCTGTGGTTCACTATGCCTTCCTTACCCACCATAGTCACAGCTTCACTGGCTGCCATTTTCACAGTATTGGAAGGACTCTGTTGTTTATTTATTTATTTTTTTTTATCGTGCCCTGCCGTTTCCCGAGCATTCTCAATACTAATGGCATCGTTTTGAAGCGTCCTCTTGCCCAACCTCGCGATGCAACAAACTTCTCTTCCCCTCTTCCATCCTACCCTCTCTCCACTCTCTTTATGACTGCTCTTATCTTTTAGCTGCAACCCGTGAGCCTACTTTATCTTTCCCCTGGGATTCAAGCTGGCGTCACCTTTCGCCACGGTGAATTGAGAAAAATGGGGTGGAATCTGAGTGAATTTTCTCGCGCGTCCGCTCTCACTTGCCACCTTTGCGCTTTAGCTTGTGTATTTGTGTATCTCTTTCCGCATCTTATCACTTATTTTATTCCTCCGGAGGCGTTATTTCCACACCCTTTCCAGAGGGTTTGAGCTTGCCTTCTGTATGTATCCGCCGCTATGCTTTCATTTTTTTTAGCATGAACAAAGGAGAGTGCGGCAGTAAGCTTTTATTTCTAACAAATCACACGTAGACTATTAAGAGAAAATAAAAACGAGCATAGGCGTGCGCGCAGGGGGGGGGGGCAGGGGGGGCGATATCTTCGCCGTACATGGACCTTTCTAGTCACCCAAGAGGGGGGGGGGGCGCAAAATCTGCCTTATACATTGACTTAGTAGGGTGGGGGGTGGCGCTGCCACGAACCTTTACCCCCCCCCCCCTAAAGGGGAACCCTGCGCACGCCTATGAAAACGAGTATGTGTGACTCCTTTTGGGGAGTCCTGACTTACCACGTATAGGAATCTCTTCAAAGAGGCACGTTAACTCTCTTGTGGGTCACTCGACTCTCCGAAGAGAGTATATTGACCCCCCCCCAAAAAAAGAGTTGGCGTGCCTCTTTCAATTCAAGAGCGTCATATACATGGCAAGTCAAGACTCTGCAAAATGAGTCAAAAGACTCTCTTTTTTCTCTTGGAATGTGTAACACTGGCTATCCCCACTGCATGAAACGTTGGGATCGCGCAGAAAGCATATAGTCTCACATAGCCCAAATATAATGCACCGTCTTTGCAAAGCTTCACAAATCAAATACCAAAGGGCTCGTCACGGATTTGCTAAGTCTAAGTAACATCTTAGGCTTAGCAAATAACGACAAAAGGTAGAGGCAGACAGCGGTTTGTATACCAACACACTCAACGCTAGAAGAGCCAGGTTAGGGGCCAATTGGTTGCGCATAGTGAAAGTTTTCAGCGCGCTACTAGGAAACGAAAAACGACGTAGACAGAACCACAGGGGACAACACACAAGCGCGAACTAACAACTGCTTATTTTATGAAAAAAAGAGTTGTTAGTAAACGTTTCCTTGTGTGTATATACTTCGTCATGATTTCGTGAGTAGCCCGCTGAAAATTTTCATAATTTTCACGGCTAACGCACTAAAGCACCATTGAGGTGCAGAGCTCAAAGCCTGAACAATTTTTTAGCTTCAATTTTAAACGATGTTCTCAAATGCTCATGGAAAGAGAAAATGACGGCTTCGTTAAAAGCAATATGGGACCCAACTCACAACTTTGTAGCTGGCGATCTCTGCTAATGGTTGGTCGCCTTAACACTGCCTTTCTGCGCGAGCCAACGTTGCTCATATCGGCACTCGAGTAATGGAGTAACAGTCAAAAAGAGTTTGGGGAAAGCAACGTCCTTTTTACGAAAAAGAAAAAAAGGAAATGATAAAACATAAGCAAAAAGAGATGAGAAAAGCTAGAAACGAAAGCTGGAAACGAGACCACGACAAACATCGTCAACGTACTACCTCGGTGTGTTCGTTGACAAGGAGCGCCGGCATCTGGAACAAATGGCCCTTACGACCCCAAAAATATACTGGACGCCGAGTCCAGCGGAATCTGATTTGACGTGACTGGGGCTTGGGCGTTGACGGTGCCAGCGATGTTCTTTTGTTTGTTTTATTTTGTTTTGTCGTACATATTTCGTAACCTTTGTTGAGATTTTACGCTAGTTCTTTTACTCAGTTCCTTTTTTTTCTTTTTTTTTTTGTCGCATTGCGAACTTGATGTATGACTGTTTCGCTATGGAGAAGAGAGCAAAACGTGGCCGGACGGAAAGAACGTCGTCGTCCCTGATTGGCTTGTCTTGGCTCGGTGAGAGTGTTCTTGACTTCCTTGGAGAATAGTCGCTCTGCTCCTGCACCTCTCTTTCTTGCGGCCCGTTTTCTTTTATAAGTATTCCTTTGCGTCTACCGTCACTTGTTTTATCATCACGTCCGAACCATGCGTGTCTGACCTCTTCAACAATGCCAGGAAGCACTTTTTACGTTGAGTAATTTATTGGGTGGCCAAGAAACACGTCCGTTGGTCCGAGGTCTGTTATGAGCAGGTTACGCTGCCTCCCCCTCCAGATACTTCTTTTTCCCTTTTTTTTTTTCTTGACCATGTCGCTATGGTGGGCAGTGCCCACCATAGTGAAGGCTAATTCCCGATAAAGTTAGCGACACTGTGGCTCATGTCGGCTAATGCTGGCTAAATAATGGCTCATGTGGCTGCGAACTGTAGTGTTGTCGTATGCATCTTAACTTTCGTTATTACAAATAATGCCTACGCAATGTCTGACATAGGTGTTTCTTTTTCTTTTGTTTGTGTATTGTTTTTTAACAGCGAAGATGTTTAAGCTGTCGGTAACTTGTGCTCCGTCGTAAAAAAACGATCATCATCATGAACCGGCAAGCGCTCTCTTCATTCTCTTTACAGCAAAGCTGTTTAAGCTACCGGTAAGTTGTGGTGCGTCGTGCAAAACTCCTCAGGTGGTTCTGCGCCACAGGAATTGGGCAAGCCTCGCTACCGTGTACAGAAGGTGCGAGTGCCAAATGAAAACGAACACGATAGCGAAAGAAAGAATGAGATAGAAAGTACAGAGAAATAGATAGAGTAAGAAAGCGATAGAAGAGAAGAGGTAGAGAAAAATAGAGAGAAATAAAGGGAATAAAGACACAAAAAGATAAAAAAGACAGACAGAGACATAGAAAGAGAGAGAAAAATATAGAAAAAAAACAGACACCACAAAGAGATAGAAAAAACAGAGAGCAAGACAGAAAGAGAAAGAAATAAACAAAGAAAAACAAAGAGATAGAGAGAGAGAGAGAAAGTAAGAAAGGGAAGGAAACAGGTGCAAAAAGAGATACAGCAGAAAGAAAGAAAGGCGACCCAGCTGCGCTGTTCCTTCAGGCTTGGCATCACAAGTGCGACGCAGCCATAGTTTTTTGTAATGCCAACTCAGCAGTGAATAAGGATCGATCGGAGAAGACAGCAAAGGACTAGAGACAAGAAAGACATAAAAACAGGGTGCCTTATGCATTCACCTAAGACGACCCGAAGGCGAACGCCATCTTTTGCTTCTCAGTCGTTGTATTGATCCTGCCCCGCCAGCCACCGAAAGCTTTCTGCACCTAACGTGGTTTTGCACTGACTCCGTGATCAGAGGCACCTTACCTGGCTTTTGCATTGCCTCCGTGATCGGACCACCTTTGACCGAGCTACGATGTCATGAGATGACGGACGTCATCATGTGGCGTTACGCCACGTGATGTCACAGCGACGTCGTGGTGACGTCGTAATGACTTAAAGAATTTTGCTCAAGGACAAGCTGGGCCTGTCGGTTCATATTCAAGCCACAAACGTATGGTTGTCCTTGCTAAAGGAAATAACGTCCTCGTTATTTCCTTGAGCAAGGACACCCATACGTTTGTGGCTTGAACATGAACCGACTAGACCAGCAACGTGTACGTCAAGATGTGACGTCATGATGACGTCATGTGGTGACGTCATCACGCGATGATGTATTTTTGCATCACTTGTCCCCGACGCCGACGGTCAATTTTTGCGTTTCATAAGGTATCTAAGGCTGCCGCCTTAAAAAGCCTCGAGAAGCACCGTTTACCACCGTTCGAAGCTGGCACTATGGGCGCCATGCACCGCTTCGGCTGTTATAAGCATAGACATGGAAAGCGACCCAGAAAAAAGGCGAATCCCCTTTGGCAGGCCAAACAAGGGATAAAGAAGTAGAGAACAAAAAGAAACAAAACAAAAAAAAACACCGTCCATCCCTCTAAGCGAGAGGACGATGGAAGTTGCCAGGTGAGCGGAAGAGACGGCAGTGAAAGGTCCACACGGAAACGCGAAAAGGTGGGAACCACGGACACGACGCCTGTGAGCTTCCGCTTCCCGATTCGGAGTGCACCGTCATGTATTCTGCTTGGGTTATTACTGTTTTGTCTTTGCACGCTGTTTGTTTTTATCCCGTACGATGCGTTCCGTGTTAGTCTACATCACTAGGCATTTCTGTCTCGCGCTTGTGTGGGTTGTCTCCTACCTAACCTAGTTCGTTTAATCGTCCTTTTGTTTGCGTTTGTTTGTTTGTTTCTCGCCCTGTGTGCAAAAATAACTAAAATGAAAATGGGGCTACTTCGCAGCACCAGGAAGTTTAACGGGGTTAAGCCAATTTAAAATAAACAATAGGGGAAATATCCTAAAAGAAATTTTTGAAAAAAAAAAGAATCAATTCGTTAAGAAAAGAAAACACCGGAGAGAAAAAAGCCGCCTGTGTGACTGTATAACGGAGTATGTTAAAGATCCCTAGCCTTTTGTTACAAGTGTCTGTGTCGCATTAGAGCCTGAATTTAATGAATCAGTCGCAAGCGAGGTTATTTTGTGTTCGAGAGGTTAGTGGTCGAAGCGTTTAACTGCGGTTTGTTTCTTGTTTCCGGTAGCTCATTTCATCTCGGTTTTCTCCCTACATTCGCTTCTGCGGCTCGTGAAATGTGCAGGGCCGTTCACATCTATGGTCAATAAGCATTCAAGACCACATAGAAGCTGATGGTTCGTGCATACTTCGGGAAAATTATTATTGTGCTTATCGATACCATAGTTACACATCATATAACGAAAATATTCCTTGTGAAGTTAAAAAAAACGTTGTAGCTTTATCGGCTTGAATACTGATGAGATGTTCGCGGTCGACCCTGCACACAACTTGGCAAGACTTCGATCCACTTTGTTATCGATCTCTATGTTGCACCGAATACACATAGCAAGAGGGCAGATAGGTAAAGTATGTAGTCTAGACAGGGGTAGACAGGAAGCTGTGTGGCATAGCCGGTATGATGGGCTAGAATATATGGCTAGTATATATATATATATATATATATATATATATATATATATATATATATGTATATATATATATATATATATATATATATATATATATATATATATATATATATATATATATATATATATTGTGATGATGAGGAGCGGCGCCGAGGCCCCGGCGCGCGAGATCGAGAGCGAAGTAGAGAAAGAGGAAGTAGATAATAGAACAGCCAGCCTAGCGAACAGGCGTTGTGTCTATTTCTCTCGTCATTACAATATATATATATATATATACATATATATATATACATATATATATATGAGGAAGAATGGATAAGTAAACCCATATAGTAAGAAGGCAGACAAAGACAGGAAATCCGGGTTGCAGTTTTTGGTTCCGTTTCTCCTCTATTTTCTTAAAACAGGCCTTTAAGGGGAACTGCAACGTTTTGTTACGGAAGTTATTTGTTGCAGCCCCATTCGCATTTCAAAACGCAACATCTTTTGCACCATTGTAGCTTGTGAATTGCTGATATAAGAACGATGGCACACGAGGAAGACTGCCTGCAATTCCCTGGCTCTTGCATATCTGCAAAGCTTGATGATGTGATTTGGCATCTTATTTCTCAACATTCTTTTATATCGAAGTAACACCGCCACATTGTGAACTGCGTGGTACATGCACGTGTAAAAGAAAATTCCTCCGGCCCATTCGCAAATAGATTATCTACAAAATACTAAAATGCAGTCAAGTAGCAAGTAGCTTTCAAATCAACAGGTGGCACATACAGCATACTCCTGCGTTAACCATGTGTAGACGTATCATAACAGTCAACGTAGCGTAACGAACAATCACATTTACATACAAAACGACATTGCAGTACAAACAACGTTAGAAAATCTTAAAGGGGTACTGACACCTTTTTTCGAAGGCTAGTTTACTTTTCTTTCAGAAGCCACGGATGTGGCTATTTCGCGCAAAGAAAACACAAGGGGAAGGTTAAGGGGAGCGCAATCTTTCGACTGTTTATTCCAAATTTACTGCTGTAGTATATATATATGCAAACGCACGCGCAGAAAGCGAGACAAGCATCGAACAGATAACGTCTTGTGCAATGAAATACATAGGTATAGACATGCGCAATAGGGCAGGCTCACAACAATCGGCTACCATCTTAATCACAACCTGCGATGCAAGAACGTGCTCTATGCAAAATAGCCACATCCGTGGCTTCTGAAAGAACATGAACCTACTAGCCCAACAACGTGTGCTTCGAGTTTACTTTGCCATACCTTTCTCCTGTATGCAGACACTGCTCTGAGCAAGTGTGAAGCTCAGCAAATGCTGATAAGATATTTTAATTTGATATTAAAGTAAATTTTTCCATGGTGCACCTACCGGCATCAACACTAGCTGGACGTCAGGCTACAGTACAAATTCTGGTGACTTCACGCAGCAGTCTGGCTAGTTGTGATGACGTTAGGTACCGAAACTTCCAAGATGGCCGCTTGTGCGTCATCAAAACTTCCAAAATGGCCGCTTGTGCGTCACCAACGGAGCGACGGTGCGGAGCGGCCGTGGAAACGTCACTATATATTGTGCGAACACGTGACGAGAAGCTCATACCGTGGTGTGACGTCAGGGTACAGTAGGAACCGAAACTAGCTTTTAAAAACATACTGTAATTACTTTTTCAGGGCGCGCTCGCGCTTAGCACTACTTTTTCTAGGCTCTTGAGCGCTTGACCTATCATTTGATGTAAAAAAACAATAACTGAAAATAATCGTGTCAGTACCCCTTTAATCACAGTCACTATTGCCGCAGTCGTGCTGAAGACTTTTCAATGCTACTGAAGCACATCTTCTCAAGGCTCTTGTTGGCCGATGATTCAAAAAGTCATACGGCCCTTTACGCATTTGCCAAAGACAACTAAAAAAAGGTGAAAGCAACCTCTTTTTCTTCTTATTCGATTGTGTTGTTCCTCCTTCCCCTCCCCAAAAGTTTTCTGCGCCTAACGTGGTTTTGCAGTGCCTCCGAGATCGGCCCACATTTCATCAAGTGACGATGTCCGGTGATGACGTGATCATCTGACGTCAGGCATCACAGTGACGTCGTGATATCGCAATGTTTTGGCTACATGTGACGTTATCACATGATTTTTAACAGCGAAGTTGTTTAGCGAATCGTTCCTTGTGATTCGATCGATAGCGAATAGTTCCTTGTGATTCGATCGCAGATTCGATCTCAACGGATATGTGCGGCTACCTGAGAACGAGTACAGAGAGAGAGACAAAGAAAGAAAGATAGAAAGAAAGAAAGAGAGAGAGAGAGAAACAAACAGAGAGACGGAAAGAAAACTATAAAGAAATAGAAGGAGAAAAATTCTTCACAAGGCGGGATTCGAACCCGCGTACCCTGGATCCCAAGGCAAGCGTCCTAATCACTCGGCTATCCAGCCACCCTAGCAGAGCATAGCATGGCCTTGTATAGTATAGTGTAGCAAGGTGGTGGAAGGAGAGATGTGATGATGAGGGAGAGGGAAAGGAGGAGGGGAGAGGGTAAAGCGCAGCACAGAAAGGAGAAGAAATAGAGAGAAAGAAATGAAGAGAGAAAAAGAGACAGAGAGATCGCATCGACGATAGAAAGATAAAGAAGTAGAGAGAAAAAAAAGATAGAAAGAGGAAGCTAGCATCGCATTGTCTAGCGACCAGACACCGCACTACCTGGCCAAGCCGCGCATGCGCAGTAGCTAAGCCACGCCCACCGACGGAGACATCACGCGCAACCTCAGCTCTATAGTGCATAGCCTGGCTGCGTACTCTCGCGGAGAAAGTCGCGCGCATCTCGAAGCTAGACGTGTCGGTCGACGGGGAGTATCAGCGGCGACTTGTCCGTGCTTCATTGTGTCAGGCTTTGGTCGACTTAGCGCAAGTTGCCCGCAATTTCTTTATCTTTTTTTTTTTTGCATTACTCGGTTTTCCGATGCCGACAGTCACTTTCCAGGCTAGGTGAGGCATCTAAGGTTTTCGCCTTATTAATTTGTTCAGACCAAATGACCTGCGGTCTAGCGTCGTTATAATAGTCGATCAAAGTCGGTGTGTCTGTGGCTTGCATTATCGTAAACACGCGGTCAACAACATATTCGTTCGTGCTGACCTTTGACGTGACAAAGGCAGATCTTGTAGTCTTGAATAATGCTCGCAGATCGGTAGTAACGCCTATCGCCATCGTATAGAAAAGCGACGTCCTCCCACTACCGCTTGGCAAAGAAACAGTTCGCGGTGTTTTCTTCTCCCTTCGGCTTGGCCCTCCTCGCGTCGTAACTTCTTTACAGCTGTCCTCTAACTTTTATCGTTGCGTACCCTGCTTTACGAGCACCGACTCGGTTGCTGTCTCGCGAGGTTCTTTACGTACGGCCTGCACGAGATGCCGTGCGAAAACCTCGTCAAGACAGCCGCGACCCTGACGTGCGTTGGTAGCTGTGATCTTTTACCGTGCCAACGGGTCTTTTCTTTCTTTCTTTCTTTCTTTCTTTCTTTCTTTCTTTCTTTCTTTCTTTCTTTCTTTCTTTCTTTCTTTCTTTCTTTCTTTCTTTCTTTCTTTCTTTCTTTCTTTCTTTACCCCGCCACGGTGATCTAATGGTTATGGTGCTCGACTGCTTACGCGAAGGTCGCTGGATCGAATCCCGGCGGTAGCGGCCGCATTTCGGTGGAGGCGAGAACGCTGGAGGCCCGTGTACTTAGGTTCATGTGGGCGTTAAAGAACACCAGATGGACAAAATTTCCGGAGCCCTCCACTACGGCGTCCCTCGCACCGTAGTTTTAGGACTTAAAAGCCTAGCAATAATTCTTTCTTTCTTTCTTTTGTCAAACCTTAATCTATCTATCTATCTATGGATGGATGGATAGATAAATATATTTATCTATCCATCCATCCATCCATCCATCCATCCATCCATCCATCCATCCGTCCGTCCGTCCGTCCGTCCGTCAGTCTATCTATCTATCTATCTATCTATCTATCTATCTATCTATCTATCTATCTATCTATCTATCTATCTATCTATCTATCTATCTATCTATCTATCTATCTATCTATCTATCTATCTATCTATCTATCTATCTATCTATCTATCTATCTATCTATCTATCTATCTATCTATCTATCTATCTATCTATCTATCTATCTATCTATCTATCTGTCTGTCTGTCTGTCTGTCTGTCTGTCTGTCTGTCTGTCTGTCTGTCTGTCTGTCTGTCTGTCTGTCTGTCTGTCTGTCTGTCTGTCTGTCTGTCTGTCTGTCTGTCTGTCTGTCTGTCTGTCTGTCTGTCTGTCTGTGAAACATTCCCAATCTTTTCCTTCCTGCACTAATTGGTCAAACGCGTGCTCTTTTTTTTTTCAGTCATTTTGTGTTTTTCTAAAGACGATATCTTCCTGGTCCTTATACGACCGAATTCTTCAACAGGGTACAAATGATATTTCTGCCGAAATTCAACCACCGTATTTTCTCGCACGCCGCCAGCACTCGTCAGCATTGGCTAATGTGGGCTGGACGACGGATATTGCCTACAATCGGGTAATGTTCGCTGAAGATCGCTTCATCCCAAAAATGGGGTCGGTCGTTGAACGCCGAGACGCTTCTTGGAGTAGTATTTTCATTTCCCCACCTGCGCACGGTACCAACCGTCTCGACGCTTCAGGACGCTTCGTGATAGTCTTAACGCTGGTCTCCGCTGTTCACGTTTTATTCTTCGCGATATCTCATTACGACTACGCTGCCGTATCGATGTCGACATCGTTGCTCTACAAACAAATGCAGTGATTCCACTCCTGCGCCAACTGCGCTAAAGTGCGCCGAATTGTATTTACTGCGCCATCCTGATAATATCGACGAAAATTGCGCCAAACTGCGCCAAAGTCTCGGGTTTGGGGGCGTCTATCACCGGCAATCGCACGGCCGGCGCGTCATAACATGTGCAGCTTCATCTTGGGGCTGCCAAAGTCGCAACCATGGACCAAGAATTATTCCGCTCAATAAATAGCGCTCGGGCGTGCGTCCCGAATAAGCCACGATGCCAAGCACGGTGCCAACGCAGCTTCTGTTCTGCAAGTCGGCTCGACAGCAAAACGCGCTCTCCGCAGAGGCTCGTGACGTCTAGGCCTCTCGGTAGCGAGAAAGTGCGACGGCGATTCATCGGCGGACGTCGTCTGTTCTAGAAACGCTGCTGACAGCTCGTTTCAAGCGTCGCACGGCACGTAAGGAAAGCAATGTTCAGTATAATAACTACATGTGTGCTGCTAAAATGTGTCACTTCTGTTTCCGGACATCGCGGAATGAAATCTGGGATCGCTAGCAGTATATATATGGAACAATATCGAATTTTCCTTGCTTCGCGTTTATGGAAGAGCACGCGAACGGTGGAAACGCGTTCACACTTTTCCTCGGATATACTTTATCCATGGATCTTCATTAGGAAGAGCTTTTTCGTAATTGCTTATACCAGCACGTCCGAGTTTAATCACTCTGCGGTGAATAACCCCTAAAAAGCCCTGCTCTTTCGAGCTCACGTGCTAGGGTTCCAATTCGAATTTTTTGCTTGCTTTTTAAAAATGTCATCTCATTAATAAAAGCATATATCCTGGTCGGAGCAGCCGCAAATACGCAGCTGTCAGTAGCGGGCCCGTCGCTGACGGCCCACAGTGAAGCGGCTACCCCATGTTACACGTCCGTCCCTCGCTTTCAGGGGTCAATAGCTGATGGGTAAAAAAACTCAGTTTCGCTTAAGGGCGAAGCAATGAATGCGATACCAACAAATTGTATTGTTAAACGAAGTAAGGCTAGCAGCTAACTCTTTTGGATTCGATCTCGCGTAACTCAACAAAACACTAGTTTAAGGGAATATGGCCGCTCCAGGAACCGAAGCGTTTTCTTGCTCTGAGTTCTCTAAACACGAAGTAAGCGTTGAGAGCACAGCAAGTTTACGAGCCGTCTCCTGATGCCTCGAGATGGCGCACGCGCAAGCGACTGCACCCTTCGAACGATGCGGTCCCCTTCCCCCCCCCCCCCGCTCCTCTGGCGTCCTTTCACGCTCCTTACGAAAGACGGGCGGGGCGTTTCCTCTCTGTTTGATGAGCAATCGACGGCAGGCCCGCACGCGGGAAGATGTTATCTCATGCGCTGTCCGTGCGACGGAGACAGACGGCCGGCTAGCTTAATCTCCGCTTCAGCCGCGTTCGTCGCCAGCGCTCGCGAGCTTTTACCCGCGGCTAGAATGCGCGTGGTGATGTTATTAATTTGGTCTCTATACAGAAAATTACGGCAATGGCGACGACAAAATCCGCGGAGAGCGTCCATATAGTTGAATAAACATTTAAAAAAAGTTGAGGAGCCATTTCACTCTGTGAAGTGGATGACAAGCGAAGCTGTTTCGCGCATGGCAAGGAGGTGACATGGTGGAGGACAGTTTGGTATGTAAGGCCACGTTGTTAACGTTCAATACGCAATATTAATGCGAAAGGATCAGATGCTTTACCAAACACGAAGTTGACCGTCGGCGGCGTCAATCGATTGATGCAAAAAATAATCATGTGATGACGCCATCAAGACGTCATAGATCGTCAAAACTTGTGACGTCATCATGGCGTTATATATCACGTGATGACGCCATCACGACATCGTCGCTTTACACTGCTTCCGTAATCGGTGCGCCGATCATGGAGCTAGCGCAAAACCAGGTGAGGTGCAGAGAGCTTGCAGAGAAGGAGGGGGAGGATCAACCCGTCGATCGAGAAGAAAAAGAACCTGGCTTTCGCCTTGCAGTTTTCTTAGGGGAATGCATTAGGGACAGTGTGGCTCTTTGGCATTGAGGCACTGCTGCACATCACGGCGTTTGTCTACGATGTCTGCTGATAACCACATAGATGTATTTAGAGTGTTATTTCATAAAGTTCAATTTTATTGATCTGGTATTCTGTTTATTTGCTAGTGTCGAAAATAATCGCCGAAGAGGTTAATTCAGAACACTCAACTGCATGAGCCCTAATTTTTTCATTAGCGAGTGAAGTATGGAGTTCTCCTGAGATTATTTTTTTCCATGAGAATGTCGTCTGGCGTGATCGCGAGGCGTCATGTCTCGTGGGCATTCAGTAGAATCGGTAGAGAGGAGGTATGAGTGTTGTTTACCGCCTCCTAGTGGTGATACCGAGCGCACACACGCTCGCATGAGCGCCCACTCATTCGCTGACAGAAGCAATGGCTGCGTCTCGCCCGTCTCGTGCAGTGTATAGTGTTTGTCGTCACTCACACTCCTACAGTTCGCCGGTGTGACTGACCTGCTTGGTTGAATCGCAACCATATAGCCCCACGTCGTATCGTTCGCAGCTCAGTCAAGCAGAATTCGGACTGTGTCCCCCGAGTTTCCATGCAGCGTGGCAAGGGCGAGCGTCAGGCTATCAGTAAATAAGAGTTTTAGAGTTGCATGTGGGGTTTGTTGGTGTAGCACGACGTGGGGTTAGTGTCTCGCCACTGACGCGGGATAAAAGGGGGCACAATAGTGTGTGAGAGAAAGGGAGAAATGTCAAACAACGGGCTTAAGGCAATTACACTATTAAAACAATAGGCGAAACTTCCCAAAGTACATTTTACAAAGAGCGATAAGAAAAAAAAAGTTTAAGGGCTAAGCCAGCACAGCGCAGTGGAAAAGACATAAATGGTAAACGTTACGCAGATTAAACGTAAACCAGATTATATAAATAACAGTCGTATTTTACGTGCGCCAAATTGGTTAAGGCATAGTGTTAAGTAAGGTAGTAACTGTAAAGTTTGTGTGAGTGCGCGCGCGTTTGTGTGTGTGTTCTAACCCTGCACTATATATAGCCAAAGACTACACTGTCAGCAATGTCTAATCTAAAAGAAGCCAGATGAAAACTCGCCTGTTGGGGCCTCGTTAATCGTTTCAACAAACTTAAAACTCACCGTAGCGCGGGAAGCGATTAGATACGAGCCATTGACGTCTTCTACTGCTACTCGGTTCTCGTTAGCTTGTGGGTCCCGTAACATTAGCCTCGCTGCACGGAAATCGTGCCGCGGTGTATAGTGTCTGCTTTGCTTTTTTGGTGCCTCGCCAGCGTGGCAGTTCCGTGCACGACATTGCGTTCGCGTAGCGCTGGAACCTGTCAACTATTGCTTCCAAATGAGCGCGGCGTCTCTCTTCTACACCGAGGGAATGCGGAGGCGGCCGTCGCGCCCTTTCTCGCGTGATTTATGTACCTGAATGTTGCGTCATCTGTGTCGTAGCTGTGCTGCGTTCTTTTAAAGTGGCGCTCTTGTTGTCGATCGTATTGGGGAAACGCGTCGAGGGAAATAGGGAATACGAGTTACGGGGATGGAAGCGTGGGCGGGTTCGACGGGGACTGCAGACTTTCGCCTACGCGCTGTGACAACAGATCGCGTGGGCGAATGTGTTGGGAAAAAAGGAATTCTTTCCGCTCACTCTCAAAATAAACCTACTGTTATTTCTTCGTTGAATTCCCTGGTTCTTGCTTTGAACATCCCTACATATGCGAATATCGTTCGCCTTATACCTATATCGAACACCTATATTGAATGTGTTGGGAAAAAAGGAATTCTTTCCGCTCACTTTCAAAATAAACCTACTGTTATTTCTTCGTTGAATTCCCTGGTTCTTGCTTTGAACATCCTTACATATGCGAATATCGTTCGCCTTAATTCTTGACTTATGTCATAGTGCGTTTTGGGGAGGCAGCGAACGCTCGCCGAATTCGCTGCTGCGTTTGAGCGCGGTCGTCATTGCCGACACGTTCTTAGTAACAGCTCCTACGGGAATCGGGTTGTAGCAGCGTGACATCTGCCGTAGCAAGTCTTCTATCTTACCTACAACCTAGAATCAGAAAATTGCTTGGGTCTCTTAAACATTACTTAAGACGACTAAAAGGAGAAAGCATCAGTGGCGATGCATTAAGAATGGAACGTGACGTCATAATTAATTAGCACGTCGCGTCTCGTTTCGAGCTTGTTGAGCCTTCTCTGGATTTGGGTACTTGGCCCTGCCTCTCGATCTACCAGGCCCTGGCTCAGAGCCTTCAATGGTGCACCATTTCCGCGTCACTCCATAGCCGTCAGTAGTAGGCGGAATCAAGCGAACGCCTTGTTTTTTAAGGCGAAAGCCTTAGATGTCTTATGAAACACTAAAATTGGCCGTCGGCGGCTTCAACGCGTGTGATGCAAGAAAGATCATCACGCGATGACATCACCATGTGACGTCACATGGCGTCACAGATCGCCAATGTTTATGACGTCATCATGACGTCACGTTACTTGACTCGTACATCATGGTGTCATCACATTACGTCGTCGCTTTGTCAAATATGGGCCGATCACGGAGGCAGCCCAAAACAAGTGCAGAAAGCTTGCGATGCTTGCTATCTTGGAGGCAATGAAAAACCACGTTAGGGGCAGAAAATGTTTGAAAGGTCATGTGGGAGGATCAGTACATCGACTGAGAAAAAAAAAAAAAAGAACATGAGCTGCAGAAAGCTTGCAATGCCTCGGATCCTGGAGGCAGGGCAAAACCACGTTAGGTGCGGAAAGCTATCGGAGGTGGTCGCTAGAGGATCAACACATCCGCAGAGAAGAAAAAGAAGACGGCTTTCGCGTTCGACTCGTCTTAGGCGATTTGCATAAGGGACCCTGTGAGTTTTTAGTCACGCGAACGCCCCCCAAGGACGAAGTGAATGGTCATGTAGGTCATGGAATATATATATATATATATATATATATATATATATATATATTCGAGGAAAGGTGTCGCCAGATCCGGGAGTACTAGCAAAAGCAAGGTGTTTGACGCACAAGTGAAAAGAAGCTTTATTTGACGTTTCGGTCGTGGGCCCGGCCTTCGTCAGGACGAAGGCCGGGCCCACGGCCGAAAAGTCAAATAAAGCTTCTTTTCACTTGTGAGTGAAACACTTTGCTTTTGCATATATATATATATATATATATATATATATATATATATATATATATATATATATATATTTGTACCGTTTCCTTCTCACACCGTGAATTCGTTGAGCGCCACCTTTGAATGGACATATAAGACTTTTACCTTAAGAACATGACGCGAACAACATTAATTTCGGACTATGAAGTTACGATCTTATATGTGCTACGTGTGCAGCACTATTTCCGAGCGAGGCAGAGGAGCAAAAATGCACAGGTATTGTTTCTTTACGTTGTTATAAGAGTCGATAACCAACGGTAACCAACCCTAACATAACCTGTCATATTTCGAACAGTCGGCGGCGCTTCGTCCATGCTTATTTAACGCGTTTGTATGACATTCAGCGAACGCAAGGTGAATTTTCTCTTCTGTTTGTTCTCTCTTCAACTTCCATTTTTTCTATGCAAACACAGCTTTTTACTCAGAACATTGTAGGAAATGAAAGAAAAGTCGGAACTGTGAACTCAGCGCCGTTAGTTGGATAGGTGTAATGCGATATCTCATGCCTGCGTGACAATGGACACAGTGAAAGAGCGCGCGAACTAGATAATCGAAAAGACGAGTAAACACCGCCTTCTTTTCTTTTTCTTCTTCTTTTCAAGTGTGCGCCGTGTTTGATTTCCCCAGTGTCCTCTGGTGCGGCGAGCATGCTGGCTGTGCTAACGCACGCGCTTCCTCGAAAAGCGCGAGAAGCTGCTCCCAGCGCACGCGACTTTCGATTACACGCAGTCTGACTCAAAAGAGTGGCTCGCTCGCCTTCTCTGCTTAATAATTTCGGTAATCGAAAAATATTCTTTTACGTGTTTGCCCTTAAAGTATGCCTTCATATCCGCTGAAGCGTTTCCTCGCCTTCTTTATCATTCCTACTTTCTCCGTCATCGACTTTGCTTCGTTATATGTTTCCTTGATGTCATCTTTCATTGCTTCACTCTATATTTTCTTGTCGCTTATTTATTGATTTCATTTTTTCTTATTAATTATCTCCGTTCTTTATTCCTTATTCTTTATACAATTTAATCATTGTATAATGTTTTTTTTAATGTATACACCTATGTATAAGATCTTTTTACACGGACATAAACGACATCTGTAATAAAGACCCCTTCCAAAACTCACGCTGAGTCCTGGTGTCCCAATTCTATAAATATGATGCACTGTACTCTATTAAAGACGATAGTCTTTCTTGGGACATTTAAACGGAGAAATTTTGGCCTGTCTTTCTGTTTGTCGGCACGTCACTCGATTCAGCCACTCGGCCAAAGTTGAACCACTTGCCCAAGGGCCATCCATCTTGAACTGGTCCGGCTGTTCATACTTGCGAACGTTGTCGATCAAAAAGTAAATATCACGCATACCTGAGGCGCAACATCGCTAGGTAAGTATTAGGTGGTGTGTTCCTTTAATAGAAAATGCATACATACACAATTCTAAACACCCTAGTTTCTTAAACTGCGGTGAAAATGCGACTGCGCTGAAACTTGCCTCCCTCCGTGCCCTCTGCACGAGCTCATTGCTGTGTTTCGGTTTCGGTTCTGTATTGCACTGTGCGAAGGCCATGGGGCGCCGCTCTGGCATTCCTGTTTTACGCAGGCGACGTGTAAAAATTACTCCATTTCCCGCTAAAGGGGACCAGGAGGCGATGCGAACCCGCAGCACCTGCACGATCGCGTTCCGTTGGCGTTCTTTGGGCATGCTACCGACCACTGACCTAGTGGAGATCAGTGCTACCGACCTAGCGTCGTGGAACGCGAAGAGGAATGCTACGCGCGTCTTGTCTTCCCTCTAGCGTGGCCGTTAATTCTCACAGGGCGAGCGGGGAACGCAGTCAGCATGCGTACAAGAGGGGGACAGCGTAGGAGAGGAGAGAGGGGGAGGGGACGTGCATGCGCTGGTGCTCATCGCGGCGTTGCGCAGGAGAGAATTTCGGCATGTCTAGCCCGCCTTTCAGAGGAACCGGGGAAAGGGGGAGGGGAGAGGGGGAGTGGTGAGGGGGAGGGGGAAAGGGATAATGGAGATGGGGAAAGGGAGAGGGGAGAGGAGAGGGTATGCGCATGCGCAGTAAGGGTGGTCACACCGCACGCCACCACCACCACCACCGGATTGAACTCCGCCATAAGATACTTCGCATCTAATAAAAGTGTGTGGAGAGTACTCGTTGAGTGCGGACGTTTCTTCTGCTTCAGCGCATCGCGCCAAACCGTGTGTTCTGGCTGGCTGGCGTCACCGCCGGTCTTCGCCTGCTGCTGCGCCGGGACTACCAGCCCGCAACACAGCACTCATGTTTCCCGACGTATTGCCAGACGGCGTCCATATCTCACCCAGCGCCTCTTCTATCGTCTTTAGACGACATTTGCAGCGAAGCACGCAGATACGCGGCCAATTTTTTGTTATGACCCGCCACGGTGGTCTAGTGGTTATGGTGCTCCGCTGCCGACCCGAAGGTCGCTGGATCGAATCCAGGCCGCATTTCGATGGATGCGCAATGCTAGAGGCCCGCGTAATTATATTTAGGGGCACGTTAAAGAACACCAGATCGTCAAAGTTTTCGCTGCCCCCCATTGCGGCGTCCTTCATAATCATATCGTGGTTTTGGATTATTATGGGGGTGTGCAAATATTCGACTCTGAAATTCGAATTTAATATTACCTAGTCGAATAGTCCGATTCGACTTCGAATAGCTAGTATTCGAAGTTTCGAGTAATTCGACAGGACGAATATCTAAACCGCGACAAAGACCAATGGTGCAACTTGGTCAGGGTGGGGTGGCTAAAACTAGCGCTAACGTCGTTACAGTAGGTCTTTATTTAAAACTTTCCCCGATATCCTGGTTCAGAAGCGAGCGCATGTGTATTTTAAAGGAGATTATGTCATTTCCGCACGTCACAACTCCAACAAAGGAGGCCAGGGAGACTTTAGAACTGTTAACGTAAAAAAATAACCAGCACACTGAGCACAAACCTTGCAGTCAAGAGGTTCGAAAACACTTCCATCAGCCCCTGATCCTAAGAAGGGATGATCCTTTTAAATACTGGAAAGAACATGGAGCTGCACTTTATCCAGGTATCGCTCAAATTGCTCTGCGAGACCTTCACATCCGTGCTACTGAGGTGCCCAGTGAGCGCATGCTTTCAACTGCAGGAAACACCGTAACATCACGGCGAGAGAGCCTGAAGCCGGGTCATGTGGAACAGCTTGTGTTTCCGCATGACAGTTTGTAGTCTCGGTAGCAGTAACACACCGCGTTATGCGCTTGAGGACATGAGAATATTTCATTTCTTCGTTCTTTCTTTCAATTAATAATAAAATCTTTTGTATTCGATATTCGATATTTTTGGCCACCATTCGGCACTATTCGATTCCAATTCAATTCGGGACTAAATTTTTCTATTCCCACACCCCTAGATTATTATCTATTTTGTTAATAATAATAGACTGATTGATTGATTGACTAGATGCTATTGGTTTTTTCGTGTGCTCATTTCTATTCCGTTTCTTTTTTTTCTTTTTTTTTGTGCCACTTGCGTTTTGCCTGAGCCACTCACCGCACGGTAATGATTCATTTCTGTCACCACTGCTTTAATGTGTACTTCGTTTAAAAAAATAATTACCCGCAGTTAAAGTTACAAAGCGGGCTTGTTTGGCATATTTCATATTTGATATAAGGCATATATGGCATCTGGAATATATGGCATTTGGCATATATGCCATATTTCTGATTACTATTTTACCGAGAAGCAAAAAGAGAAAGGCGTTGTGCGTGTGACGTCGTGCGGCCTTCTGTATAGTGTTTCTTTGCGCTACCGTAGTAATTATCACAGTTTGGGGATCTCTTACGAAGTGGGTAGGGAGGTGGTGTGGGGAGTTGGTGACCGGAAGGAGGTTGGGGGGGGGGGGTTGATTTTTCACGTGCTCGTTTATTCATATTAGTTTATTCATATCAGAGACGCTTCCTGGTCACGCCTGCCATATCTCACATTTTAGCCTTACGCAATATTGCAGGCGCCGAAAGAAATTTGAATAAACGAAGATAGGAGGGCATTTCGACGAGCTCCGTCCTAATGAGATGTAAACGAGCTTGCCGCTATGTGTTTTGTGTATTTTAGTTAAGTGTGTATTCGTTTCTTTTCTTAATTTTTTTTCCCTGCGAAACAGAGCGTTGCAGTAGATTAAGCGTGAGAGTATCGGAACTTCCCACCTACGCGCTAGTCTCTAAAATTCAATAGACGAGCCGCGCAGCTCGAGGTAGTGTTTTCTTACATTATTCAGGCTGCTTCTTTTGTGTTTGGTAATCGCGGTTGTGTTATGTTTTTTTTTTATCGTAAGGTTTATTAATTTGGTTCTGGCGAAAGTAAAACAGGCGTGTTACTTTGCTGGTCAACTTGACTTAGTTATTGTAGAGGCTGCTAGATGCGTTTGTGGGCGAAGAAACGAAAAAAACAAGAAATTATCGGCGTCGTTTAGTGAAATGTATCATGCTGATTACGCTCAGCAAGTCGAAAACTGTTTCTGGCGCCTTCAGTAACTTACTTCCGATGTCATTTTTCTTTTTTGGTGTCGCTGAAAGGTGGTTTTTTTATACTTGAAAACTTTCGGTTTATTTATGTCTGTGTTTGGGCGACAGTAGCGCTGCTTTTCCGACGTAATCGGGAGTTTCGCAGCACTTATTTGCGAGAGACATAGATCGGTATGTCTCAGTACAAGTTAGTTATGGTCTGGTAACTTCGCACCGTGTCAAAATAGACAGTGGATAGTTTAGCGACTCGCTGTAACGACTGAGCGAACACTGTGGCCTGTACGATAGTATTTGCTGATGTGCAAATAGCTATGGTATAAAGATTGTCAGTTTTGACGTAGCTGTGAACGTGACAGCCACTCGTGTTGCGTGCAGCTTACGAGCATTTAATAAAATAAAAATGATGCTGTTCAGCCGCGCAACACTGCCCGCGTTAGTACACCGGAAGTACAGGGAATTATACAGGGAACACCAGGTCGTACAATTTACCGTCACAACCAGTGCATGCAGGGTCTGCTTCTTTTATTTGGAATATTCATAGAATGATCAAGCGTGAGAAAGGGCTAGCTAGCACGCTGTGGCCGCCGCGCAACGCCTACACACCACACCACGTTAGAAAATGGAGTGTTTAAAAGATATCGTACTTAATGTGCACGAGCGAGTAAAAGTGAGATGTGAGTCATGTTTATGTATTAGAAACTTTGCGCGCTCACTTACAGTGTGATGGGTTGAGGTTTATGTGAAGTAGTTGTTTATGCGTTTCACCCTATTTTCACTTTAGTCTTTGCCGGTATGTTTCCTAGAGCCGGGTACTATTTGCTGTGCTCTGTGTCGGTCTTGTTTGCTGGTTTCTTTGAATCCTGACTATCCCTAGAAAGATACGTTAGCTTTTTTTTATGAAACAAGGAGTAGCGGGCATGACAATGATGCCAAGCCGTTCTGCAGGGACATTTAATTTTTAAATAGACAGGCATACACACATGATGAAACAAGCGCAATATGCACAAAGACTTAGAAAGGACAAACACGTGCTTACCTGATGTATGCCATCGGCTATCATATCGGACTTTCGTTGAATCACGCTGTTTGTGGTTATAAGGGTGGTTTGTGGTGAAGTGCATTCATGTGATGCATATATAAGAATGTTCTTTCCGAAATAAAATTTGCAGTTGCTAGTAAGCGCTCCGTCCTGTGTCCTTTCTAAGTCTCTGTGCATATTGCGCTTGTTTCATCATGAACATTTACCAACGTGCCCAACTGGCAGTCACCCTTAAAGGCATACACAAAAACAAAAGCAAACAAATACTGCTCCGGGCAACAAGTCCGTCTAAGCTACACATGTCACAACCCATTCACCTCGAGTTTTCTTGTTTATTTTTCAAAAAATGTACAAAAATCAAACGTACGATCTCGCTGTTCACTGCAATATTTTTCGTGTCCCTACTTTCTATACGGCTTCCCCGACTCTTCGCGGGCCTCACTTCTTCGCTTCTGAGCCCGAAAGGCAGCAAATCATCGATCTTCGACCGGAAGTCCTCCTGCACCGGCCTTTGAAAAGGAAGGAGCCCGATGCGCTCCAAAGAGGGGTTATTGCAATCGGAAATCTCTTCTCTACACCGTGTTTCTTAACTCGAACCCCGCAGTTGCGTGCAGTACAGCGACACCTACGGGTCGCTTCAGCCTACCCCAACGGAGAAGCGGAACGTTTTAGAGCGACCCTAAAGTGAAATAATTAGTTAGTTTACACTGGTATATCGTGCTCTGAAAAATCATAGTGCCGTTAATTTCACCACCATAGGTTTCGCAACAGATGCGAAAATCAACGTGAAAGTTCACTTTAAATGTTCCCGCTGAAATATGCGACGGTGACGTCACTGATTTCAAATCGTATTTCGGTCTCACTGGCTAAACAAAAGTTTTTGAAACTTGGTGTGTTAAGTTTCTGGCTCCCTCGGAAGACAATGCACTTCATTTTCACGGATTAGGAACTATGTAGGCCCTAGTAGACGCCGTCAAAATCTATGTCGTCACGGCGACGGCTGCTGGAACTTCCAGGTTGCGTTGCCACCCGCATTTTTTTTTTTTGCGCGTATTCTCGCTTAGCAAGCGTCTTCACGCAGCAAGGAGGGCGTATTATGGTATCGTGAAAGAGTGATTTACTAATGCGACAAAAATCGTGTTTCTCTTCAAGGTCTCCTTCGTTGAGCACCTTACTGATTTGCCAATACTAAAATATGACTTACCATTCTTAATATTTTACCATTTAAATGAATGACATTCATTCATTCATTCATTCATTCATTCATTCATTCATTCATTCATTCATTCATTCATTCATTCATTCATTCATTCATTCATTAGGTCTTGTGCGACGTATCATGCGGTACAACTATGCAGTGACAGATCTACACTGTCTACGTTTCACAATCGCTTCTTCATTAAAAAAAATGGTAAGGCGTGTAAGTACGGATGCAAGAGAAGTGTACAAGAAAACTCAAACGCAGAACCGTTTTTTCCTCTTGTGTCTGTATCTGGACGCCTTACCTTATTTTATGATACCAACTTGCTCAGCTGTGCCGGCCTCGTTCTGTACCATCGCGTCCGTTTTGCTTTACTTTTTAATGACAACGTATTTCCTTGCCTCATTCCTTATTTATTTATTGGGATGAAGACTTGCCCTTGAAGGGGCCCTGCAACACTTTTTCAGCATGGTCAGAAAACGCTGCCGATCGGTAGTCGAGGCTCCTGAGAACATGTGGGCCAAACATTATAGGGCAGCACGAGTCCGAGTGAGCTCTAAGGGCGAAATATATTTCATGAGTGCCACGTTTTTTGCTGACATATGGACTAAATATAAACATGCACAAGGAGGTTCGGCGGGGCACCTTCTGAGTGCAGTCTAACAAAGCGTCTTACTTAAATGACGTGACTTCAATTTACTTGTAAGCTAGCAGCACTCGTTAACAATGACTTGTGTTGGCTATGTGTTAGCTCACGTCGGCTGATGCGGGCTAAGGATGGCTAAATAATTGCTGATATAGGGTATTCCCAATTAAAGCATCAACATTTTCTTCATTCGATTTAACTTTAACGACTGATTTGTCTACCACTTTTTCTTATACATATTATGGCGAGAGGTCAGTACTTTCACTAAGGGACCTCTAGTACAGTACTCACGGATTTAGTATAACGATTGTTATGAGCAAGTGCTCGAAACAACAGCGTCATATCGCTGGACACCTGGCCCCTAAACGTATGTTGACTCTGATGTAAGTGTTCGAGTCAAAATTACGCCGATATGACGCGAACTGCAGACGCTGGAAACTAAAGTACAGTCGCGCTCAATATGAGTTGGAACACGATGACCGTGGTTGAAGGGGCACCAAGCCTGAACGGAAACGCCGGCAAAATTTAAATTGAATTCGATAATGCCTGTAAATGAAGCAGTCTTTACTTAACTAATTTTTCGCTACGTCGGTACCGCTTTAAAGTGCTGGCGCCAGTTTGAGCACGGTCAACATGTTAGAAATCATACTGTGCGTGACTGTACGTGCATCGCTTAGCCCTAAATTTTCGCGTTTCGATCCGTGAGTACATTACTTGCTATTTCATACATGTATGTTTTAGATGCGAAGTATCTTAAGGCGGAGCTCAATCCGGTGGTGGTGGTGGTGGTGGTGTGCGGCGTGACCGCCCCTACTGCGCATGCGCATACCCTCTCCACACACCTCCTCACCACTACCCCTCTCCCCTCTCCCTCTCCGCCTACCCTCCCCCTCTCCTATACCCCTCCCCCTTTCCACTTTTCCTCTGAAACGCGGGCTAGACATGCCGCAATTCTCTCATGCGCAACGCCGCGATGAGCTCGAGCGCATGCGCGCTCCTTCCCCTTCTCTCTCCTCTCCTACGCTGCCCCCCTCTCGCCCGCCTGTCGACCGCGTTCCCCGCTCGCCCTGTGAGAAGTAGGCCAGGCTAGATGGAAGATACGACGCGCGTAGCGTCCCTCTTCGCGTTCCACGACGCGAGGTCGGTAGCATGCCCAATGAACGCCAACGGAATGCGATCGTGCATGTGTTCCGGCTTCGCATCGCCTCATGGTCCCCTTTAGTGGGAGATGGTGTAATTTTTCATAAATAAACTCAAAACTGTGGTCTCTTCGTCGGCACAGTGCCGAATGAATGCATCGGTTTTGAAGGAATGAGAAGTGGCTCACGATGAGTAATGTCAACCCCTTCATTTACCTCATAAAGCCAGCGAGTTTTCGTTAATGAATAACTTAACGCGAGGCCCGCAAATACTTCTGCACTGCACCGAATTAACTCAGTGAAGTACTGTCCTTTTTTCTCATAACCTCCTGCCATTGTTCCCCTTGCAGCACTCGCTGCCTCTTGGGATATTTTTTTTTCTTTTTTTCTTTTCCCTTGGTCACCTTTTTCGGCATCCTGCTCTGCGGCGCGTTCTATTGCGACCGTAGAGTGTCGCCATTCTATTCTCTTTGTTTTATAATTATATAGTTATTGTTTCTTTATCTCGCTTTCGAAAGTGCTCGACACGGCGACTATACGACAGCGTGAGCAGCTCTCCACACCGGCGCTCTAATATCGGCCCTGGGGCGACGGGGGTTTTGGAGGGTGTCTCCTTCAGTAGATATTACCAGTTCCTCTGCGCAGGCCAGGAAGGAAATGGCGACTCTACTACCACTTCGTTTCCTCCCTGTTCTGACCGGTAATACACGGCTCGCTGAGGAAGTATATATAGGATAGTCGGCTGGCTTTCTGTCACACTATACGTGCGTGTCTTCCGGTATGTGTGTGCGCGCCCTTTTGACGGTTAATAATGAGGCGTACAGTGGAGAGCGAACGCGATACGGCTTTGACACGTTTCGCGAGTCGGAGCACTTTAGAAAGGCCCTAGGGGCGCCGGCTTCTGAGTTGGCACGGGGTGACTGTTCGTCCAAGCGTCGTGTGTCACTGCTGAGACGACATAATAATCCACAAGCGAAGCGATTGATTGATTGATTGATTGATTGATTGATTGATTGATTGATTGATTGATTGATTGATTGATTGATTGATTGATTGATTGATTGATTGATTGATTGATTGATTTGTTAAGGAAGCACCCGAACACCTCTGAAATCACCAGTATGTTTTTAAAAGCACAGCTGCTCTAGGGCTGCGCCTGACGACAGATGAGGGTCCGCGTCGGATGTCACGCTCCGGTTCCCGGATACACCCGTAGATGGCATAACTGCCTCGGTACTGGACGAAGCGGTAGCCGAACAGTGAATCGGGGAAGCGCGGCTCGAGCGCGAAGAGGGCCTAAAGTCACTGTAGCAAGGGCGGGTGTGGCAGGGGCTGCAACACATCCTTTCCCGTGCATCTGGTCTCTTAAAATAACGTAATCACAGACACCCACACCAAATCACAGTACATGACAGAAAATTACAAGGGAAGCACGGGAGAACAGCAGCTGCGCTGCTTCGGTAGGTTTCACACTGGGCAGAACTGGGGTAAGATTTTCAAAGCTTCAATATGGATTGTAAATGTACTGTGCGCGGATAGATTTTCTCTTGTGTTCTGCCCTTTCCCTATTCCCCATTGCGCGGTAGCCAACCGGACTGTTACCCTGGTTAAGCTTGCTTTCTCCTGTTGTTCTCTCTTTCTTTGTCATTAGGCAAGAGATGAATTGGGCGTGGTAAAAATGATTGCTTGATTTACCCTTTGGCAATTGTTGTTGTGGTGAACTGATATATGGCAGTTATACCGACTCGTTTTTAAGATGACTGATTATTCCGTGGAATTATTAAGCAGATAAGCGTGATCAATTACGTTAAATGAATATTGTTCGTTTAGTCGTTTATTGCTCGAATGTATGAATATTTCGATTATTTTCCCGTCGTGCAGTCGATTCATTCGTTCGTTCACTGATTGGGCAGTGGATTATCTTCTCTTATTCCTAAGCAGGAGAGCAGATGTTGCCATGCGCCCTTATTTATTCACCACGATGTGATCGAATTTCACCCATAAAAACTTTTAGCACCGCTAGGCGCAGGTCGCGCAGCAATGTTTGAGAAGCTTCGCAATTGTTTCAAATTGTTCTGTTAAGATTACGCGCAGGACGCGATTAATCAAGTTTATTCGAGAACTTACGCGAGAATCACTGATGACGCTGGAAGGTTCAATCACTGATGTATCAAAGACGCCACGTTCCGCCGATGATAAGATTACTGACGGCCGACGCTGTGACAACCGCTATCAGTGTACAGGGTGTATTGCTTGTACTTTAACTTTCTTTTATTGAAATAAAAAATTAATGAAGGAGTTCTTGTCGACGGATACCCCCCTTCCCGCTTGGTTGTTAGAATAGACGAAAGTTAAGATAGAAAAAGAATATACATATATATATGCAGCCTTGCTTTTGATAAGTCCAAAAGTTCTCGTTTTAACAGAGCACACACACACAATCGCAGTGAACACTTTCGATGTAGTCCGCTCGTTATTCATCACAAACATTACTGTCTCCAAAACAACGTTCACTTTTTATTTCCCGGGCGCAAGTAAGACTTCAGCACCTCCACCAAATGTCACCACTTAACATTTGGGGCAGGTGCTGAGTAGGTTTCCGTATTCCGGTTGCAAACCTTGCAGCCTACGGCTAGCTCGTTTATCAGGGAGGGCTTTGGTGTCTTCTCACAATGTGGGCTTGGTTCACGGCTCTTCGTGGGCGTCCGGCACATGAAGGAACATGAAGCACCTCCACCAAATGCCTCGTGGTCGTGACGGTGATGAAGGCGGCAGACGGGCTGCTCAAGGCGAAACTATCAGGAAATGAAAAGTTAAAGTACTACAAACGAAACACGCTGTATACACTGATGGCGGGTCACAGTCGTCGGCCGTCGTTAATCTAACCCTCATAGCATCAGGCTACGCGATGTGAAAACTTCCAAAGAGCGAGTTTAAAAAAAAATTTTTAACACGCAAGTGTTTTATGCCGGGGTCCACCAAGACTTTCATTACGTATTTCTGTCACGGAAATACGTCAGCAAAATGAACGCCATCAGATGGCAAAGAAAAAACTAAGAAAAATTCCGTTCACAGGAGTCTTACAGAAAAGCTGTCTTCCTGGTAAAACAAAGCGAGAAAGAAATTAAGTGAAATGGTGGTGATGATGATGATGTTGATGATGATGACGCTACTTGTGTACCTATGCGGCCGGGATAGTAACACGCGTTTCGGCCGAGCGGGCGGGTGCAATGGTCCACGGACGCACTGGAACGCTACTGTAGCGTACCAGCGCGGGCCGTGAATAGGCATATCGTCCGCGAGATCCACGTGGCTAAACTTGAATTGAAAAGAAACAACAAATAAATCCTTAGTGACATTTGCCCAAACTTAGGAGCAAAATGTACCTCTTGACGAAAGGAGGCGATGGCTTCACTGTCCATAAGGTTTTCAGGCGGGGAGCTGGCTAGAATTTCTTTTTCTGCAATTCGCATTTTGTCGTGTAACACGAACGTAACGCACCGACATTGTAACGTTGCGAAACAGAAGTTTCGGTATCAGAACTTTGGAGCCAGCGGCAGAAAGAGAAATAAAACAGCTGTTGTAAAAAGCGGGTAGACCTGCAACAAAGAGCGCAAAAAAGATTGTTCGCGGGCGTCTCGCTCGCTCGGCACGTAAAACGGGCGTCCAGGAATTCCCAAGGGGCCGAGCCGCCGCTCCCCGAAAAGCCCGTCGGCGAACCGGGCGTGCTCTGCGAGCAGCACAGACTACTCCGGGGCGTGGCGCCTATCTCTCTGAAAGGCGGCTGGCATATAAGCTCGATCGCTCGATTTCTCTCTTACCGTCGGCGGGCACTCTTGCCTATATCCACAAAAATTCTCTTTGAAAAATGTTGAATGAGTTCCGTTCTTTGTTCTACTTTTCTGCACTCTCCGAAATCTATCTATCTATCTATCTATCTATCTATCTATCTATCTATCTATCTATCTATCTATCTATCTATCTATCTATCTATCTATCTATCTATCTATCTATCTATCTATCTATCTATCTATCTATCTATCTATCTGTCTGTCTGTCTGTCTGTCTGTCTGTCTGTCTGTCTGTCTGTCTGTCTGTCTGTCTGTCTATCTGTCTATCTATCTATCTATCTATCTATCTATCTATCTATCTATCTATCTATCTATCTATCTATCTGTCTGTCTGTCTGTCTGTCTGTCTGTCTGTCTGTCTGTCTGTCTGTCTGTCTGTCTGTCTGTCTGTCTGTCTATCTATCTATCTATCTATCTATCTATCTATCTATCTATCTATCTATCTGTCTGTCTGTCTGTCTGTCTGTCTGTCTGTCTGTCTGTCTGTCTGTCTGTCTCTGTCTGTCTCTGTCTGTCTGTCTATCTGTCTATCTGTCTATCTATCTATCTATCTATCTATCTATCTATCTATCTATCTATCTATCTATCTATCTATCTATCTATCTATCTATCTATCTATCTATCTGTCTGTCTGTCTGTCTGTCTGTCTGTCTGTCTGTCTGTCTGTCTATCTATCTATCTATCTATCTATCTATCTGTCTGTCTGTCTGTCTGTCTATCTGTCTATCTATCTATCTATCTATCTATCTATCTATCTATCTATCTATCTATCTATCTATCTATCTATCTATCTATCTATCTATCTATCTATCTATCTATCTATCTATCTGTCTGTCTGTCTGTCTGTCTGTGTGTGTGTGTGTGTGTGTGTGTGTGTGTGTGTGTGTGTGTGTGTGTGTGTGTGTGTGTGTGTGTGTGTGTGTTTATGTATGTATTGTCACGCGGATGTGACGGCGAAGGATGTAAAACTCAACCCCGTAAGGATGAAAACTTCTTTAAAATTGGCCGAACTTGTGCCTAGGCAGGAAAAGAATGACTCAAAGTACAAGCAACTGTCACTGTGTACAATAATAACGGCGAGCACGGTCGTCGATAATCTGCTCGTCTGTGAAATTCGTCAGCTTTTATAGATGTCCTGTCGAACCTTCCAGCGCCATTGGTGGTACTCGAGTTAGCTGTATATAGAATAAACTCGGTTACTCGTCTCCTGCGCGTAACACTAAGAGAACAGTCTTGAAACAATCGCGAACTTTCAACACCTTGCGTCGCGATCTGCGACGAGCGGTTGTAACAGGTCCTTGTCGTTCAAGCCCGATTACATGAAAGTAAAACAAATTATGGCGCGTGGCGGTATGCATGTCACTCAGCGAAGCAACAATAAAGATATCCTCAAGACTCCTTCCCGCATGATTCGAGTAGCACAGATTGCCCTTTATAGGGTATTTGAATGTCACGATGCATATGCTATATAACGCGTTAAAGGGTAACCAGAATCAAATTTAACTCAGGCCACATTGATCATGAGTGAGCAGCTTCAGTGTACAGTCTGTGCGTAGCCTGCAGAGCTGCCACTTTGGGCATAACACACTGGTACGCCGTGTTTCACGACTGTAGCGGCGGTTATTTGTTGCCGCCGGTATCCTTCTCCGTGCCAAGGACAGTAAGGCGTTTTCAAGATAAAGCCACATATCTTGTAGCCGCATAAATTCCTTAAAGCGAAGCTCGCTCCCTCCTCCCCTTGGTTTTATTTTTGACCACCCCGAAGGTCGCGATATCGAATCCCGGCCGCGGCGGTCGCATTTCGGTGGAGGCGAAATGGTATACATAACCGTGTACTCTGCGATGTCAGTGCACGTTAAACAACCCCAGGTGGTCGAAATTTCCGGAGGCCTCCACTACGGCGTCCCTCTAATCATATCGTGGTTTTGGGACGTAAAAGCCCAGATATTTTTATTTTTATCGTTTTAAACCACGTGTCCAACAAGACGAGGCTATGCCTGGGATTTCTCGAAAATAATGAAAATAATAAGCAGTTGTTGGTTACGCTTCGAGGCTGCGTCCTACAGAGCAATAGGCCGAATGGGCTATCCGTAAGGCCGCAGATGCGGATACGGTACAGAGTAACGCCACTCCAACCCCCCCTCTTTCCCCTGCAAGACACAGTGTAACAATTTTTGTTCTTTCGTAACAACACCAAAAAAAAGGGCAGACAGAGGTCTTCTCTCAGATAAGCAGGACAAAAACGCATCAAAATTGCAAGAAAGAACCAAGAAAAGAAAGCAGCGAAAGAAGAAAGTATGGAAGGTACGAATGAACGAAGGAAATAAAGAAATAATTAAGAACATAAATAAACGTAACCGAACAAAACTACCTAAGGTATACAGAACTCGGTGGTACATGAGCAACAACATTGTAATCCCAGAAAACACGAGGGTCCCAGTGGACGACAAACGTTGCCGGATACAACAGGGACAATGGCGCACAACAAGGTTTTCGGCTTGGAGGGTGAACGTGTGGAAACGAAGAAACAGAAACAAACAAACAAAAAAGTAAAGAAGGCTATCTAGTCAAAGGCAGGGCTTGGCGAAGCGGAACGCAACACGAGCGTGTAATAGAACAAAGAAAAACGGAACTTTGTCAGCGTCCGTGTGAGGCGAAAGGTATCTGAGGGTGCCGCGAAACCCGTGTTCCATCTCTCGGATCCAAGCCATTCTCCCATAGCCTGGAACGCCCTTACGCTATAAAGCTGAGGGAAATAGTATACCGTATCGACTCGTGTGGTAGCCGCACCTTACGTTTAACAAAACTTGTTCAGATATTATTGTATTTACGTTGCGCTCGCTACAATGTAAGTTGAGGTTTGAGTTAACGTAAGTTCATTGTCTATGAATGGGGGTGACGGCCGCATTTCTGGCCCCATAAAAGTGCGCAAAGACTAGAGAACAGAGTTAGTCCCCACTTTCAAAAGTTCACAAGCCTATCAGAAAATGTATAAACAGCTGTTCAGACTTAAACATGTTGTATTATATGCCAATCACTTTTCTTTTTCAGTCGTCACAATTCAAAACGGCCGCGTCCTTACGTTAAGTCTGGTTACCACCAAACGTTCGTGTCGTCACTAAAGAAGCGATCAACCGTGTCGCGACCGCAGACAGGCAGACCGCTCTGCCAAATTGTCTGCACTACCACACTTTATTGTTAGGTATTTTCGGTTGAGATTTTGTTCTTCAATGCGATGTGCTTGCGAGGTTGACGATCTAACAGTGCTATCTCCACTAAACAACGGTTCGCCATTTCCGCGAACCGTGAATGGTTCACTGCTTCCGAAAACTAAACGTTGCTGCATGCTCTCTACGTGGATGGATGCGGTAGTGTCCTTGCTATTCCCGCGATCGGTCTTGTGGCCGTTGCGAAATGGTCGAACAGGGCGGTTAACAAACAGCGTGAATACTTTCATCCTTCTTAGCTCTTTCTTTAACCTTTTATTTGACCGCTGCATATGTAAACAGAGATTCGCGAATGGCATTCTTTTCTTCTTGCCCGAGATATTCTTCAACAAACATTTACTCTATATATAAATGTTATGTTCCTTGCGAATAGTTCTCGGTGTTGCTTTTGACAGTAATCGGGGTATGAGACTTACAGCTATACGAAAGATACGAAAGTGAAATTTCTGAATGGGCTCGATGCCCATTCAGAAATTTCACTTTTTTTTTTCAGTTTTCTTACAGAAACCCAAAAGGGTCTCGACTAAAAGCACTATCATGTACCTGACCGAGGCCCTCACTCCTGTAGTATCTGTGCTTTGGCGAATCAACATAATTAAAGAACAACAGCATGAGCACCTACTTAAACGTCGTTGTGGTGATTAGTAAAATATTAAAATCAGTCAATCTGCAAGGGTAACATAAGTAATATAACGAACATAAGTAGCAAAGCAACGTATCATTAAGCCTACATGTGTTTGCACTGATAACACAAGAAGCGGTACCTTTACCACCACATGAAAGTAACAATATACTTATCAAACACTAACTTTTAAAAAAATGTGGGCACCTTGCACTGCGCATACACGCGTATGTGCATACATGCGCATACACGCCATGTATGCGCCGGCGAAATAACGGCGAGCTATTTATGTTCACCATTTACCGCTGGTGCTACGCAGATCTCGGAGGAGCTTGAGCGTGTTTTCTATCACGTAACGCTCCTACAATTTCTTTCCATTTGAAAACTGCCCTTGACACGCGCACGACAAAGTGGCCCCTTTCTGTACCAACTCATGATGTGGAACAAAAAAAAAAGAACACCGGGCACACTTTGCGTCAGACACACCCGTGTGGCAGGAGACGCAGAAGGGTCACTCCACGCGCCGCAGTTTAAAAGAAAAAGAAATATCTAAGAGCGTCTGATTCTCCATTGTCGACATGCAGTCTTGGCTAATCCCCCAGAGTGGGTATGTGCCATAATTTTGAGGAACCGACCAACCAACCAACCGAGCGACCGACCGACCTAACAAACAAACAAACAAACAAACAAACAAACAAACAAACAAACAAACATTGTCGACAATTGCAGCGGGCTGCTCGAGCACAAAGACGGTAACGAGCGTGACAGTTGTTAGTTCAAGCTTGTCCTGTGTATACCTGTGCGTTCATTTCGGGCGTCATTTGTGCTTCAGCGGCGCGCTGCAAGTATCGAGCTGCTTGTCGTTCTTCGCGTGACATTTCAATTTCTTGCTATCGCATTCATTGCTTCGCCCTTGCGGCGAAACCGTGTCATTTTTTTTTTTTTTTTGTTCGGAAGCAGTTCTATGCAATGGCGTGTTTGTGTGGTCTGTAGTGAAGTTGAGGAAGAAGCCACGCTCGATCGTCGGTTGCTGTGCGCGTGATCTGCGTTCCTGAATTGGACCGGCGCTACTTCGACTGCACAAGTCGTCACTACCTTAATAAACCGTTATACGACATCTGGTAACACCCGCTTGCCACGCAGGAGGCCTGCGTTCGATTCCCACTCGAACCGAAGTGTTTTATTATCTATTCATCTGCATCTATCGATTTTTCTCTCACAACCAACGACGCCGACACCGGAATTTCTGCGAAACGAGCTCTTTAACGCTTTCGCGTTAAAATGTAATAAACGGTCCTCATTTCTCGAATGTACGTCGCCAAGAGCAAACTGTGTTTATTTATAGTCCATCCTAAGAAGAAGAGGAAGAAGAGAGCGCGCACCGGCCGAGTTATTGCATTGCACGCGCTCAGCGCAGCTGTGCCAGGTGCTGGACACAGTTTTCAGGTCACGCGAACCGGCGGAACGAGGAGCTTAAAGAGCACCGCTGTTAAAATGCGGAGCTGTTTCAATCTGGGAGTGTGGATGAGCAGCGAAGTTGTTTACCACACGACAGAGAGGTGACACAGAATGTAGAACCTTATAGCCAATCGCAGATCCTGCAGCTAAGTCCGAAATATTTTGCGGGATGACTTGTTCTCCCATAATTGCGTTACATTACGTCGCTTTACATTGCACCATTTAATAAAGTACAGCGGACCCCGCCACGGTAGTCTTGTGGTTATGATGCTCGAATGCTGACCCGAAGGTCGCGGGATCGAATCTCGGCCGCGGCGGCCGCATTTCGATGGAGGCGAAAATGCTTGAGGCCCGTGCGCGTAGAATTAAAGTGCACGTTAAGGAACTCCAGGTGGCCAAAACTTCCGGAGCCCTCCACAACGGCGTCCCTCACAATCATATCGGGGGTTCTGTACGTAAAACCCCGACAATTATTATTATTCCCGTAATTGCATTAGATTGCGTTACTTTACATTGCACCGTTTATTAAACGACAGCAGAACCGGTGTTCTCTTGGAGTCGAATTCATGAGATTGCTGTGTTTGTTTCTCTTCATGAAGCTGAATGACTTCGATGGGTGATTCCACAGAAGAGCAGTGCCGCGGCGCAAGTTTCAACAAGTGCGCGGTGTGTAGTTAACGGAGTTAACTTTTCCCCTCGTGCATTTTCAGGAATGCGGCGAAGCCCCAAAGAAGAAAAGAAAGAACGGAAAGCGAAAGAAAAAGACGCTCTTCATGGTCTCGGGAAATGCTGATAGTGATTCAATCATTACGGCGCGCGTCGCGAGCAAGAGGGGGAGGGTTAACGGAAAGAGGGGAACGCGTAATGAAATATCTTAGCGCGCGTTTTCCCTGTGTACGATAAGTCAGTTTAAGAGACGAAGCCGCTTTCTTTTTTTCTCTTGTTTTCGTGCGGAACATTGCGGGAGACACGCCAAATCGGTTTACCCGTCGCGTGGCAGGTTCGCGTCCGTTTCACGCGCTTTGAAAGCTTGCTTTGTGTTTTTCGCTTAGTATTTCGTGGTTCGTTGTTTCCCACCCTCTGTTAAAGGGCCCCCAAACAACCTCTGAAAATGCAAGGAACGAGTGCGCCATTCTCTCCTGGCAACTTGCATTCATATATGACGGCATATGACCTTATTAACGACCCTATATAGACTATACAAGGCCTTTTTTTTGCATTCATATATGGCAGTATATAGCTTTATAAGCACTCTTATATGTACGTAAATACAGTCATATATCGCATTATGTGGCTTTATACGGACCCTTATATGACGTAAAATAAATAAATAAATAAATAAATAAATAAATAAATATAAATTTATATACGGCCGTATGCGACTTTATATGTACTTTTATATTATCGTACCTATATGCCCATATATGAAACGTATATGAGCCATATATGGCACTTTCGAAAGGGGTGTGTCCCGTCTTTTCGGCCCAATTCGTGACGCAAGCAGTCTGTTCCCGTGACGTCATGAGGAAATAAGCCCTCGGTTGGTCCATGTACGAGGGATATCAGCTGTGAATTGCCTCATATACCCTGCTTAATTCCGTGCAGTCGCACGACCGTTCTGCCTTGTCTCGCATGACTATCGTGCGCAACCAAGCGATTTCTCTTCGTTTTGTACCGTTTCGACTGCGCACGCCGAGATAATGCTTTTCGAATTGGTGTTCTCATTATAAGGCGCGCCGTAATGAGGTGCCTAAATTAAGTAAACTAATCACGAAGATGCGGGTTCGATTTTCGCCCACGACGACCGCATTTCGACGGACGCGAAATTCAAATAAACAAATCTCGTGCACTCAGTTTTGCGTAAAAGATAAAATATCCTAAGCGGTCGAAGTTAAACCAGAGTCCCCCCCCCCCCTCCCAATAAGACGTTCTTCACAATCATATCGACGTTTTCAAACGTAATTTCTTTTTCTTCAGATTACCTCGCACAAGCACTGCTTTTCGATTTCGTGTGACGTGTCAGCGTATTTCATATTTCCAGCATCATAGAGTTTCCTACAATATTTACTAGAGGGATACTATGGCGCTGCGATCGTTGAGCCACCATGGGAACGATGGATAGTACATGTTTTTGCCTAGTCTTCGTGCTTGCGGCTTCGAACGCACTCTTGGTTTTTTTATTGTGATGTTTTGGCTTCTGTTTCGAATAAAAGAATGGCTCGATATGAACCTCGTGAGCTTATTTGAATCGGTCAGCCTCAAAGGGTCAAGGTGGTGTAATGGCACTGCTGAACTTTTGCCGAACTTCGTCTTGCGATAAAGCGCCTGAAGGACACACGGGTCTGAAACAACGAAGCCTGGGCAAATCCATGCACTACCAATCATTCCCGTGCTGGCTGAAGCACCATGCGTTGCCGCTCCCGTAGACACTAGCGCCAGATTTCCCTCTAGTGTTCTATTATGAAACTTTATGGCCACTATAAGACAGGTAACCTGCATTTAACAAAGCTAACGTTGTTCTCAATTTCTCTTTCCCTTGCAGCCGGCCAGCTACTTACTGTGACGTCATCTGTTTCGTCGTAGCGGCGGAGCCATAGCAGCTTCGTCGACGCAACGGGCCAGCAAGGAAACGTGACGGCCTTTAGCAAGCCGGGATGTTCATAAACCTGTGTTTGTGTCGATCTCAATGTGCGTGTTACTCTCTGGGTGCGGATTTTCACCCCTACGTCTCCGATAACGCCGGTCTCCCGCACACCGGGCGTCACCGAAGGTGAGTCGGCATGAGTTGCCTGTTTTTTTTTTTTTTAGCTTCCACTGGTCTTCCAGCGGTACCTGATATATAAACTTGTACAACTTAAAAAGGTATACGAAACGCCCTGTCCTCATAACCGAACCGCTGCAGCCGATTGCCTGCGCGACTGAATCAGTTAACCAATCAATCATTGAATCAATCGTTATAGCTCATTACAACATACAAATAAGTCCCAAAGTACAGGTTTAATAAGTCCCAAAGTACAGGTTTGCAATGGGACGCTAGTACTAAAGAATCAGTTTTGGGACGTTAAACCAGAGATATTATTATTTCTAAAGAAGCAGACCCGCTCAAAGAAATCGGGTTTCGTAGTACTTGATCCTGCGCTAAATGCAGCACCACTACTGTGGAACCTGAGGAAGTGCGTAGCACGGGCACCCAGCGATTCCCGTTGCGTTGTTGTTAGTCTCTCTCTATGAGTGATCTCTCGCAGGAGTTCGTAAGACTGGCGCCGGAGAAGCGCCGGTGGGCGGAGCAATCGTGCACTTGGCGAGACAGTGGCTCCCTCTCTTGCGCGGCGCGGGTGTAAGCCGCATGTTTGCGAAGCGTTATTTGTGAATTTAAGGTAAATCCCGCGATTACTTCTTCGTTATTTCTGTTAATTATATTATTTCGTGCCTTGCTTGTGTATTTTAACCTAGTTTTGAGCATTGCTAGCCTTGTTTTAGGCCTGTATTGACACTTGATATTGAGCGTGATGAAGCCACATGAGATCTTTGAATGGACGACAATCCGGGCCCCTAAAGTGCTGCGCACTTAAAAAAAAAGAGAGGGAAAAGAAAAACATGCATGCTTCTCAAACGCGTATTTCCAGGTGTAAATTAGACTTTATGTAATTGATGACTGGTTCGTTAGAGCTCTCATGATGGGAATGCAACAGGGGATGCCACTTCGGTGGGGAAAGAAACTTAGGCGACCTAAAGGCGACGTACATAAAGGGGCTTGAACCACCGTTTATGTATGTTCGTGCATGTGCTTGTATGCGCGCGTGTATGTGTATACGCATGCAAAATTTGAAAATTTCAGGTACGCGTTGCTCATATCTACGCCAATGGAGCAACGTGTCCAACGCCTCTTACTCAGCTGTTCCGGCTACGGTTTCGACGCGACATCTTTTACTACATAGTGACGACGTGAACTTCCTCATAACAGAAAAAAAAGTGCCTTGATCGTTTCCCACTGCCCTGCTTTCGATGATCATGAGGGCAACGGTCCGGTATTTTCTTTATTATTTTTTTTTCGAGCGAGTTTTAAAACAGTGCGTATTCGTGCGCTGCTTCCTCCTTGACGGCTACATCCGGGGCCCTTCTCCTCTTCGTGCCGCGTGGCCGAATTGCCTACCCCCGTTGAACTCTCCTGCTCCCACTTACATTGCACGCGTCGCGTAATCGCCGCCCGTCATTACGCGCGCCAGCGGTTCCCTCATTACCGCCTCTGAAGCGCTTAACGAGGCCTCGCACGCTCGCGTGGCGGTCAAACTGCGCGACGCAGCTCCTAAGGAACACCACCCCCCGGTCGACCTCCCGAACGCGTTCAAATATAGCGCGCGCGCGGCTTAAATTTGCCCCTCCCCCTAACCTTTTCCCTAATGCGTGCCGGCAACACTCCGGACAAGCGTTCTCTATACGTCGCGCGGTGCTTGCAGCGTCGCGCCAGGCAGTCTTCTCAAAGGCTGAAGCCGCCCGAAGGCGTCCGGTAAAGCGCCCGGAGGTTAGTGCCCTCTGTAACGTCGCGTTGGGAGTCGCTTTTATACTCGACAGAATCTCTTAGCGACCTCCCCCTCCCCTCCTATCCTATTTGCCCCCCTGCGATATGTGAATGGCGAACTGTGTGACTGGTGGTGTTCTGGCCTACCGTATATACGCACACATAAGCGACGCAATTGTTAGCACTGGCTACTGTTAGGCAAACGTACAGCAGGCGCCAAGTCTGTGCCATACCTTTACTCAGTCAGACATATGTCCCTTATAGCCTGAAGGTTTGGCTACAAAATGGTCAGTTGTTGGGCTAGTTGGTTCGACATCTTGCATAGAAGAGCGCGGATTTGGTTAGGAACCAAATCCTAACCAAATCCGCGCTCCCCTTTGCAAGAAGGTTTGGGCTAGATTGCATTCTACTGCACAAGGTATTGAGAGCGCGAAAAATGAACGAGGGACAAGCGAGTGGACAGCAGCGCATGTCGGTGTCCCCTCGCTTCTCCTTCGTTCATTTTTCGGGCTGCCAGTATTTTGCGCAGTGGACATGCCCCTTCATTGTTTAAAGCGCGGGGTTACGGCCATCCAGGTTATGCGTGACCACGCACGCGGAGCGACAGCGCCGCGTGTGTGTTACGAGTGTCAGGCTGGCAGATAAGCACGCGCGATGTGATAGCGCCAGGCGAAACAAGTTTCTAGCGCTTAGGCAGCGCCGTCTCAGGTGTTGCATATTGAAAGCGCAGATTCTTCTAGCGATTAGGCATATCATATCGGAATTGGACAAGTATCCTCGGACTAACAGACCGACGCTAAGCTTCGCTTACTTTGCCGCAAGCCGAAAGCCATGCTTTCCGCTGTTTCTTTCCATCACGATAGTACGTTGATTCAGCGGCAGATATTCTCTAGTGAAACAGAAAATTGTCACCCAACCGTTCAGAGCACAGAAATACGAAGGAAATACGCGTGAAATGTCATTGTATCTTCGTGCTACGAGTGAGTCGATGTCAAACTTTTTTTTATCACGTGCTTTACTCAACATTGCGGGCTCCTGTAGAACTGATAAGCCTTGTTCTGTGTCCCCTTGGCACGAGCTATCGATTAATCGGCCCTCGCGCTGCAGTCTGCGTCGATTCTTGGTTCAGGTAGTAGAGCTAGCTCCCCGGAAAGGCGTTGGACCCGTGTTTGCATCCCTAATCGGGCCAAACTCTTTAAGTCAACTGCCAACTGTTAGTGTTTCGCTACAGAATCATTAAAATGGAACCATGGCCAACTCGCCCAAATGTGTGCGCTTCTACGTCAACTGGGAAGCTTTCTGCATGCCTCGGAATTAGCGGCTTTGTACAACATACTGGTGTATAACGTTTTTTTTTTTTTCCTCTTCGTGAACCTTATTCTAAACTTCCAGCGAAACTGCGGCCGCTGTGGCCCAATTTTACGGTGCTCGGCTGCCGAACCGAAAGACGCAGGTTCAGTCCCGACTGCGGCGGCCTGATTTCGATGGAGGCTAAATCCTAGAAGTCCGCGTGCTATGCGATGTCAGGGCACGTTAAAGAACTCCAGGTGGTCGAAGTTATCCGTCCTCCACTGCGGCGTCTATCATATCCTAAGTCGCTTTGGGTAGCCTCCATAAACCTGCTAACAGGAAGGTTGCGGAATTGAATCCCGGCCGCATTTTGATCGAGGCAAAATGCTGGAGGCCCGTGTACGGTGCGATGTCAGTGCACGTTAAAGAACCCCGGGAGGTTGAAACCATTTGGAGTCTATCGCTACGGCGCCTCTCATAGCTTGAGTCACCTTGGAACGTTAAACCCCGTCCTTTCCTCAGAACTAATTTGCTGTCTTCAACTCTGCGACTCGACCATCGCATGCAACGTCCCACTTATCACTAGCTTCGTGTCCTCGCCCTTCGGAAAGCGCTATATAGAACAACCGCCGAGCTACTTGGCGTCCATGTCTTATAGTGTTTGCTTCGACCGGTTAATGCTTGCGACTCCCCTGTAATGAGGTGAAACGACGACGACCCTAAACGCTTGTTATCGATTTTGCTTTTCTCGGTTGCCTCTCGCCTCGTTGCCATTTCACACAGCCGTCAGCACGCTCGACTCGAACGCTCCGCCGCGTGGCGGCGTGCATATACAGTAACTCTACTAGGGTGCCTTCGACTGACGCCAGCGCCGCGAAGCGTTGGACACGGTATGTTTGCTACAGCTAACGATAGATGGAGCGCGGGTCGATTTCACTAGTAAATTTCTGTTTCAATCCTGCCTGACCGGTGAGCCGAATACACTCACTAGGCAGGTCCGTTTTCGCCACGTTTCGCTCGTGGCTACGTCCCCAAGCGCACCCATGAAATTCGTTGCCGTATGCTTATCTGGGCAATGAACCACTCTGCGACAGCTCTCGCGCCGAGATAAGGAATACGGCAAAGAAATTCATGGGCACGCGTGAGAACGTTAAGTTTGGCCAATGCCTCGACGCGTAGGTTTGGCCCTGAAATTCGACATTACACACGCCGTTTTGTGCTTTGACATAACGACTGGAAGCCTTTCCCTCCGGAATTTGCCTCCGGAATTTGCGCTGGGATGGAGGCACTGAGCCTCGCATTTTGCTTGATGGTGTCTGTACACCTGTGGTCGAGTGAGCGAGCTGGGCCGTCGTCGTGACGTTAGGCGGAAGCCCGACGGGGGAGTCGCGAACACCCCTTCCTGCGCGGCGCTTGAACGTGAGACGGAGATGCTGGAAAGGTTCTCGTCGCTCCAAGGCCTGTCTTTTCCTGAACGCAAACACAAGCGTTTTGAAGTGCTCGAGACAGCAGCCGTCTTCGAATATATCCTTCGAAGTAAACGACCATCCGAGCTCAACCTCGTAATCGGGAGTTCTCAGAATCAAGTCGCCGAAGCGTGGGCCTTGCACGTCTTCATTGTGTGGCGTATTTGTGGACCCCATTGGTCATTTGACCTACGTTGACCCTTGCGGTGGGCGGAGCGCTGAGGCGGCAAGGCACCGGATTGGTGGAAGCAGGTGTCACCGTTTCCCTATAGTGCCTGAGTGTTAGGCAACGTCGTGGCTATAAAAGTCGAAGACTTTTGCAGAAAAGCTCACTCTACGAGTCCTTCTTGTAACTGTGGGAATAAACCTATGGTATTGTAAGAACGCGTTCTCCTCTCTGGAAAACATCGGCTGTGTGGACGACGGCGGGGGCCAGCTACCAAAATGAGAGCCGCCGGAACTTCTGACAGCAGCAGATTACGAGTATCAGCATAACATCTGACACCAACAAACTTTACTGGCAACCATGCATTTATGACAGTGCTGCGGCCCTGAGAAAGAGTAAATTAATACGTGCACCAGTTTTCTTCTGTCCTTTTCTCCATAGAGTTTCCTAAAATTAACTAGAGGGAACTCTGGCGCTGCGATCGTTCAGCCACCATGGGAACGATGGGTAGTACACGGATTTGCCTAGTCTTTGTACTTGCGGGCTTCGAACGCACTTGTGGCTTTTGTTTATTGCTGTGTTTTGGTTTTCTTTCAGATAAAAGAATGGTTCGTTGTGAACTTCGTGACCAGATTTGAATTGGTGAGCCTAAAAATGTTAAGTGGTGAAGTGGAACTGTTGAACGTTTGCTGAACTTCATCTTGCGACAAAGCGGATGCAGGCGACGCCCAGCCGAACGGAGCCGAAAGTACGAAGTTTAGACAAATCCGTGTACTACCCATCATTCCCATGCTGGCTGAAGCGCCATGCGTTGCAGCTCCCATAGACACTAGCGCCAGAGTTCCCTCTAGTAAGTATTGTAGGAAACTCTATGCTTTTCTACGCTCGCCTAGACGTCACGTGATGTTCCTTTTTTTCTTCTCTCAAGCCGGCTTTATCGTTCGAATCCACGTTCCGCTGAAACGTGGCTTTTGTTCTTTAAGGCTTTCGCCTCAAAAGAACAGCAGCCAGTTAATTCAAGTGATTCCATGCGGTTGCAGCCAACGTCGGATGCAGGGTACTACTACACTCGTGTAGCAACGTGTAACCTTCTGGGCGTCTAGCGCCTTAATCGATACAATGCAACAAGAAATCTTTCTTCCGTGGCTGCACAGGCCTCCGTATCGACCACTCTGGTGGTAGCGACGCCCAGGCCATTTCATGACGCCAGGCTTGCTTTAGCTATTCATTGTCGCGTGGCCCCTGCTCAACACGGCGTGGCTATGCGTGCATCGCCTCCATTACCCGATGGGAAGCGTGGCATATGGAGGAGAAAAGCCGTTCCGGCAAATGCGACGCGCACATTGGGTGGGCGGGCGCCCTCCCGATGTAGCCCTATGTAGCGAGCCTTCCTATGTACAAGCACTGATGGTCAATATACGTGCACTTCATAAATGCGAGACGTATAGGCCGTGTCCGAAACATGGCGTCCGTGACAGCTTTCCGGCTCCGCTATGGCTTCCAACTCTTGCTGGAAGCAAGAAAGCATGTCCTTCGAGATTGATTCCCCGTACTCCGTGGGAAGCCGTTGGCTCGAGCCGTGGATTTGTGTCTCGTCGCAGTGTGTGGCTGCCTCATTAATAATTTATTAAAGGGCCCCTCACGAGGTTTGACAATTTTGAGCTGACGAGCGCAATGCATGCACTAGGCGTTCACGATTACGTCTGCCTAAATTTGCAACGCTACGCGCCGCGTAAATGGGTCAAATTTCAAGTTGAACGCTGCTTGCCCTTCTTCTCGCGGCCGAAGCACCCAGAGAATGAGGGGAGGACGTACATGGTGGAATGGTCCTACGTAGATGGTAGTGCTGTGACGTCGCTCCTCTGCGTAGACGACTGTGCTTTGACGTCGCCAACAGTAGCACGTGACACTGCGATAATTATTTGACACGACGTGTAGTTTGTGTAATTTGTTGCTTGAATGGATGAATAAAACTTGAGAGCAATAATAAAACACACAAACGGAATGTATGCGTTTTTTTTTAATTTTTACTCTGAATCGCAGCGAGATTGGAGACTACAATATACCTCCGTTTTGTACGAGTTCTAGAGGGTGTTGGCAGACGCCACCCTTTACAACGAAACTAATTTTCTACCGCGTTCCAGCGCTCATTAGGCTCATTTATCCTCCCGCGTCTAACTAGATGTGCATGCGGCACACCGCTAGTCTCGCGTCCATGCAAATGTCGCAGCTTTCACGCTCAGTAATAGGTTGAAAGCCAAGTGATCGCCGAGGGCGCATTCGGCATAACTTGCAGAGATGAAGCGCAGAGAACGCCGCCACAACACCGCTCGCGTCTTGGGGGCTCAGGCTGGTTCGGGCACGTCATGCGCTCGTGGCATTGTGTGCGCATGACGTGTTCATGCGTATGCGTTATGTGATCCTCCTGCTCGCGTGCCGAAGAGGGCAGGGAAGGGATTTGGCTTGCGAAGGCTACACGGGGCGAGCGGCAAGGGTTTGCAGCTCGCCTCCTCGAATTATGGTTTCGCGCCGTTACAAATTATTGTTTTTCTCAGCTTCTAACGGACCGATTAAAAAAATTCTTGTGGCCTAATGCTCTTTATTGGGCTCGCAACAACGTCCAATGTCTAACTAAAATTCGTTATGTCACCTGCTTTAAGGCGAAAGCCTTGAATGCTTCATCATAGGCGAAACGTGACCGCCAGCGTTAACGCGGGTGATGCAAAAAAAAATCATGTGATGACGTCACCCCCTATAATGTCATCATGGTGTCACAGGTCGCCAATATTTGGGACGCCGTCATGACCACACTATGACTTCAGTTAATGTGACCTCACAGGATGACGTCATCACAGGGCATGGTCGCTCGGTCGCAGCTGGGCAGATCCCGGAGGCACTGCAAAATCACGTGAGGTGTAGAAAGCTTCCAATGCCTCTGTTCTCGGAGGCGATGCAAAACCACAGGTGCAGGAAGCTTTAGGGGGTGCGGGGGGATCGATACAGTCGACTGATGAAAAGAAAAACATGATGGCCTTCGCATTCCAGTCGTCTTGGGCAAATTCATGAGAGACCGTGTCACTTTTCGTTTTGTTATAAACGGGGAATCGTTCCATGTGAGAATTTTCAGGTTTATCTGCCGTCTTTTCATGTCATGTATCGGCTTGGTGTACGATGTACTGGAATTAAAGCTTCGATTACTACGTGCGACAGAGAGCTGTTCAGTGCACACCAGGGTTGCCAATGGTGGCTACTTTTCGCCAAATTGGCGAATTTGAGAGGCCCGTGGCGACCTAAAATTATGAATGGCGACATGGCGAATTTTTGGCGATTTTCAGCTTAGGTCTCCACTGAGTTATGCATCCTAAGCTCCCCAACGAATGAGCGGCACTATTCTCTGTATTTTTCTGGGTTTTGAGGTGCACATTGCGCGCCGTTCTGTAAGTCCGTCCTGTAACTCGTGTGTATCTCCTCAATTCATCTAGATGCTTCTAACTCAATCCATCTAGATTCATCTAGATGCTTCAGAGCTTCACTAAAGTTTCGCTTCTGAAGGGGCTAGATGACGGGTTGGTCGTGTGTTCCGGCCATTTGTTCCGCCAAAGCTCCAACTATTCTGAATAGCTTGGCGACCTATTCACCGCTGCAGTATCCCCTAATCGAGCTCGTATAGCGAAGATGGGCGGATACGCGGGTGTTCGTGCAATAAAAAATTATTTATTCAGGCATTTTCTACGGTTCTCGGTGAGCGTGTGCAATGAAAACAATTGCCATATAACATTTTACAATGTCTACCTGTTCAATTATAACGCACTGGATTGACGCGGGTAGATATAACTGATTAATATGAAAGGGACAGTGGCGTCCGGCATCATATTAGTTCACACTGAAAGGTATAAGACTCACTAATGAACGATACCTGTAAGAATTCTGTCTTACTACTTTCAATACACCTGTTAATCTTTTTTTTTTCATATAAGGGGATGTTAAGCTGTCTACAAACAACGCCTTCGCGGTTTTCGCCCAAGGTTTACCACACTTTTACCTTTGAAACAAGCGGACAGGGATGGAAGGATATCATGAGCGTTTTATCCTTTCATACTTGCGCCGCCGCGCACATCTTGCGGCTAGACGGAGAACAAGGTGCACCAAGCACTCCCATGGTGAAGGGGCGATGCGCCTAGCATTGAGAAATGTCAATATACTTTAAGGGCTTTGAATGGCATTGTATTCTACGGGGCTATACATCAGTGGAAGTTGTTATTACTAGGATATGCCGCACATATCTAGAATGGCGACTTTTTTGGCGAAATTTGTAAAAAAATGGCGACTTTTGGCGACTTTCTGCTCGTCGTTTGGCGACATTTACTCGAAAGTCAGTGGCAACCCTGGTGCACACGGAGGTACTCGCTCGCGCGGAGACTCACCTAAGCGATCCAGAACAACTTATTCACAACCTCATAAATAACGGAGTTCGTTTATTTCTAAGGCACAAAGAATCTTCATTTATTACTCTGTCTAAAAACGAAAGAAAAAAGACCGAGACTTGCACGACGTCGCGCAAGGCTTGAAACAGCGAAATCGGACGATTCTGAAGTCTAATTTGGTTGCGTCTAGGTTGTTGCTAGGCTTTAGCTAGGTTAGTCACGACACGGATGCCCAAGCCCAAACTCAGGAACCGAGCATTCGCACCTCTCATAGATCTACGGGCACGACGTCGTTGGCATAGGGCTTTCGTCGCTTCCAGCTCCTCTCGCAGCCGCCATTGCCTTTCCCGTTCCCTAGTATGGGAGCTTCGCACATTAGTCGTGCCAAGTATTTCTATCCTTTTGTCTTTATTCCCATTATTTCTCTCTCTCTCTCTCTTTCTTAGTGAACCAGTGATGAGTAGTGGGATTTCCTCCTCACCATCACATCTCTTCTCCTCACAATCACTTCCCTTTCCCACCTACTTCCTACACTCTACTATACAAGGCTATGCTACGCTCTACTAGTGTGCCTGGATAGCCGAGTGGTTGGACGCTCCTCTTCGGATCGAGGGTACGCGGGTTCGAATCCCGCCTGGTGAAGAATTTTTTTCGGCAAGAATTTTTCTCTTTCTATTTTTTTACATATTTGTTTCCGCCTCTTTGTTTGTTTTTTTCTCTCTCTCTCTGTACTCGCTCTCAGGGTTATTACAGGCCACGCCGTAGCGCGGAGTAGTGGGATCTGTCCAAATTCTGTTGCACATGCCCGTTCATGATGATGATAGTTTTTTGATAGGCCGCACATTGCGGCTAGCTCAAACAGCTTCGCTGTTAAGGACACATCGTAGGGTAAAATTTAAAAAATTAATTAAAATTTGCTTTTTTTGCTTGTATGAAATGATAAGGCCTTCCTTAGCAATATCCAGTGCTCCACACATTTTTGCGCGTTTTGATACTCAACCAAGAGGATCAGGTTTTCGAGACCGACTGACGAGCAGCCAAGCCACCTTTCCTCAGACCGTGCACAACCTAAGCTTTCTGCCTCACGTAAACTTCTGAAAAATCGAAACTGGCAGTTTCTCTGAGCTTAGCAGGTTTATAAAAAAGTATTCCGGCTACTGAAATGCACATGGTGCAGGGGTTTTTTTTTTTTTTTTTGAACACGCGTGGCATTTACCGAGTCCACTTGCCTTGTGCGTGTGAGACCCGAACGGAGACGGGGTTCTGTGCATTTATTTTGAGTTTAGTTGCGCCCTTGTTGATTTTCTTCCGGAGGCGAAAGGTATTCTCGTGATGACAAATCAAAGAAACTGTTTAGAAAGCGCAGTATAATTGGAAATCGACACGCTTCGTCTACTAACAGAAACGAAACCGGCAGCCACTCATGCGAGCACTTCAGCAAGTAAGCTTTTGCCCTCATTCCGCGTCGCCGCAAGTACGAAATGTTACCTTTAGTGACAATGGCTACGCTTTGATTTATGTGGATCGTCTACAAACCGCGATTACGAGTAACTGTGTCTGTAGAATGCGGAGGAACGTGGCACTCGTAGAGAACACAATGGATCGTGTTCCTTGGAATGGAAACCTCCAGAACTGCGACCTTTGAAACCGGTCTACCTTTCAAAAAGGCATGCATGGCCCGAGTAAACTTTCTCGACGCCGTTCGGCATATTACCGAGGAGCAACACTGCAATATGGTGCGGTGAGATCGACTGTCATCGACAGTATTTAGCCAATAGAGACAGAGCTGATATGACAGAACAAGCCAGGAAACCAAGAAAACAGGAAAATAAGCGGAAAGCTGATTCGTGTGATGACTGTGTGGCACGTTGCTGTTAATTAAATTGTTCAGTGCATCTTATTTTTAAACAAAACATTAAATAAGCTTGTTTTTTCTCTTTACCTCACAATATCTCCAAAACACCTTTTTTGTCACGTTTGCCCAATTATGAAAAAAAAAAACTTGAAAAAGCAGAAGGCTGATTTTTAACCGGAATAAACGTAACAACAATGCGAAGCTACTGAGCTAGCACGGTAAACCTATGGAGAATATTTCTCACTTTTGGGGCAGTTTTATTTTAAAAATAATTACAAAACCACGTGCTTTGCTAAAAAAGTTGCAAAAATGTCAACACTTGAAACATAATTGTAAATCTAGTTCAATTACAGGAAGAGGCGTCGACGAATAAAATGAAACATAATCCAACGCTTTACGTATAGTAGTTCCTGCGAAAATGGGTCTTAAAGAAGCCATAATATACATGGGAGGTATAGATAGGGCCTACCCTGTGCGCTTAAAGAGCAAATCACGTTAAGGATGGCAGAATCGTTGAGCTATTTCTTGGTGCGAACGCATCTCCTGCAAGATGTTTCGCTGGCTTCCATAGCGTTACACCTAATATCTATGAAAGGAACAGTATAGTCGCTCGCATTCTAAACGCTTGGTTTTGATGCATTTTGATATTTTTTCGGCCTACACATGGGGAAACATTTTTATTGGAGACAATATCTTCACGGGCCTCTTCCGTACACGTTCTGTGACGCGCTTGGTTGCCTCTATGTTCCATTTCTTCCCGAAATCAGGAGCAAGAAAGACAGAATAACTAAACAAAAAAGCTACAGTTCATTTTGCGCATTTTCGGTTTATACGTTCATTTCCGGTTTGTACTTGCCGACTTACCTTCAGTATCCCGCCTGTGCCCGCACAGGCCTGGCTTCCGTGTTCAACTTCACGTACTCCTTGCGAGCGATCCCTGCCCCCATGGGCTTTCTATACGCAGAGCATCTGGATGGACCGCAAACCTTTAAGCCCACCCGTTTCGCCTAGGCCTAACGTAACGCGTTGCGTTTTGCCAAAAAAAAAATAATAATAATTGATTTCTAGAGATATACGCGCCAAAAGCACTGTATGATTATGAGGCAAGTCGTAGTGGTTGACTCGGGGTTAATTTTGCCCACCTGAGATTGATTAGGTCAAAGTACACGGGTGTTCTTTCTCTCCTTCAAAATCCGGTGACCGGGAATGCTACTCGAACCCACGTCCTGGAAGTTGCATTTTGCCATTTTAGAGGATTCTACTCATTTAACTTTACTCGCTGCATTTCCGCTTCGCTTTGCTTCCTATCCACGTCCCCTCAAATTTCAACGCTTACGTTTGCCGCCGTCACGCTATTTCATCGTCGTTCCATGTTCTCGTGATCAGTAAGTTGCTACAGGTAGGCGAACGCTCACGAATTCGTTACGCCGCGTTCAGACACCAGGCACTGCCGTGCTTGATTTCCGGGCCGCGCTGGCGCGCGTGCGAAACACGCTTCCGGTCTCCCATCGCTCACAAGTTTTGAGTACAGTACAGCACAAAGCGTGCGTGACGCGAAACTACGGAGGTTCTTTCGAGACTTTTTGCCTTGCGGAAATGCGTGATTCCTATGTCTGAACCGGCATGAAAGTAAGGTGACCTATCGAACATGGGTTTCAATGACTCCGACAGTTGAAGGGCTTCGCTGCTCGCCTTGCACTTCGATTGCTTCGAGAACGATGTACGCTAGCGCCGTTCACGAGTGTCGTATATCCCAGCAACGCAACCAGACTTTCCGTAACGTGTACGGTACTCACGGATAGAAATGCGAATTTTTTTTTCAAGTGTAACGACTACTGTGAGTGATTGCACGTGATAACCGCTTCACGTCGCTGCGAATCTGGCCGCTAATGGTAATGTTTGCGCTGATGCAAGTGTTCGAGTCAAAATTACGCCGATATGGCGCGGACTGCAGACGCTGGAAACGGAAGTACGTATATTACTTGGCCCTAAATTTTCGCGTTTCAAGCCGTGTGTACTGTAGGAATTCGGACTCTTTCTATCCAGCTTTGCACAGTATAGTATAAGTAATACTGCGGCCGATCCAACCAGGACGTCAGCAGGGGGGGGGGTGTAAAAGGGGCACTCGACCCCCCCCCACCCCCAATGTCACACCAACATTTGCCCCCACCCAAGCCACACCAGTGCTTCTCCCCACGGCTATGCAGCATGGGGTTTGCACCCCTCAAGACAACAGCCTGCCAGGGCCTATGAACGCAACGCGCCACGTCGTAATCTACACAGGCATAGGCGTGCGCAGAGGGGGGTAGGGGAGCGACCGCCCCCCCTAGTCACTTAAGAAGAGGAGGGCGCAAAGTCTGCCCCATATATTGATTTAATAGGGGGGGGGGCGATGAACCTTCCCCCCCTCCCGCCTGAAGGGGAACCCTGAGCACGCCTATCTACACAGGGGAAACACCTTCGCAGCTTTGTCTTTCGCCCAACGCTCAGATGCACACGACTCGATCAGGTGCGGCGGGTGGCGAAGGTGCCAGGGTACCAGGAGGAGGGGGTGGGGAGTTCCCCATTAACCCTAAATGACTGGAAGCCCTGCTTTTCTCCTTCTAGAGACACGCGGCCATTATGCAAGCCGTCAGTGCGTCTCAACTCGCATTAACAAGTCGAGACATACGGCATCAAGAATAAGCGGTAAAAAAAAAAAAATCGGGGTAAGTACCGCAGCCGTCAACAGCTGACAACGCCAGCGGCGCCCATCGTCAATTAAGCGGACTCGCTAATTAGCAAATGAACGAGCATCTCTCATTAGGCGTCCCTCTCCCTCCGTCGTTCCTCTTTCCACTGGCAGTGTTCTGAGTGTTCTGGACGAACACATGTTCGCTCGAGTGCGCAGAAGTGGTAAGCTGAAAGACGATAACCAAGCGTTGGTTTTGTTGCTTCCGCGGCAGTTGTATCGCTGCGAAAGAAGATAAAGATAATCTAGAGGAATAAGTAGTCGAGGTTTCGTGGGAACGCCGTCCGGCCGGATGCAGTCGTAGAAGTGTGCCTAGTTATGGAATAGTCAAAACGAAAACAGGCTTCGTGATCTAAAGTGGATGCTAGGGCGAGTTGATAGGACATACTTCAAGTAAGAACAACGCAAGAAAGAGAGGAACCTAAAATAAGGTCTGTGTATTTGTTTTGCTGGTCCTCTTTTTTTGCGCTGTTTTCATTTCAAGTGTTTCGGGATCGCTACAGAATCATTGTTCGTCCTCCTGATACACTTGATTTGCCCATGATTCTTTGCTCTCTCGATCGTGGTGTTTCTTCTCCTGCTCATCTCAAGCGATATTATGCCTGATGAGTGCAAGTCTATAAAATGTGCCCCGGGTATACAGATAGCCATTGTTAGGCCCATGTATAACTTTATTATTATTATTGTACGGATGTTAACAGTCTCACTTGACTTGCAGCTGCTTCGTCGGCGCGTTTCGAGCTGCAATAGCTGTAGATGGAAGAAATGTAAAATAAGGGATGTGTCAGGCCACTACACGCTTTTTGAAAAATGTTGTTCTTCGGCAGAAACATGTCAGCGCTCACGTAACTGGACAAGTTATCGCTCAGAAAGACGGTCACCTCCTCCCCTTCTCAAAAACCTAGAGCGAATGACGTTTGTACGCCTGTTTCACCGCAATGCACATTTCGTGTGTTGAAGTAAAGTCAGCACAGGGCATTATTTTATGGAAAAGAAAACTCGTTAATGGCTACACTCTGACTGTTGGTGTTATCTCTCTGTTTAAAATGGAGCAGCATTTCTTGTGTATACGCTAATAAGAATATACATTCAAAAGTTGCTGACATACTGTTATACTGCTCCAAGTGTTCCCAAACGCAATTTTGTCTGCTCCAAGCCTCCTCCGAATCACAGTTCGTTCTGCCCCAAATGTGCTGCAAAATACCTTTTTTCCTGCTCCAAAAGTTGCTCCAAATCCTAAACTGGATGTACCACCACTGCCTACCCCTTTTCTTGAGCAAATCATAATTTATAGAATTAAATCAAGTAGCCGGATGCGTGCCGCTTCCAAACTCTTCGTTGGGACATTTGACCCCATACTGATCCTAGCTTATCGGTGTTACATAAATTATGTTACATAAGTTATGATAATGCTACCACAGGATGCCGTACCCTACCATACTCCTTACCTTGCCCAGCTCTAGTAAGCTAGATAGCTACAACGCTGTCTATGGTGACTTCCTTCTTTGATTCTTTTTAGTTTTCTGATAAGCTATACCTATAACACATATTGCTACTGAGCACCGAGGGTCCGAGACATTCGGTGAACACGGAGGATAAAAAAAATTGCTTTATTTCGACACAGACAAACCCTTTTTTTGTATCCACGTGCCCATATACGTTTGCCCTGAATCCCAGAGCACGTCGAATCATCGATCATATATGATATCCAGTCCTACATTATTATTTCCGTCTGGTTCGCCGCAAACGCGGTACACCATCGCTACCTCTCTTTCTCTTTGGTCTTTTCTAGGTCATGGTTTCAGGTAGACTGCGCAACGCTATAGAGTGGCGCCCTTTGATCCACGTTTTATGAGGAAAGATGTCGAAAGGTTTCAGGGCCGCAGTCGAGTTAATAACAGCCTCGAAGCCACCCGAGTTACGACAGCGCCGAAATAAATTGCTCGATACGTTGCACTGGTACACGAGAAAGAAAAGAAGAATTAGGATGGAGGGAATTAAGGATGGATCTGAAAGTTCAACTGACTTTTTTTTTTGTCTTGTTTACCGTCTAAGCGTGTCGTAAAGGAAAGCCAACATCCGAACTCGCAAGAATGTTGGCAGCTCACGGAAATGGCTAAAGGTTACAACTGAAAAGAAAACCTAAAGGCTCCCCGCATAAAACAGTGACTTTGAAGGTACGTCCAATACCACAATTTCTGAACTATCTATCCCACCAGGGGTGACGCGCCATCTTTGCTGATGAATCGCTGCTTCGGATCAACATTGACGAGCTCGCGGCCAACACTGACAAAACCATGCCTGCCAACTCTCCCCATTTGCGCGGTGCAATCCTGATTTCTGATCCGCCATTCAGGTTGTACGGGTGCCGCCATAAATCTCCCGACAAACAGCCAGTCGAAATGAAAATAACAAATGACACCGGTTCTAAAAATTTTCTGGCCTTGAGGAAACAGAACAGGTTGCCGCGGGACCCTACCTCCTACCCTCTGATGTAAGGGACGGGGAGGCCGCCATGTTTGCGTATGACTTGTTTTAATTTTTTTTTACTGTTTGTCATGTTATCTTTACCTCGACGAGGAACTCGCAATTTTCGAATATCACCCTATCCTGAATGTGTTTACGTGTACTTGTTGAAATTATCGAGAACAAAAGTAAAGATGCTAAATTGAACGCCAGACCACCCATCGCGGTAGTCTAGTGGTTATGGTGCTCCAATGCTGACTTGCAGGTCGCGGGATCGAATCCCGGCCTCGGCGGCCGCATTTTCGATGGAGGCGAAAATGTTTGGGGCCTGTGTACTTAGGTTTCGGTGCACGTTAAAGAAACCCAGGTGGTCGAAATTTCCGGAGCCCTCCACTACAGCGTCTCTCATAATCATATCGTGGTTTTGGGACGTTAAACCCCAGATATAATAATAATATTGTTCAAAGAGGCTGAAGACCGCTAGATCTCTTGATTTGCCGTTTAGTTGCAGCTGTACAGGTTGTATATGGCAGTTTTAGTAAAGCGTCGTGCACTCACCAGATGGTCGAAATTTTCGGAGCGTTCCACTGCGGCGTCTCTCATAATCATATCGTGGTTTTGGAACACAACACCCCAACAATTGCTATTTTTAAATCTAGACCAGTCTTACAACGAGACGCCGCCGTGTATGAGCTCGAATGACTCATTCGACTGGGATCCCAGCGACCCAGTGCGCGCGCCCGCGCGCTTCTGCAATAACGACGGTGGACCACGAAATAGGAGGGAACAATATAAAAAATATAAATAAGTGAGGCTACTAAGAGCACGTGAATGAACTTCGTTCCCCAATCCCCTTTTTCCCCCGTCGTTCTCTTATCCCTAATGAGACACTGCAGTTCCTCTCTGAAGTGGGGAGAGCCAGTCAGCGAGTAGCCCGCGTTTGTTCTGTTTTCATGGACAACATGAAGAGGAATATATTTGCAAATCAAATCCTACCGAAGCTAAGCTGTATTGCAGCCACTGCTCCAAGCGTCTTTGTTTTGTTTTCTTTCTTTTTTTCTCTCTCTTTACTCTAGGGTAGCAGGACAGAATACATCCAGCTCGTCTTTCCTCTGAAACACTGAAATAAAATACCCCTGTTCGGCAGCGCTCCCGCAAAGTACCGGAACAAAAGAGCCCTCTGAAACAGGCTGATATCGTGTTACATAAAAAAAAAGTCCAACCATTACCTGATCGCGATGAATCTCCCCTCGCCTCTTTCTATTGGTCGTCTTTTTTGTGTATGCAAAGCAAAGAAGAGGAAACCTACCTGCGTGGGCCTCCAATCTTGTTTTTATCGTATTAGTTCTTTATGGTCGTCTGTTTGCCGTCTGCATCCTTTTGTTCCCTGTTCATCGCGTGTCGTCTGCTCTCGCGCGCATGGTTGCCTGACACGGCCCCCTTCACAATAGGGGTCGCTTATGTACGCACCAATGGGCCACCTTGCGTGTTCTTTTTCTCTCTATAGTAGTTCCACTTGTATTTAGTTTCCTGACAAGTCGCTCAGGCATTCTGTTGGCGAGGGCTCTTGCTGCTTCACTGCTTCGGACTATATATAGTGTGGCGATAGAAAGAAGACATTTTCGGGGGACGCGCTCGTGGCAGCGTACTTTCGTGTAAGATGGAAGATATACTAGACTACGGTCTTCTTTTTCCTTTTTTTTTTCTTGAAGACGATGTCTTCATTGTCCACTTCCACACCCCTTCCGCGACGGAGTGTGATATCGACGGTAATTTCTGATTGAATTCAATTAGTCTTGAGTAGAGGTCTTTCTGAACTAGCTACCGTACTTATTTGCGTGCAACCAGCACCGGCTATTGTATTACCTGTTTAGATATTACTGCGTGGATGCAGCTAGTTCATGCAGCTAGTTCAACAGCACAAACGAAAGGAAACACAAGGAGGACACGGGACAGTGTGCTGACTTGAACTAACGGTTTATTCCTGTGTGAGCTTGCCTATTTATGAAAAGCCATTAAGATCAGACAAGATATCGCCAAAAAAAAAAAAACGGAACAAGAAAAACTGTGAAGCCCTTACCACAAACACGTGCGCCACTGCGTCATCGTCTCCAGAACATAAAATTCATCCCCAACGTGGTGACAAAAATTCAAGTTCTTTTTTTGTTATTAGGATCGAAGGAGCGCTTATGCACAAGGATTCTGCCTGATGACGCAATGGCGCACGTGTTTGTGCTAAGGGCTTCATAGCTCTTCTTGTTCCGTTTTTTTTTTTCGTTTGTCGATATCTTGTCTAACTTTGATGGTTTTTCATAAATAGGCAACCTCACCCAAGAATAAACCGTTAGTTGAAGTCAGCATTCTGTCCCGTGTCTCTCTTGTGTTTCGTTTCGTTCGTGCTGTTTTTACCTACGAACTATGCATCACCAACTAGCCTGCCAGCATATGTTATTGGAGGATTTAACTAGGTATTTATTGTAATATATCGCGAGATGTATGGATACAGAAATATATTTAAGGATATATTCTCACATATTCCGAAAGAAGCCGCGCTTTACGAAAAGTTACGCGTTGGTGATGGCCTACAGCTATGCCCATGCGGAAAGGTATGTAGTCTAGTAACCAGCGGCATACCAAAAGACCACCGTCTAAAGAAAATTACGAGGTGATCATTTACAAAGTATCATGCTCGCAGTGCCCCACCAGCGATAGAGTTTCCTGGAATATTTACTAGAGGGAACTCTGGCGCTAGTGTCCGTGGGAGCTGCAACGCGTGGCGCTTCAGCCAGCATGGAAATGATGGGTAATACACGGATTTGTCTAAGCTTCGTTCTTTCGGCTCCGTTTGGCTCCGTGTCGTCTGCAGCCGCTTTGTTGCAAGACGAAGTTCAGCAAATGTCCAGCAGTCCCCCTTCACCACCTTGACCTTTTTAGGTTCACCAATTGAAATCGGCTCACGAAGTTCACAGCAGTCTAATCTTTTATCCGAAACGAACGCCAGAACACAGCAATAAACAAAGCCACGATTGCGTTCGAAGCCGCAAGCACTAGGATAAGGCAAATCCGTGTACTGCCCATCATTCCCGAGGTAACTGAACGATCGCAGCGCCAGAGTTTCCTCTAGGTAATTGTAGGGAACTGTACGCCACCAGCTACATCGGTGAAGGCAAGATCTTTTATGACAGGCTCCGACGGCACAAAAACAACGTGCGGAGAGTGGAAGCTCAGCACAATGCTCTTGCCGAGGACTCTGTGACACGTCACAACGTGATTGACCTCGACGGTGTTATTTGTCATAGACACCGATACCAACCGGGGAAGGAGACGGCTTACCCTCGAATCGCCTTACATATAAAACACTCCTGGCAACATTAACCTCTCGTTGGTTGCGTTGCCTGTAGACTTTTTTTCACAGGAGAGAAAAAACGCCGCCATGTTGGTTTGCGCACGGGAGTACAAAGCCTGGCGTCACAGCCTCGGCAGTGCATTTTTGGATGCTCACGCCTGTTTAGCGCAGCCGAGAGAGGATTACGGCGGCGCCCAGAGGGGCGTCTGCCTTCACCCTGGATACTGGGTTACTGTCTCGAGTTGCTCTCTAGGTTACTGTCTAGGTTACTGCCTAGAGTTACTGTCTAGTGTTACTGCCTAGAGTTACCGTATATGCTACCTATAGGTAGCAGAGTTGCGCATAGGTCTGGTTAGCAACCACAGCCATACGGTGAAGTCGCACTCCCTTTCTGCAGGCGACATGCCTACCGTGTCGCCGATTAACCTGTCTGGCGTATCGAATACCGGCAATAAACGCTGACTGTCGATGACTAGTTTTAATTCAGTTCCCTGAGCGGCGGCGTCGAAGAATAGAGAAACTCGTTAATGCATTAAGCTGGGCTAGTTGGTATTGATTGTATGCTTCCATATTGCTAGCGAACACGCACAAAGGACGACATAGACGTTGTCCTGTCTCTTTCTATGTCGTCCTTTGTGCGTGTTCGCTAGCAATATGGTAACATACAAGAATACAGAAATTGGCCCGAGGGTCGGCTTCTCCGCAATGCATGGTTGCTAGCTGTGTTTGGAAGACAGATGCGCAACTCCGCTACCTAAAGGTAGCATATACAAGTAACACTAAGTGTGCCTATAGATGCGTGCGCCCCCCTTTGGGTGTTGTCATTCTTTGAAGGGGTGAAGGGGGTGATGCTGCCGCGCCGCCATTTTTTGGCCAGCGTCCCGCGCCTCTCAGCTGTGTGTCGGCGGCGCCGTTGTAGAGCGGTGAGACGCCGTGAGCGCAAATATGGCAGCCGCACCGTAGTAGGCGCCGCAGATGTCCTCACCCTAAAGCGGAGAAAGCGCGCATGAAGGCACCCTACCGGGTACGCGCGCGCTCTTCGCGACGTGACGAAACGACAAACCGAAGTGTGAGGAGCAAAAATCGATGCCCCTTCCTTGACGGACGTAGTCAACCTCTGACGAAGGGACCGAATGAGCCACCCTAAACGTCAGGACCTATCTTCAATGTCTCAAGAGTGGGCGTGTTGGTATAATATGCTTACGAAGTCTTAGCAGCCCTTCTCCTCACTACTACGAATAATATTAAGGGTTATTCACGCGTTGAACGGTGATTGCTGCATGTCGCGCACGTCTGTTGGGCGATCACGTGCAGCTGTATATTAGGTGAAGCGTTTTAAAAGAAATAAACAGTTGAAAGTTAGCGCTCTGTGTCCTCTCTTCTGTCCCTTCGTGTCTTTCGAGCTGCTAACAATGCGTAATTATCTTAAAGTGTGACTGGAACCTGTTCAGCATCCAGAATTCTAGGGATTCGCAGTGGGTTGAAGGCTGCCTAGATAAAAATTTGATAAAGTCACAAATTCACACGCTGTGACAGATTTCGATCCTCATTGCATTTTACCGCTGTGACTGATGAGTGATTAGACTGCCTTGCCGAAAAGGCGGCTCAAACGTTCAACGAGATGACTGCATATATATTCCGCGCTGCGCTATTCCTTGCTCATTTCCTTTCCATCCATGTCGCTCAGATTTATTCAATATTCTCTCGTTTTGTACCCCACTTTTCTGGATCTAAATGCGGTCGTCGTAGTCCCCCTCTCCCCCTTTCGCCTCTTACTGTCCCTAGTCCTAATTAGGCCTCGCACTACCGGGCTACTCTGATTTTCGACCAATTAGCGAAGACGCGGCGAGTCTTCTTGTTTTCAATTTGTGCTTTTCCATTTAGCTCCTCGAACTGTCACGTTCCTGCGTGTGAACTGGCTGATTCCCTTGTCTCTTGAGAGCGTTCAAATCCACTTTGTTCCGATCTCTCTCGCTGCTTTTAAGGCTATGCTTTCCCTGTCCCGAATCCCCGGCCCCTTTGCTTTACGTTTGCCGTTGGGCGTTCGCGTGAACGAAATGGGTTCGGCTTTATCACGTCTCTCTCTCTCTCTCTCTCTCCCTCTTAAAAAATAAGTCAACGTCTTTCCGGTTCTGTCGCACCTTCATTGTACGACGAATATCAATAACTTAACTCAGCTGACTCACATACTACCAGCGCTGGTAAGCAGGAAAGGAGATAGGAAAGTGAAGAAAAAAATTGACGAAGACTTGGACAAAAATAGGTAAACACACACACACACACACACACACACACACACACACACACACACACACACACACACACACACACACACACACACACACACACACACACACACACACACACACACACACACACACACACACACACACACACACAAAAAAAAAAAAAAAAAAAAGCGCTTATAAACGGGTGGCCAGATCTGTTTGGTCCATAAAGGCCAGCAGAGCTCGATGGGCCTGGTCGCGTCGAGATACACAACCTCTCGGAAAGAGGTAATCGTCGATGGTCGCGCATTTAAGTCCGAAGAATTTATAATCCCTAATCAGCAAGAACAATAATAAAACACGCAAACGGAATGTGTGCGTTTTCTTTTTTAATTTTTACTGCGAATCGCAGCGAGATTCGAGACTAATCTACCTCCGTTTCGCATGCGTTCGTGTTCTCGCGCTTTTCGCATCGTGCAGGCGCGACCCTTCACAACGAAACTAATTTTGTACCGCGTTCCAGCGCTCATTAGGCTCATTTATCCTCCCGCGTCTAACTAGATATTCATGCGGCACACCGCTAGTCTCGCGTACGTACAAAGGTTGCAGCTTTCGTGCTCAGTAATAGGTTGAAAGCCAAGTGATCGGCGAGAGCGCATTCGGCATAACTTACAGAGATGAAGCGCAAAGAACGCCGCCACAACGCCACTCGCGTCTCGGGGTCACGGGCTGGTTCGGGCACGTCATGCGTTCGTGACATTTTGTGCGCATGACGTGTTCATGCTTATGCGTTATGTGATCCTCCTGCTCGCGTGCCGAAAAGGGCAGGGAAGGGATTTGGCTTGCGAAGGTAGCGAAGGCTACACGGGGCGAGCGGCAAGGGTTTGCAGCTCGCCTCCTTGCATCATGGTTTCGCGCCGCTACAAATTATTGTTTTAGGGGCGAGGCTCCTTAAGGCGGCACCCGTTCGTCCCTCGTAGTCGTAGTAGTGCTTAACCAGTCGTAACGCTAGTACCAGATCTTGACCTCCAAGGTGGTGCCGGTGGGAGATTTTTCCTGTTCGTTGTTGAACAATAAAAAATTCGCAGCGTGCGCGTTAACTAAAAGCCGACTTCTTCTGTCTCTCATTCCCATTAGCAGCCATTGTTTACCTCCAAGGTAGTGCCTGGTGAGATTTCTCCTGTGCGTGATTAAACAATAAAAATTTTGTTCAAAACGCCGTTGATTGATGAAATAAACCAACGAAAGACGCCAGATGTTTTCTAAAAGCAAAACGAAAGAACGCCAGATGTTTCTAAAGCAAAACGAAAAGACGCCAGCTGCTTACGAAAGACGCCAGATGTTTTCTAAAGCAATGGTTTTCTAAACAATGAAAATTCACAGCGTACATATAAAATTAAAGTGAGCTGCAAGTCGTCATAACTCATCGAACCTTTAGTATAAACGCGCCTGATCTCACGTCGGTGATGATGTACTGGGCAGAATTCACGGGAGGAGGCAGTAGCTTTGCGCCAGCTGCAGACCAACACGTTTCCAAATCTTGTATTACTAAGTAAGTTCTACCCGCACTGCTATGCAGACCGTTGCCCCGGCTGCGGTAACTCGCCGACGACCTTCCATGTCACAATTGAGTGCACTGCAAGCATCTTCCCTCCCTTACCAGTCTTCCTTCACCCCTTACGTAACGAGGAGCTGTGGGATGATACTCTCCGCGACGGACCTCCCGAGGTCCTCCGAGCTGTAATACAGCGGGCCCGACTCGTCGCTGGAGTCATCTTAGGGACCCCGGACTAGGGGTTCCTCCCACGCGCTTCGTTGCCATGCAAACATCATTAAAGACGTTTTACTCTCTCTCCGCAGCTTCGCCCGCTCATCATCATTCACTCCGTGGATATGCTGTGATTTTTTTCTCAGCTTCTAACTGACCGATTAAACAAATTCTTGTGGTATAATGCTCTTTATTGGGCTCGCAACAACTTCCAATGTCTAACTAAAATTCGTTATGTCACCTGGTGAGGGGCCCTTTAAGCACTCGGCTATCCAGGCACGCTCGCAGAGAGCAGCATAGCCTTGTACAGTATATATAGCAAGGGGGTGGGAAAGGAAAGTGAGCGTGAGGAGGAGAGATTCGAGGTTGAGGAGGATGGGAGAGAGTAAAGCGCAGCACAGAAAGAGTGAAACAGAGAGAAAGCAATGCAGAAAGAGAGAATCAGAGAAAGATACAGAAAGAAATAGAGAGATATAGAGAGAAAGAAATAGAAATAAACAGAGAAACTGGAAGGCAAAAGCCTTCTTTTTCTTCTCAGTCGATGTATTGATCCTGCCCCGCCACCTGCCGAAAGCTTTCTGCACCTAACGTGGTTTTGCACCGCCTCTAGGATCGGAGGCATTGCAAGCTTTGTTCACCCCACCTGCTTTTGCACTGCCTCCGTGATCGGCCCACCTTTGACCAAGCGAAGATGTCTGCGATGACGTCACCTTGTGCCGTCACAGTATGTGACGTCGTGATATCGTCATAGTGGCGTCACAAATTTTGCCGATTCGAGACGTCATAGAGTGACGTCATCACGTGATGATTTGTTGCGTCACCCGTGTTGACGCCGCCACAACGCCGGTCAATTTTCGCGTTTGATGAGGCGTGGTTTTTGCCTTAAAACTCAGATAGACGTTTCAAAACCCGTACGGTTTCCTTGATCGCACTCGAGAGTGTCACGGCTGTTAGTCTACTAGTTGTGTGTGCCACTTCTCTCCTCAGCGGTTCGTCCTTTGGTTGGTTCGAATCCTCGAGATTATGTTCCAACTGACCCAAATCGCAACTCTGCCGCAAGTGTCTCTGCATTTTCACGTTGACCGGGTCAGTGACCGCAAGTTGATCAGCGCGTTACCTGGCCAAACGAACTTTCGTCAAAGTCGCAACTACATCTGTAAGCGCCTTCGCTGTCAGTTCCGGATCGACGCATTGTTGACCCTTCGAAAAGCTGTTACTGAAAGTCGCGGAGGTGGGGGAGGGGGTTACAAAACCGCAGAACGAACGCGAGCCCTGTTTCACCGCTCCCGTCACCTTTCTTTAACACCAGAGCCAGCAAAGCAAAATGAAAGGGGAAATAACGAATAAATCGGCATGTTACTCGCTTTGCCTTGCTCATCTTTCGTTACCACCTCCCGAAATGGCGGCCATCAAAGTGCTACAGAGACAAGGTTTTTACATGGAATCGATATCCGCATTGATTGCTGGCCCGCCGCTGCCACTTTACGGGGGGGGGGGGGTCACCAATTGTTCCTCTCCGCCTCTCTACCTTCTCGCTTGATCCGTGCCTTCTTTTCTTCTTGTTTAACTCACGTTATTGCTTACACTTTTGCGTCGCCAGTGTCTGTACAATCCAATCTTTCTGTTACTCTTCGATCGATTCCCTCGACGCATTTGGTATCGCACACCGTTCAGCGACGATGACCCTTCCCTTCTCCCCCACCCCCCAGCCCTTAAAAAAAAGAAAAAAAAAGGACCCGACTGCCATTCGGGCCGAAGTTCCGTTGCAACTTCGTAGACCACGATGTGAACAATTCGCGTTCTCTGTCGCGGTTTTCGTTCCCAGTCGAAAACATTGGTCTACATACACTCGATGCTGGGATTATCGGGCGACTACAGTTGCTACTGTAGTATCTGTGCGCAGAGTCATTATCGTGCGCGTTCTCATTGATCAGGGTAGGTAGCTGTACCTGCAGAACTTGACGGACGTATTGAAAGCGCGACCGCAACTATTCGTATCAACGGTGTCCTCCGGCGGTTTGCTACGCGGACTCGATTTCCTCCCGTGGCAGTGTTTATTCGAGTACGCTCATTAAAAAAGTAAAAAAACAACTGAGCCTTTCCTTGCTATGAAGATGGAAGCCAGAGAAGCCAGTGGCTTCGTGTGCCCGTTCAGCGGCAGCGGCTTCACGTCGTTTACGCGCCTATTCGCGTTTCTGTGGGCGATGGCGCTCCTTCAGTTCCCGCTCTTCTCCTCTGAGCGAACGACACGCGTCCGCCCCGTGGTGGTGGTGGTGAAAGACATTTATCATAAAAAGAACAAGAAAGAGTTTGGGGGCCAAAGCGTGGCGAGTACAAAGGGCAATTGCTGACAGCAGCGGTAGCGCGATCTCTACGTCACGAGAAAAGGCTGCACAACGACTGGTGGGAAGTTCCACCGCCGAGTATCGCAACACTTGTGACGGAGGCATCGGCGGTGGCGAGGGGGCGAGGGGCACCTGTGGTGAGGGACGCTGAAAATTGTTGTTCTACGCGTAGAACAACAGATTCTTCGACAAATAGACTAAACAATAGACTGTCCGCGGACGCGACCCTCCGGAACTTAGCCCCAGACAACCTCGTTGTAAAAACGGTGATATACAGACGAGGATTCTCAACTATTAATACTGATTACTGGTAGGTCCACGTAAAGGAACCCCAGATGGTTTAAATCAATCCGGAGTTCGCCGCATCACGACATGCCGCATGGTGAGATCGCGCTTCAGGCTCGTGAAACACCGAAATTAAAATGAATATTTTTAACATGGTCTCGTATAAAAGGTATGTGGTATCAGTTTCGAAGCTTCCAATGAGAGCCGATCTTCGGAATGTGGACGTGAAGCGATAGCGGAAAACGCGATAGCTGACGTTTGTCGCTTTGTCACGCGTCTCACATAGATAACAAAAGACTTCAACTGCAAAGAGCAGTGTGATAAGTGGATAAATGTTGGCCTGGGATCCGTAAGAATTGACACGACAGTCAGGTGTTTTGTGCAGACAACACAGACTTTATTACAACCGATGCTAAGTTTAACGCTTGACGAATCCCGCCACAACGACGCATACATACCGGCGAGTAGGACACTTGACATGTGCCTAGGCGCGTAGGACTTCCAGACATTGTAAAGTATGATTGTTAGTGTTGTCACGTTTGTCAAGCGTTAAACTTAGCATCTGTTGCAATATAGTGTGTGTCGTCTGCACAAAACACCTGACTGCCGTGTCAATTCTTACGGATCCTGGGTCCACATTTATCCACTTATCACAAACAGGTTTTCGGTGTTTCACGTCAGATAAACGTACGCTCCATGTGCCGAAAGCGTTACCGGCAACGCCGAAGTGCAACGAATGTTGACAGAGCAACGGCGCGTATAGTTCGTGAATGACAAGGAAAGGTCGAGGAGAGCAATACGGGCCTGTTCGTATATAATGTCAGTGGAATAGCCTAAACTTGGAGACAGGGACAGAGAAGGCAAAGGTAAGGAGGCATCACTAGCGCTTGAGCAAGGCAAGACAACAATGTAGCGTTTGTGTTATCTTGCTTTCTCTGTCCCTGTCTCTACTTTCACCCTATTCCGCTGAAGAAACGTTCGTTCACTTTTAGTTTTCCACTGTCAACCTATCCTCGCGTCTCAATTCCGCATTGTACTATGAGAGGTGTAACTTTCCAGACAAGCGTACAGATACGCGCGAATGTCGCATACGACAAGATCGTTCTCTGTCTGTCTGTCTGTCTGTCTGTCTGTCTGTCTGTCTGTCTGTCTGTCTGTCTGTCTGTCTGTCTGTCTGTCTGTCTGTCTGTCTGTCTGCCTTGTCTTGCCTTGTCTTGCCTTGTCTGTCTGTCTGTCTGTCTGTCTGTCTGTCTGTCTGTCTGTCTGTCTGTCTGTCTGTCTTGTCTTGTCTTGTCTTGTCTTGTCTTGTCTGTCTGTCTGTCTGTCTGTCTGTCTGTCTGTCTGTCTGTCTGTCTGTCTGTCTGTCTGTCTGTCTGTCTGTCTGTCTGTCTTGTCTTGTCTTGTCTTGTCTTGTCTTGTCTGTTTCTGTCTGTCTGTCTCGTTTACATTGGTGCTCCGTGCAAACGTAAACAATGCAATCGCGTGTGTACCGTCGCTCTCAGGCTGAATGGCAACGTTCTCGTCGCTACATTCCGCCCTCGCACTCACGTCGTTGTCTCTGTAAATCATTCCGATTGTGACGCCTTCGCCCGACGTTGAACTCGCCTGTTCTGTCGCGACGTTCTCCACGCGAGTTTCCGTTTTTTCCCCGCGTATAGAACCAACGTCTCGTTGCCGAATCACCTGCCACCTGTCGTCGTATACTCGCGTAACTCTCGTCAGCGCCCGGGTCTAATTTTGTTGTTTCTCGTCTACATCGCCGGATGTTGTTTGCAAAGGTGCGCGCGACTCCAGGGAATCTTCTTTCGACACGTACTTCAAGGAACGGCGCAATAAACGACAGGACAGCAGAAGAAGACGCACACAGGGCTCTATTGTCCGATCGTTTTTTTTTTTTTTCGGTGTTCGTTGAGGAAGAAGAAGCAGAAAAGACGGAAGGACAGGGAGGTTAGCCAGTTCTCATACCGGCTGGCTACCATGTGCTGGGGAAAGGGGTAAGGGAAATAAAAGATGGCAGAAAATAGATGCCACAGGAAAGGAAGCAGCAGTATGCGATATACGACACTGCTCAACGTATCTACAACCAACAAACCCAACTATCCACACTTCTTTCTTTCTTTCTTTCTTTCTTTCTTTCTTTCTTTCTTTCTTCTTTCTTTCTTTCTTTCTTTCTTTCTTTCTTTCTTTCTTTCTTTCTAAACGCGAAGTATTCTCGTGTCATCGGTATACGCGGAGGAATCACGGCGACGATTTCTCGAACCAGGAACGTGTTTTACCTATAGTGCCTAAAAAACAAACAAAAAAAGATAAAGAAACGCGAGCAAGTGAGCGGACGCTTTGCCCCTACCATCATGGGCGCTAGCGTTAGCGCTGGGTCGCCTATTCTTTTCCCTGCAGTTTTTATATATACACACACAGAGACATGCATTCCGCGTGACTCGTATCACAACAGCAACGCCTCAAGAGCCGAGCGTTGCATCCGGGCCTTTCGGAGGGCAACGAACCCTTAACGAATATGGATAGGCGTATCTAGGAGACGAAGGGACAAGTAAGTCACCTGACGCAGAAGGAATTCATAGAGTGTGAGAGGGAAGGGGGGGGGGGGGGGAGAGTAAATAGGCAGTATGCGCGCGCGACACCGTGCCTTGCGTTGCAGGTATACAGAAACTCGCCGGCATTTTCTTCGGGAGGCTTCCTTGGGAGCATCTTTTCCCTTTTGTGCGAAGACGCAAGCGGTGATCAATTGTCATTCCTGCCTGACACGCATCTCCGAGCTTCTCGGCTTGATCTGTATTTTCCTTGCTGCTGAAAGAGGAATAACCGAGGCCCTCTTGCGTTTGTTTTTGCTTTTCCCGAGTGGTTATCATTCGTCGCTTTTATTGCCCCCCTATCGTTAGCTTGATACGCCTCAGCTGGAGTGGTCTCATTGGCGCGCCATTGTGCATTGGGATATTCCTGCCTACCATATCGGGCGAAATTCTCTCTTTTTTTTTCTCGTGCTTCTTTGAACGCAGCAGGACAGATGCTGTTATGTCTTCTGCATGAAGTTCGTTATACCTCGAACCCGGGATTCTCCCCGGGAATATTTTAGGAGCAGACATTTTGAAAGCGGGATGGGCAGGGGAGTCACAATGTTTAAAAATTGTAAGTTTTGAAGCTTCCCGTTTTCGACACACATTTACATTTCCTCTCTGGTCGCGCATTCCTGGCATCTCTGAGAAAACGGAAACGAGGGTGCTTGTGTTGTCCTGCGATTGGTGACCTGTAAAGCTGCGACATCGTGTAAGGCACGTAGGGCGAATGGCGGGCGGAGTCGCTTCATCTCGTCGGTGCAGTGATTGCCGTGCTCTCACTATCCAGTCAACGGCAGGATCCACGCGTCTGCGGCTGTAACTTCACCTTCGAAGACACAACAACTTTGCCCGAGTGTACGCTTACCGGCGATCGTTCTCAAATATTTTTCTTTGCCCGCCGCATACTTGGCGACTGCAGATTGTTGGCGTACAGGAGAACTTGATGAGAACGGCTGGTAGTGTCGCGGCACTTGGTGGAACAGATTCTCAACCACTCCGCGATGCGCTTCGACTCCGTCGAGCGCGCTGCCTTCGCCAGCGACGGCTGCACATTCGGCAAGTTACAGGGGCCCCTGCAACACTTTCAGAACATGGTCAGAAAACGCTGACAATCGGTAGTAGAGGCTCCTGAGAACACGCAAGCCAAAAATTATAGCGCAGCGCGTGGCCTGGAATTTACAATTAATTCTCCAAGTCAGCTACAAATCGTTCCCTCTTCTCTCGACAAATGATGCCATAAACCCAACTGACCGCGCCATAAACCCAAAGTCCACGGCCATTGGCTGATTTCAGCATCGTGTACACTGCACAGTTACCGAGGCCTCCACGTGCCCGCGCTGGCGATCACACTGAAAGTAAGCCGCGCGTTCGAAGAAAAAAAAAAAGAAATAGAACGTGCTCAAGGTCATGACGCAAGCGTGACGTAACTTCTTTTCCCCGTGCCATCCCTCCCTGCTTAGCTTCCAGCGCGCTCGTCGGGACGAGAGAAGAGAGCAAGCAGTTACAGCGTGCGGCAAATCACTAACTCCGAGTGCTCGTACCTGACGGATTCTAAAATAATTTGCGGTGGTCGATTCGTGAGGTAATAAGCTCCTTTTAGTGAAGCCATTCGATGGTTACTTGAATAATAATAATAATAATAATAATAATAATAATAATAATAATAATAATAATAATAATAATAATAATAATAATAATAATATCCGGTGTTTTACGTCCCGAAACCACGATATGATTATGAGGGAAGTGACGGGCTCCGGAAATTTCGACCACCTGGGGTTACTTAACGTGCACCTAAATCTAAGTTCGCGGGCCTCAAACATTTTCGCCTCCATCGAAAATTCAGCCGTCGCGGCCGGGATTCGATCCCGCGACAGTTACTTGGAAAAGTGTTCCAGGATCGCTTTAATTTCCTCTCCTCACCCATGACCCTATACGCCGTGCTGTACCTTCAGGAGGCGCGGCGTATTGCGGCATTAGTGAACCAGCGCTTGTTCTGATTGGTTGTTATCCTTCGCTGTTTTCGTTTTATTTTCGCTGGTACCCTCCTACGAATAGCATGAACCAACTCGCCCAGCGAGCTGCGTTATTCCCATTAGCGAGTACGGCGTGGCGTCGTGGGCGAGGATAGTGAATTTTGGGGAATATAGACGTAGGGATGCTGAAATAAGTGTCTTTCCTAAGCCCAAACCGCCATCAGCTGGCCACCTTGCGCAGTGGAAAGGAGCAATGGTCATAAATAATGACAAAGAAAAAGAAGCAGAAAAAAAATTGGCCGCGTATCTGCGTGCTACGCTGCAAATGTCGTCGACAGACGTTAATCTTCTGCCGGCCGTTTCTGCGCCGTTTCAGCACAGCCTAAGAAACGCTAGTGTCTTTAGAATCACGTATCTATGTGTTTTCTAGTAAAGGAACGCACCACCTAATACTTGCGTATTGATGTTGCACCTCAGATATGCGTAATATTTGTTTTTTGATCTACAATGTTCACAAGTATGAACGCAGCTACCAGTTCAAGATGGCTGGGCGTTCAGCAGGTGCTTAAACTTTGGCCGGGTGGCTGAATCGTGCGACAGAGAGAAAGACAGACAGACCAGAATTTCTGCATTTGAGTCCCCCAAGAAAAACTATCGTCTTTAAAAATAGACAAGGAAAGGAACACTGGACTTTGCATCGGCCGTGCGTCGCTTTAGTGAAGTCAAATGGCCACTCAACGGCTGCACAGCTATAGGTGGCGTCACGAACGCATAAACGTTTGTTTTCTCTGGATGTTTTTTTCTATGTAACTACTATTGTGCGTTCCAGTGGTGTACCCTGTAACAGTCATGCTTACCTATGTCTATTCCCTCTTCTTCATACCAAGGCACTATTGTTTCAGCGTTTAGCCACCTACAGTCGACGTCAGAAGTTTAGAGACCACTATTATATATAGGTTGGTTGGTTGGTATAACTTTATTGCTGGTCCTGAGAGACGCGACTAGCGCGCAGTGGGCTCCTCCCACGTTGGGACGGGCAGGCTAAGCTAGAAAAACGTTATATTTCTCAGCACTTTGTAACTGTATTCGGTCGAACTACTCAGTACATATTTTTAGCGTGTTTCATAACACGCCGGGAATCAAACTTCAAGTTAGAGCATTCTGAGTCACTCTACTTCACGTCTCCCTCTCGAAGCAGTAAGAATATTCAGTTTTTTTTTTCTTACGTCTCGTGGTCCCCAAACGTTTGACGCTGACCCTACGTCCACATATACACAATGCACATACACGCTCATATTGTGGAATACAAACACAGCCTCTGTTGTAGCGAGGCCTATATTATTTACGCTCACAACCGCCTTTAATAATCCCCGAGGCGCGCGATCTACGATGCCCGCGCGACTGCCCACATCCCAACGCATTTTCTTTCTTTTCTTTTTTGAAGTTTAACCTTTCTAGTCAACTCTGTTTCACTCGCACGCTCTGATTAATTTACGTAATTTAGATAAGGCGTGAGAAATCAAAGGTCGTATTCAATTCGCTATAACCGATAATTCGCCACATCAGTGTTCGCTATAACCAAGCTCAGCTGTACAGCACGAACATGCATGTACCCGAATACAAGTACAGCCTCTGTCGTAGCGAGACCATTTATTTACGCTCGCAACCGCGTTTAATAATCCCCTAGGCGCGCGATCTACGATGCCCGCTCGACTCCCTACATCCCAAGACCTCTCTTTCTTTGGGTAGAACACTTTCTTTCTTTTTTCTTTTTTTCAAGTTTAACCTTTCTATTCAACTCTGCTTTACTCGCTTTAAGTAATTTACGTCCGCGCACGCGCCGTAGTGTCGGTTTACATCCGGAGCTCGACATTCTAACAGTCTCGCGACACTGTACCTCTATCCGGCTGCGTCTAAATTATGGATGCCGTATAGGGACCTGCGTGTCGCATGCCTGACCCGGCTACTTCGTTTCACTTAAGTCGACAGGTCAGCGTCGTGAACGCAGTCCGAAATGACCGTCGCGAGGATGATTTAACGCGTAAGGAAAGAGAAAGAGGTAAAGTCACACGCATTCACGCGACAGTGGAAGGGAAGGAAAATGAAAACTCGAGCTCTTCCGCGCATGGTATATACGACGGAACAGCGATACTATGTACGCTGGGGTTCCGCTTTTCGGCGCAGCGAAATTTCGCAGAGCCGCGCGAAAGCGGGGCCGTAAATCGCGCGAAAAAGAAAGAAAAGAACAGAAAGAAACTTCGGGCCTTGTTGCAACCTCCTTGAACCGTCTCTCCTTTGTTCTCTCCTTCTATCTATCTGTTTGTTGTATGTGTGCGTTTGCGTCTCTATGTGTGTATTTGTGTGCGTGTTTCTGTTTGTGTTTCTGTGTGTTTTTTTCGTGTGTCTGTGTGTTTGTTGGTGTTCCTATCTGCGTTTCCTTGCGTGTGCGGGAGTGTATTCTTGTATGTCTGTTTGTGTATTTTTGTATGTATGTGCATTTTACTTGCGTGTGTCTGTGTGTGCGTTTCTATATGTGTCTTTGCGTCTCTGTCTGTTTAGGTATGTATATATGTTTGTGTTTCTTTTCTGTATGTGCGTGTCTGTGTCTGTGTGTTGCACCGAATCTGTTGCCGGTGTACACACGATCGTACGATCGATATCAAATGTCAGTCGAACACAACCCGCGTCCGAGCCTTGAATTCGCTTTGAACTTAATGATCCGATAGTGTTTCAGCACTGCGTACGTAATGCCCGTAACGGCGTTCCGTCCGTAATAACGCCACATTACGCTAACAGCACAGCCACTTCCAGTTGCATTACTAGGGTGTAGACCGAGGAATAGATAGATACATGTTTTATTTTAATCTTTTGGCCGATGAAGGGGGGCTGGGGCGCCATAATTGAGCTGCTTGTGCGCATTGAACCCTAGTTAAACTAGTATAGATTAATCATTAATGCAGGTACACCGTTTGTGTCGTCTCGTTCTGTTCTCCTTGTGTCCGTGTTTCCACGTGCCGCCTTCTTTCGTGGTGAATACCCACTAACTAGCTCAGCACTCTCTCTCGATCTAGATAGTCACCACTAATCGACCAGAGTCACGTGCGCCTGCTTCTCGCGAACAAGACGTGACCTGTGCCCTCACTCGCTCCTCTAGAGATTGTGTGTGTGTGTGTGTGTGTGTGTGTGTGTGTGTGTGTGTGTGTGTGTGTGTGTGTGTGTGTGTGTGTGTGTGTGTGTGTGTGTGTGTGTGTGTGTGTGTGTGTGTTATTTGGTTACCGTCCCCTTTTCATCAAACGGTGTCTGAGACCGTCTCAACGACCTCGTAATCGTCTTTTTCTCCCTCGTTCGCGCCTGCTTGATCTGCCATTGCACGTGGGGGCTAAATTGAATTTCACCAGATCGATGATCGATTTCGACGTCGTCCTACGCCACGTCTTCTCCCGCATCCCGTCGACGTCTGCGGGCAAGCAGCCGTTGACGTGCGCTACCGCGACGTGTCTTAGCAGTAAGTATCACAGTCAAAACTGCTCGTAATGGCGAACGATTTGAGAAGGAAAAGGACGTGCTTCGCGCGAAACACAAGAAAGAAAGAAAGAAAGAAAGAAAGAAAGAAAGAAAGAAAGAAAGAAAGAAAGAAAGAAAGAAGGAAAGAAAGAAAGAAAGAAAGAAGATCAATTGTGGGGTTTCATTTGCCGATACCACATGATTATGAGCCATACCGTCCTGATCGACTCCTGATTGGTGTTTGCCACCTGGGGTTCTGCAACGTGCAATCTAAGTGCATGAGTGACTCGGCATGCATACATGCATGCGTATACAGTCGGGAGCAGTATGAGATGAACTCCTGAAATTAAGTTTTAAAGGTCATAGTGTCTAAACGCAGTTGGCAAGCGGAAATGCATCTCTTCCAATTCAATACGTCACGTTTATATCAGTACATAGCAAGTGATCACTGATTAAGCACGAATACACAAATTCGGCGTTCCATCTCATATTGCACACGGCTGTACTTACCGGCGCCTCCTTTTATAAAGAGTGCGTTGTGCATATACATATATATCTTAAAGGAGCACTGACACAAAATTTCGAAGGCGAGATAATGAGTGAAATAGATGTATGTGGAGCCGTACACAACGTCTACAAAATATCAAGGGCCAATATAGCCTAGAACAAATTTAAAATCAATTTTAAAGTGCACGCCGCGCGACTGAGCGAGATGCAAGCGCTTCGCGACGCCGACATCAACGCGGCGGATGTGTAAACAAACCTACGTCACGAGTTTGTGTTGGCTGGTGGCTGGTTGTGCCCTTGCGCTTGTGCCGTGCTACCTGCCATTTCTTCCTCCGTGCCTGCGGCTTTGCGTGTGCTATTTGTGTTCTCTTCCGCTGTTCGCTCGTCGTGCCCGTTGGTAGATGTTATGGTCCGCTCACGCTAGCGGCAAGCCTGCCGCAACGGCGCGGTGCCGCGGAACGTCGGCCGTCGCCGCACGCGCGAGAGCTGTCCAACTTGCACGGAAGCTTCGCCGGCGAGGCATTCGCGCCTCCGAAAAACATGGCCGCACTGCCAAAAGCGGTTGTCGTCCACTTCGAATCATTCAAGTGGCCGCCGTGCGCTCTGTAACGTGTAAGTTCCGAACTGATGCTTCCATTTGCTTTAGATTCATGTCCTTAAGCTTCGACAGCAATGTATTCGTCCCGATTCGGCGCCGTTTTTGAGAGCCATAGTCAAATAATCGATGCTCTAAGCTTAGCGAGTCGAGATGGGCGCTTCCGAATGCTCGGAGGACATAGATTACGCGTTTGTTAGTTGTTTCTAATCCTCCATAGCTCGCGCCGCTTGACCTGATTCGGCGCCCACCGCACCCACGCTCGCGCGCCCCCTACGTCACAATTTTGCGTGTTCACGTGGCTAGCTGTGTTTTCCCGGCCACCGGAGGATGCTGCCTAGCTCGGTGCCCTTTGAAACCGAAACTGCGACTGGGCGCTCTAAAAACGTCTCTAAATAAATAACCGTCGCGCACTCGCGCAAACGAGGTTTGCAGCCGTGATAAGTGGATCATAAGCTATCTATTGCAACAAAAAAAAAAAAACAAGGTGCAAAATTTTTGTGTCAGTGCTCCTTTAAGTAACGTAGAGTACTGGGCGAGTTGGTGTATATATACCCACGTGCGTGCATACATACATACATACATACATACATACATACATACATACATACATACGTACATACATACATACATACATCATACATACATACATACATACATACATACATACATACATACATACATACATACATACATACATACATACATACAAACAAACAAACCGCGGTAATTACTGGTGCATGCTTCAACGCTCAGAGCACTTGCGATTTGACTCTGAAAGCCATGAGTTCAGAAAATCTCGGCAAGGGTTCATGTCAGAAATTAGACCGTGTACATTCGGCGCCTGCCTCCCATACTTCGTCCTTGTCGAAGACGACTTTGCGAAGCTTCACTGCTCGACGGAAGGGCTCTTCGCAGTTCGAGCCTCGTGTCGTTCCGAAACTTCTCTTCCACCCTCTCCGGTAAACGAGGACGACGCCACAAAGCCGTCTGAACTGCGAAGAAGACGGCACGCCTCCTCTCTCTTAAAAGAATGGTTCCTCTCTCTTAGAAGAATCTCTCTCGCTCTCTCTTTGTATCGGTAATCCGGATCGCCGCCCGCTCTGCGAAACAATACGGGCATTACCGACTCGAAGAGGGATTACCGACAGGCACCGACGCTGACCCGCTCACGACTGTCTACGCTGTCGGACTTCGAGGAGGACTTTCGGACAAAAAAAGAAAAGGAAAAAGAAAATGCGACCCTCGGACAAAAAAAGATCATATCAAATATAGACGTTACTCCCTACGAACCCTCTTTGCTTCACCTTAAGCCTCGCCTTGCTGGCTTACTATTTCTATTGTTTTTATTGGACAGTTTGTCCGCCGCAGGCGCGCCGGGCCCCCGACTGGAAAAAGACACGGCTTTACCCGTCTCGCATCATCACCGGTTTCGACTTCGGCGACGAATAAGTGGATTAGGGGGTTCAAGACCGGCGGCTGTGTTGGCTTGGATTGGCTTGGATTGGCTAGGTGGACGGGACGGCTGTGCGCGGCTCAGGGCGTAAGTTCTTCGGCGATGCGATCGAGCCAAGCGACGGTAGTTTTGATGCGATATGTGGTGGGTGGGAGGCGGAAGTAAATTTTTTCGGCAATGGCTCCTCGGAAAGTTTCTCAGGCGTGGACCTGAGCTCATTTTCGACGCTCTGAATCGCTCGTTATATTTCCCCGTCGGTGACTAAGCCGTTGGCCGGAGATTTAGTTTATGCTTGACCCGGATGCGGGTTTGAACTTAGGATGTAGGTGTTTTTGACTGGGAACGCGCGTGCTGTGTTTACACAAAACTCGGACACCCCCAACGACAGACTTCCAATTCCGGCTTTCGGGAAATAAGAAAACTTAAATAGGTCAATGCGAGCAAAATATGGGGTTAAGCTGTTTTTTTGGTGGTGTCTGGTGGGAACTGTTAGTTATATAGGGGTGTTAAATACGGGGATGGGTGTAGAGCTTTCTTGTTATTCAGAAGATGAGAGAGAAATTATAATCTAGATTTTCCCTTCGTCCCTGGGATGTGGTTTGCTCGCATTAAATCAGAAGGTTAGTTTAACGCGGAAAATTTGTTAAGTGTAAATGTTACAGGAAAGGCTCCTTTCTTCGAACACGTTCAAGAATGTCAACTTTCAAGAGTATCACTGTCTGTGAGTGTTTCACTGAGGGGACACCTTTGTGATATTGAACCGGGTAGTGTAGAAATTGGAAACATGCAGACAGTCTAAAGCATAGGCGTGCGCAGGGTTCGCCATCAGGGGGGAGGGGGGGCAAAGGTTCATCACAGCGCCCATCCCCCCCCACCCTACTAAGTCAATGCATGGGGCAGATTTTGCCCCCCCCCCTCTTAGGTAACTAGAAGGGTCAATGTACGGGGCAGATTTTGCGCCCCCCTCCTCTTAGGTGAATAGGGGGGGGGCCCCCTGCCCCCCCCCCCCCCCCCCCCCCTGTGCGCACGCCTATGGTCTAAAGTCTGGTGAAACTTGTTTCTGATTGTGTGCGTAGCCGCACGGTGGGAGCTGTCGGGCTTTACAAAACAGAAATTGGCGAGTTCGCGAATGCGATGAGTGATGTTAATCTCGCTCTCATTTCGCACGAATCTGCCGCTGTGCGCGTTTTTGCGTGCTCATCTGCTCGCGAGTTTTTGCATGCGCTCGTTGTGATCTGTATGTGTACTCTCGTCTTCATTCTTACACAGTCAATTTTTTTTTCGACGAATCGATATCGCCAGACGACAAAAATCCACAAAGAAAAGAAAACTGCTCTTTTTGCGATCTCCCGCTGCAGTCCGGGCTGCGTGTTCGGGTGCGCGCTCTACTTTTTTGTATGCGAAGTAATTATTGCAATTTTTCGCGCTATTTAATTTCGTTCGTGCTTTTAATAAACACTCAGTGCGCGTGTCCGACGTCTTTTTTTTTTCTTATGTTTTCTTTACTATGTATTATGTTTTCTTTACTCTTAATGTGCCACGTGCAGTCGCCAACAGTTTCACTAGAGGCTGGAGTTCGGCGTAATTTCATTTCGACCCATTTATTGATCCGTGCGTGGAACCTAAAAAAAAAAAACGTCAGCGTGCGTTCTTGCTACTCGACAAAGGAAACAGAAGAGTAGCGCGATCAGGCTAGAGTGTATTCTAGCTCGGAAAGTACATATAGACATACACTTAAAAAAAAAGTGAATCTTTCAGTTGATACTTGTTTGAAAAGCGGCCCAAACGAATGCAATTGAGCTACATCGAATGCGTTAGGCAGTGCCCTACGCGATCGACCGGGTTTCAATAACTACGGGGCCGCGTTATCGGCTGTGTTTTTGCTGTGAGAAGAAGATAACTTCTAAATGATGTAGTTTACTGAAACCGGTAAGCGCACCAGGACAAGGACAACGAAAACACACATACGCGCGCGCGCCTCTGTGTGTGTGTGTGTGTGTGTGTGTGTGTGTGTGTGTGTGTGTGTGTGTGTGTGTGTGTGTGTGTGTGTGTGTGTGTGTGTGTGTGTGTGTGTGTGTGTGTGTTATTATATGATGTTTAGAAGATGTTGGCGCTTTTCTGTAGCACCGGCTACCCCTTTTCACGGATGACAGGACATGTGAAAGTCACAGCAATGAAAAAAATATTACATGAAAGAACAGCTAGGCAGAGTTCATACAAGTCCATTGACATAACAACACGAAAAAAAAAATACGGTCCCGTTGCACAACACTATAGTTCGCACAAAATTCACTAACACGAACACCGTATATGCTCTAAATAACCCTACACAACTTCCAGTCACGTACGAGCACTCAAATTTGGAAAGGCTGTCTGTTCGGTATCGTTCTCCTTGTCTTGGTGCGCATGCCGGTTTCAATATGTCACTTTGCCAGCGAGCTCGGACCCAGGATATAGTTTACGTCTGCCTACAACAACAACGACAACAACGACAGCAACAACAACAACAACAGCGAAACCTACAAAGGGAAACGTGTGCACAATAGGCAAGCATTAAAGAAAAGTTGCGTACGTCTTGCTGTGGGGACGCAAGCAATCATGGTGCTTTTATCCGGACGTTTTTGGCAAGGCCCGCCTCGAATTTGATATGCCACAACTCGCGTTGTCTTCTCGTTCAGCTAATATAGCTATTATGCTAATTTTGCGCGCGATTGGTGCTCAGAAGGAATGTTCTTGTTTACGAGAACAGAAATCTGGGCGAGTTTGTAAGAATTCATCGTAGAGCATGTAGCGCGAAAATTACGGGGACACAAGAGAGCAACATAAACACGAGACGAGCGCTACGAGACGAGATAGCGCTCGTCTCGTGTTCTTGTTTATCTATATAATGAATGCCCCGTGATAGGGAGATTAAAGTATACACGTAACCGAGCGTCGTGATTCCACTGCGAGTCGAATGTGCCTCTTCATTAAATTTGCCCCCCTCCTAAATTGATTGGGAAGTTCACGTGTCGTACTGTTGCTGGCGTATCTCTAAAGACACGCCGATCACATTTAAAACGAGCAGCTAGCTCGTCGATTCTGCCGGTGGCGACTGGACGACGCTAAAGTATTCTTTTTCTAGATTATTAGAGGCATTTTATTGTAACTTTATTTTTTGCCCAACGATCGTGCAGCAGACTGGCTGCTATATACGTCACGAAATTTTTCAGTTGTCCTTTTCTTGCGTCAAATGAAAGGCCAAGCCCTTAAGACCTTTGAAAATGTGCTGACAAACGTGAGTGCACAATAACAACAACAATAAAAAAAAAAGTATGGAAGCTTCGCACTAGTGGGGCCAAGCCTGAAGGAAGATCGGAGCTGGGTGGCCTTTCTTGTTTATCTTTATTTTTCTCTTTCTTTCTTCACTCTTTTTCTTTGTGTCTCTCTCCGTCTATGTTTTTCTGTATTTTTGTCTTTTTACGTCGTTATTCCCTTCCTTTCTCTCTATTTTTCCTCTTGACTTCACGCGCGAGAGTGTCGATGTCAGTAGGAGCGCCATGCCGCAATCGAATTTAATGTCAAAATAAAATATCTTATCAGCGTTTCACACTTGCTTATCAGCTTCACATTTGCGCAGAGCCGTCTCTGTATGCAGGGGATTTGTATGTCAGAGTAAGCTCACCTTCGAAAATTTGTGTCAGTATCCCTTTAAGTGTACTACGCAGTCCCTGTACAGTGCCAGCCGTCACGCGAAGCTCGTCAAGCGGTCGATAACGGAACTAAGCCTAACCAAGCCACTCCGGAAAACGAAGAACAGCGCCGCATCACGCGCCGGAATTGAACCAATGGACTCGTAAAGAAAGACCTGACCAGAGAGAGCCTTCATCTCCCGTTCGACAGTTCGCCTCTGTTGCGATCCGAACACGTCGGCTCACGGTCAGGTTTTATGTTCTGGGCATTACGTTTCATTGCGTGACTCATTTGTGAATGATAAGGGTGACGATGAATGTGGCATGGCACGGGCGAATGTAGAAAGGGGGTGCTGACCCCCCCCCCCCCCCTAATTTCGCACTTATACCCCTAAGAAGGCCTATCAGGTACTCCCATAGGCTGACCCATCACTTCCCATAAGCTGACCCCGTCTTGGGGAAAAATCCTGTATCAGCCCTTGGAATATGATGTTTTGTGGCGCAAGGACCAAGTATGTCCCCGAATGGGCCAGGCCAGAGCGCATGCGTGCTTGTCAAGAGAAAGCTGTTCCTGAACAGTGTTCATAGGTGTTGTCAAGACTCTTCATAAGAGCCGAAAGCCGAGTATAACAACAACTGCGTGCATGATTCCGTGGCCAGTGCAACTTGCAATGTGACCCGTGCGCGTAATGTGAGAGAGATTGAGTGCAACGTGAAGCGTGCGTCCGCGGAGTGCGCAGAACACCATGTCGTACGGCTGTCTCATCATCATCGTCAGCATTGTAGTGAAGATAGCACTGTACGCTACATTGGCGCTACATTGTACATGTTCTGTGATAGAGGGAAACGAAACGTCACGAGAGGGAGCCGCACGGGATTGGTCGATGCTCGTCTGACGGTCAGACGAAAGAATAGCAACCGGAAAAGGCAGTGCTGTCAATCATTTCGGCAAAGAATGGGCACAGAACGGACGTAACTACCGTTCTGCACGATAGAACGGACACAGAATGGTCTCCGGACTACTTGGAGTGGATATAAGCGCAAGCGCCTGGGCCGGATAATTGAATTAGCCTGCTTTGTGTCTAGCTTACCCCAATCCCGAAGCCTATAGTTTGCAAAAATCGCAACCAGCCTCCCACCACCGAACGTCTCGTGAGATTGGGGCATCGCCTGGCGCCCAATCGTGACATTAACACACATAAATTGTCGAAGTCATCGCACTCTTTAATTTCAAGCTTTGAAAAACAATACCTCCCAATATTGATGTCCAGCTATAGTAATTCTGTATTTATTCACGCGTTGAAAACATTTCTGAATTCCCCGAGCTCGCCTGTTTGCTTCCTCTCGTGACGTTTTGTACCGTTCTGTCGCAGAACGCGTACAAATGGCTGCCCGGGGGCGCCCTTCGGCCGCGTCGTCATCGTCGCCTTGGTCGAGGACAGATCTCGCGCTGTCTATTCCTGGCACTCCATCAGAGGACGTTTTTCTGGCTCATTCTTGAAACCAGTACATCGCTTCTTGAAGCCATTACATCGGTTACTTTTCCGAGAAACGCGGTGTAATTGGTCCAAGAGTGAGGTGTAGGCATGTCCGTTGATCGAGGGCCGCGTTAGAGTTTGACGCATTTCCAGCGCTTATAAGCGAAAGAGAGAGAGAGAACAACTTTATGAAATGCTTGCAGAGATGATGAGGCTCCCTCCACGCAGGGAGGACGACAGTAAAAAAAAATGTAGCGCTAATTCTGCGGTTACTGTAGCGCTAATTTTGTTCTTGTGTAGGCCTTGGTGTAGTACTAAGTCCTGCGCCTAATGCATAACCACTGCCGTGAAACCTGAGGAAGTGCGTAGCACGAGCAACCCAGCCATTCCCTTGGCCATAGCGCGCGTGCCGAGCCGGTGGCGCTCTCTCTCGCGCGGCGCGGGTCTCAGACCGATGTTTCAGAAGCGCTTTTCGCGGTTTTAGGCAAATTATTGCTAATAATTCTTGTTTTTTTTTTCTGCTGTTTATATTACTTTAGACCTTGTCAGTTTATTTTGCACTGGTTTTGAGCATTGTTAGCGTCGTTTTAGGCCCGTATTGACCAATGCGTTGACCAGGCGACATGAGACAGTGTTTGGATGACAAGCCGGGCCCCTGAAGTGTCAAGCACTTAAAATATGCAGACACGCAAAGAAAAAATGGCAGTGAGAACCTATTTTCTTTCCGTGTCTGCATTTTTTTTCTATTTCGTTTAAACGCTGGAAATGCATCAAAGTGCGGTATTCCAACTAGCCCCGGAAACTTCTTCACGCTGGGGTACTTCGCTGCCCATAAGAAGAAGTGGCGGGTGCCCGTTGGCCCTTGGAACCATACCCAGTACCGATCCCCCATTGGTGGCGGACTCTGTAGCACGTGATCACCGACTCCCGTCATGTAATAACCTATTTTGAAGCTTTGACGTTGTATTCTCTCCAGTCTTTCGGCCTCCTCTCTCGGCCGCTCTTCCGAACGCTTTTGTCAGCTTTGAGTAGCCATACCTTTCTCTTTCTTTCTACCTCATGCATCAAGCTCACTCAGACTCAGATCGAGCTGTGAGTCCCGATTCATTGACTCACAACGAGTCAGGCTGAGTAATATTTTAGGGCGTACAAGTTCGAATGAGTTCGGCTGAGGAAAATTTTGGCGAGCCTGACTCCGAGTGAGCCCGAAGCGCAAAATATATTTCTCGAGTGAATCTGCGTGAGCTCCACTCCTTTTCTCGACCTATACTCTGCATTATAGCTACAAGCCAAGAACTGTGTTCACGACTGATTCGCCTTGCACTCTTTACGTTCAAAACCACGATAGTCTTCGAAGCAGTCGCTTTTGTAGCTGGGCGTCGCGGAAAACCACGAACTTCATCGGCCAGCTTTCGTCACAGAGACTCGGTTCCATTTGCAGCCGGTGCGGCTGGCGCGTTTTCGCAATCTCCTTTCCCCGTGCATATCGGAAAATCGCTACTTTCGCCAGAGCGTATTGTAAAAGACAGACAGAAAAACGTTCCCGATCTCTGGTTCTCTCGGGCCGCACTTCCACTGCCAGCTTGCCACTCCCCTAACCGCGTAATCCAACCGTTCGTTGTATAGCTTTTTAGATGGCTTGCTTTGAACTCTTTCTTGTTGTTTTTTCACCTAGGGTTCGGTTGAGCAATGTAAGCCCACCTAGCTCAATCAGAAAGGTGCCTTAGTTCAATTTTATGCATTCAACGCTCGCTTTTTTTTCTTTTAATTTTGTATTAATCGCATAGCGTCGCCGGTGTTTGGAAGAGCTGCAAGAAGCCCTATGTCATGTTCTTTCTTTCTTTCTTTCTTTCTTTCTTTCTTTCTTTCTTTCTTTCTTTCTTTCTTTCTTTCTTTCTTTCTTTCTTTCTTTCTTTCTTTCTTTCTTTCTTTCTTTCTTTCTTTCTTTCTTTCTTTCTTTCTTTCTTTCTTTCTTTCTTTCTTTCTTTCTTTCTTTCTTTCTTTCTTTCTTTCTTTCTTTCTTTCTTTCTTTCTTTCTTTCTTTCTTTCTTTCTTTCTTTCTAAAGCGATGAACCCACCATGGTGGTCTTCTGGTTATGGTGCTCGACTGTTGACCCGAAAGTCGCAGGATCGAATCCCGACCGCGGCGGCCGCATTTCGATGGAGGCGAAAACGGCTGCTGCCCGTCTGCTTAGATTTAAGGGCAGGGTTCTGTTTGGTGTCGCATAAGTCTGTTGCCAGACTTAGGGGTATTTGCCCCTGCAGTTCCAGCTTTCCCGTAAGGTTGTTGTGTAATCCGCTGGCAGGCGCTTTGCCTGGCTTCGAGAGACGTTTCAACGCTATAGACATCGATGGTTTCCCACAAACGAGAGTACATTATTTTCCTGTTGCTCAGTGAAAGCCCTCTGCGCCCTTCGGGCGCGGAAAACTAATCGTGACTTCGCCCTCGCTTCGCGAGTGCGGCCATTTCGCTAACGTCAATGGCCGGTTGGCAGGGTCTTCGTCACGCGCAACTGGCTGCTATCCCGGCCACTCGCTATTTAGCCTGTGCGCCTGCCCCTTCGGGGCAGGCGCGCATCCGTGCCAGCGTCCGTGGTGTGCCCGTGTTACTGGGGCGCACGTAACCCAGGAACATTACACAAGAACTTTACGGGAAAGCTGGAACTGTAGGGGCACATTTAGCCGCCAAATCCAGAGGCAGTCTGGCAACATTGACCCCCGAGTCTGGCAACAGACTTCTGCGACACCAAACAGAACCCTGCCGAACCTTAAAGAACCCCAGGCGGTCGAAATTTCCAGAGCCTTCCACTATGGCGTCCCCCATAATCATATCGTTGTTTTGGGACCTTAAACCCCGACAATCATTATAATATTATATGAATTAAAGCGATGAAACGAAGTCACACTTGCGCCGCAAGGGCTAATCAATGACTGCGATAGCAACAACCTTGAATGTCGTAGGAAGTAAGCCCAGCAGCCAACTCTTTCAGTCCGGTGTCGTGTAACTCTACAAAACGTTATCATATGTGACGTTACGTCACGCGTCGTCACTGTGACGTCACGAATTTTGGTGATCTGTGACGCCATCATGCCGTCCTGAGGTGAAGTCATGATGATTTTTTGCATCACTTGTGTTGACGCCGCCGACGAGAGACGCCGACGCGGGGCATCGGTCAATTTTTGCGTTCGATGCGGCATCCAAAGCTTTCGCCTTAGTTATACCGATCGCGGAAAAGCGCCTCGCGGAAAAGCCATTTCTGAAATGTGGAATGTTCTAATGGGAAACATTTCGCAGAAACCGACCTATTTCTATCCAATGCTTGGATTTGCTGTCGGCTTAAAGGGCAAACTACGTCTCGCTATTTGTTTGTTTTTATATGTCTCTGGTCCCTTCTTTTTTTACTTGTTTCGCGAAACGCGGCAGAAAGGCATCACGTGTACCAACTAACGAGCATGATTTTAATGTACGCTCGCGATAGGCCACGGTATATATTCCTAAAGTTTTAGTTTTTCTTTTTTTATTTTCTTCTTTTTCCCCTCTCATCGGTTCAGTGAACTCTCTCTAGCTGATATCAAGGCGTGTGTATTTAGTCGGCGACTCGTTCGATGCCGCCTGAATTTAGCACGACGATCTATTAAGAAGTAATTTTCGCAACGCGCCGTCGGCTAATGGAAAATATCTGTCGCCTCACTTTCCAAATCACAATTCTCCCTCTAGCCGTAACATATTCAAGGACTGGTAGTTCGCGTATCATCAATTTCGTCGTTAACTTCTAATTGAAATGTATACTTATTACTTCTACTTGTTATCATATACGTCTGTCTAATGTGCTCACCCTATTGGTGCATCTTCTGACGGTGTGTGTTTGCTCACATGCACAGATATTTAGACAGATGTCTAGATCTTGAATGACTGATCACTTTGAATGACTGATCGATGCATAGAACGAAGGAAGGGGAATGGATAGAGGATCTGGTTTCTTTGTCAGACAAAACCTAAGGAGGTCAACAGACAGTAGTGACTGAAAACATAATGGACATTATTTGTGGCTTTTAACTGTGACGTAGCAAATATGACATAAATGGGAACGAAATAAATGAACGAAAAAAAAAAACAACGTTGACGTCGGTGGGAGCCAAGCCTACAACCTTCAGATAACGCGACGATTAATGGATAGGTTGATAACAATGTAAAATTTTTTGAAAAAACGCCAGGTCTGCGCTAAAACCGCAGCACAGTCACAGCGAAAGCTGGAAGAGCGGCGTTTCTAGAGCCCGTTAAGCTCTCTTGGGGCTACAATACAAGTACACTAGAAAGGTACCCACTACGCCATAAATCACAATTTTTGTGAAGTTTGGAAGCACCTACTAAGCCATTATTCGTCATTCTGCGGAGAGCGAGGCACCAGCTACACGTCTGTAAGGCATTATGTGCACTTTGTTCACGCGACGACTGATGACGATGAAGAATTATGGCTCAGCCCTTTGTAATGGGTTGGAATCTTTAAACGGCCCACCAGTTATGTAATTTGCATTGGGTGCCGCCCGCTCGCTATTTCCCTCTCCCGTCATGCTGTATAACATACGTCGACGTGGGAAAGAGACGGGGGGGGGGGGGAGCGAAGAACTTTACTGAGGACTCCGAGGAAATGGATCATACGCTTATGGGCTTCCTTGGCAACCAATACAAGTGCCCTTGCGAGGAACCCACTACGCTATAAATCATTGTAATTTTACTGAGACCCAGAGGAAGTGTATCATGCGCTTATGGGCTTCCTTGGCAACCAATCCATGTGCACTTGCGAGGAACCCACTACGCTATAAATAATTGTAATTTTTTAGAAGTAGGCCAGCAGGCACTCTGCCATTTTTGTCATTCTACGGAGAGCGTTGGTACCTGCTAAACCCATGTAAGGCATTATGCGCACTTTGTTGATGCTGTGCCTGATGATGAATTATGGCAGGGTCCTTTGTAATGGGTTGGAAGCATTCAACAACCTGCTCGTTGCGCAATTCGCATTGTGTGACGCCTTGTTACAGAATTCGCGTTGTGCTACGCTTGGTGCTTATTTTACTCATCTACCACGCTATATTGCATATGCTAATGTGGTTCCTTCCCGACATGAAGCCTGTATAGGACCTTTTAGCAAAGCAGTTTCAAGCACCGGCATGGCTCAGAGGTTGAATACTGGGCTCCCACGCAGAGGACCCAGGTTCGAACCTCGTTCCATCCTGGAATTTTTTCTTATTTAGTTTTTTTTCTTATTTCGAGCGATACTGGTTACGGACACCGGCGGCGGCGGCGGCGGCGGCGGGCGGCAGCGGCGGCGGCGGCGGCAGCGGCGGCGGCGGCAGCGGCGGCGGCGGCGGCGGCGGACAACTACGGCGCCAAAAACGGCCGGTGAAATGATCTCATAACAGCTTTCGCTGTAAAAGCCAGAATACCACGTATCTCCAGTTGTTGTCTATCCTCGCGATACTCTGATTTTAGGAGATGCTACGACTCTCTCACGTCGCTTCGACATTCGATAAACAATTTGTTCTAAGCGTTAAAGGGCCCCTAAGCCACTCAGAGGTCGAAACTTCGTTGTAGTGTTGCAACAAACACATAGCCGCGAGAAATTTTCGAAACGGTGACGTAATGGCGGAGTTACACGCGTTCGATGATCCAAGAGAGGCCCTCGCTCGTTTCGCTCTTTCCTTCGCTATGCTCCGTTCCTCGGCTCGCCTCCCCTCCTGGCCAACTGCCCCTCCTCATCTTTCGAGGAAGAACAGCAGCGACAGCACGTACGTGCGAGCGGACAAACAAGTTCTTTTTCTTGCTGACATAACTAAATGCGTGTCGTGACGTCACAACCAACGCTGGGGTTACCGAAAGGCCCGGAGAGGAAGGAGCACGGGATTGTTTTTTTGTGTGTGTGTGTGTGTGTGGCGCGCGTCCGCGGCTCGTAGCGCTGCCTCGTTTGGCACAGCTGGTCATCACGACATTATGAAGTCGCCGCGCGTGTTTGCCTGAAATGTTAAAGAAAATATATCGGAGGTTGTTTAGGACCCTTTAAAGCTATCTCTCGTCAGATTCTGTCGAAGTGTTTCTTGCCGAGCGGGGTTAAGGAAGCGTGCTATAATGCCTTTTAACGAAGGCTGCGTGCTTCGATTCTGGACGCGCGTTGTTAACCTGGTCGTCGGCCGCAGTGACGATAGCGGATAGCCGATACAGAAATCTTCTACAACTTACGGTGTGTCTATACCTTCGCGCGTTTCTCGAAAAATATTTCCGTACCGCAGTTCGCTTACTATGGAAACCACGTCCACTTCTATACTCTACGGGGAGTTCGAGCGAGCTTCCTCGTTATGCCTAACCGACACCGCAGTGGGTAATTTCCTGTTATAAACTTTTGTTAGGGCCATTTGGTTCGTACTTTGGCTATTTAAGGGCAGCGCGAGAAATGCGGACAAAGACGGCACATGTACAGTGCGGTCCACTGTTAAAGGGAACACTCAAATGAGCACCTTTAATACTGCTGGCCCCCTAAATGCAAGTGCACGTGGAAACTTGGCTCGTGCACAACACTAGTCTGTCAAAAGGAGTCAGAACTGTCAACCACCAGTAGTCGTATGCAAATCTAAGCCACGATTCTTTTCCAAGAGATCTAAATCTAGACATATACTTCACGCAAGTGTTCCCTTTAACAGTGGACCCGTCTGTACATAGGACGGGCGCAGACTTCCAACTACGTTGTAAGTCTGCGCCCGTCCTGTGTACATGTGCCTTCTTTTTCCGTGTTTCTTGCGCTGCTCTTCAATAGCCAGGGTAATTTCCTTCCTCCTCCCCCACCACCCACTCTCTTCTCCCGCTGTCTGGACACCACCACATTCATTCATCAAGAGAACTTTTGCACCTCTATTCAAGCGTCACAGAAGATTCTCTCTCCCGCCTTGTGACTCGGAATAGGACGTTGCTGTATCGCTGGTACCCAGAAACGGAACACCAGTCTATGAAGTGGAGGCATCTGGGGTCCCCTCCCCCGAAAAAGTTCAAGACCCACCGTTCAGTGAGCAAAACGATGGCTACACTTCTCTGGGACGCGAAGGGGATCCTGCTCATTCATGAAAACAGTAGGACAGTTACAGGCGCATACCACACCAACGTTCTTCGAAAACTGCGTAAAGTCATCGTGGAAAAACGCAGAGGAATAGCGACAAGAGGTGTCCTCCAACAACGACCCGGTTCACAGGTCTCGTGTTGCCCCAGGCTTACATTCGAGAGTGTGGTTTCGAGCAGCTGGATCACCTACCCTACAGTTCCGACCTGGCCCCGAGTGACTTTTTATCTATTTCCGAACTTGAACAAACACCTCAAGGGAGCGACGTTTGATTACTTGAATTCGCTTCAAACTCCCGCAGAGTGGCTTGGCAACCAGGAAGAAAGCTCTGTTTTTTTTTCTTTTTTTTTTTTTGCAAGGTATCAAAAACCTTAGGGGAAAATCGGAGAAGTGCATTAGTGTGCCGGGAGGTTATGTTGCAAAAATATTTTTTTCTAAGGTCTGGCAGTTTCCCTGAAATGCGAGTTGCAAAACATTTTGATCGCCCCTCGTATCATCATCACGGGACTCGAAGAACCAGAGTAAGAAGACGTTCTTGGCGCGAGCGCTCTCTCAATGCGCTACAGATGGCCAAGTTATACGTGATTTTGCCTGCGTTACGCCAAGCTACGACAGCATACAGTGACAGCATACGACAACGTGCCACAGGTCGTGCCCCTAGTAGTCCCGGGGATGGTGTCAGCCGCGTAACATTAATTTCCTCGCCTACCTGCAATGAGCGATACCAAAAAATAGCAATCTATTTTTTTTTTAATTTTATTTCGAAGCACCTTACAGGCCCCATGGGGGCATTGAGTAAAGGGGGGGGGGGGGCAATGCACAATATCTCCGTATATATACATAGAAAATTCAGAAAATATATGTACAAAAGAAACAATTGAAGAACAATGAATTAAGAAAACCGTCCAGTAGTCCAACATGCACGTAAGATGCAAGTAAAAGAAGAGCAAACGAAACGACGCGTTTCTTGCCCGCAAGAAAATAAACGGCAGCAAAGACACATTGTTCGCATAAATAATTAAATAATCATAAAAAACGAACACAAATCACAGAAATATGTTGAGCAATGCAGTTATAAAAATTACAGAATTTTAAAAAAATAACTACCACGCGTGCTATATAAAATAGATACATTTCATCGCAGCAATACAGCACGCTGTATTTCTTGCGCGAAGACTCATAAAACGGCTCGCAAACGTCCCAAACCCGACGAAAATATGTTATCGCCGGACCGGATACCAGATATAGCACATGTTTGATAGGCGGTTGCTCAACGGTCGGCCCCGTGCGGTAATTTAATCCGAAAGCAGCGTTTCTTCTCACAAAGCAAGTGATAAGAAAAGATAATCAATCCGTGCGTCGTAGTTCCTTAACAAAAGTATCTATTTCTTAGAGTAAATTAGTATTACGTAATGTCGGCTGCCGTCTGCGGCTTGCTTCGAAGCCGTGGGATGCTTAATATATTCAAATAAAGAAAAAACTCTCAGGTCGACAGGATTTCCTTGAAAATTCGTTTCGCGTTGTTCGGAAATTGATATTACCGGTTTCTCCCTTCTTTCTTTCTTTCTTTCTTTCTTTCTTTCTTTCTTTCTTTCTTTCTTTCTTTCTTTCTTTCTTTCTTTCTTTCTTTCTTTCTTTCTTTCTTTCTTTCTTTCTTTCTTTCTTTCTTTCTTTCTTTGGGAAATGGGTATTTTCCTTGTCTTTTTCGTTTTTTATCTTACTGGGGTAGCAGTGTTCTAGGACGTTAAAAATGTCCAATTTAGTAACGCGCGAAACTCTAATACCGTTAAGGGTACGTTATCTTACGAGGACAAGCTGTTTGAAAATAAGCGGTCCGCTTACGTAAGGCGCCTCAGGATTTACATATTCTGAAAGGTCTGTAATTGAAAACTAATCGGAGTTTCAAAAGCGTTGTTCGTGGTTTGGAACAAGGTTTAGTTCTGCCGTTGCTTCATGAAATCCAGCAGACAAAATTAAAGCAAGAAAAAAACGTTCTCGTTCCGCCGTAGAGTTTTTCATAATAATACCTAGAGGAAAATCTGGCGCCACCGTCTATGCGAATTTCTTGTGGCGTACTGCGCCGTCAAGGGAATGACGGTGTGTCTGTCTGCGAGGCTTGTGTCGGCTGGCTTTGGGCTAGAATGTGGATATGGCTGCACAGGTAAGGCTCCTCTAAAATAAAACCTTTATAAACTAATCCCATTCACTCGTATTATATTCTTAGGATAAAAGTTCGCTAACCTGTATTGGATAACCAAACGTCGAAATAAACAGACGACAAACTGTCGCAGAGTGAACGCTGACATTGTCGTCTGTCTTCAACTTTAGCGGCCACTCGCTACTTTTTCCGTTTTATAATTTTGTACATCGAAGCAGACGCTATCGAAGTACAATAATACTCGTTTCTGTGTAATCCTGAGAATGAACTAGCTTTCTACATGTTGTTGTGGTACGAAATTAACCATGTTGGCATAAGGAAAACTTTGACGCCGGACACGTCTCCGAGGTGTCCGGGCTCTTCGTGAACGATGGCAAACCGAATCCTACACATCCAATAAAATCGATGCGCTGTTAACTTCTTTCGTGTTCAAACCTGTGAAAACATCCACGAAGCTCACATTAAGCCCGCAGCACACCCTGGTCACGTCTTCCTCGGAGCTAGCAACCTTTTCGGAGAGTTTATAATAAAGCCTTCTGTTCAACAGCCATCTTGTTTGGACAGCAAAGTAGCCTGCATTGTATTTGTCTCTGATGCTGTCTTTGCGAAGCTCTCTTTTGCCGGCTAGGTGAGAATTGGAATGGAACTTAAAGTGGCTGCTGTCCGCTTAACGGTCTATTGAACAGTATTGGAACACACTCCCAGCCAACGTCACTAGATTAGGTCTAGTAACGTTGTCTAGTAACTTTGCCCCCGGCATTCCCGTGCATACAACAGCGTCGCAGCGCCAGTTTTCCCTCTAGATAACTGTATGAAACTATATGTGTTCCTGGGCTCGTCTGGCTGCGAAGAGCATCCAGACGACGGATGAGGCGAGCAGACGGCAGCGCAGGTAAAAAGAAAGAAACATGGCGGCACCAACCAAAACATATGTGCCTGGCAGCTCGAATCTACCGAGTCGTGGTCGTGCGCTGTGTGGCCCGTAAGTTCTCATACGACGCTCCTATTCGCTTTAGAATTTTGCGCTGACGCTTCTGCAGTGAAGTAAGTATTCGTCGCCGTTTTGCGCCGTTTCCAAAAGCTATTCTCGTATTCTCGAGTGTCTAGGCTTAGCAGGCCTGGCTGAACAAACCGCTGATCTTCAGTGATAAGGACAAAACGTACCTGATGCTCTGTCCTCTGTGTCAGATGGCACAAAGCGATGGCTAATTTCAGCGTTACCAGCGTGTACTTAAATGTAGGCGCATGTCTATAGGAACCCCAGGGGATAGAAATTAATCCGAAGTCCCTAACTAGGGCGTCCGAGTTGTCTTTCTCATGCCCTGCTACGGCTGTTCCTTACCGAAGATAAGCCAACTTTTATAGGCGAGGGAAAGAAGCGGAATTTTTTCGACGGGCTAGCTTATTCGTTAGACTCGACCGAATGAATCCAACAATTAGGCCAGTGAAGGCATAGGTGACCTTAGCTGGTTTTCTTTTTTTTAACTCTAGCGCGGTAGTTGTAACGTAAATTGAAGTTAATCAAAGTGGACGAAACATCATCCCTTTCGTAGGTGGGATCCGAACCCACAACCTTCGAATTACCCGAGAAAAGATAAATTAAACGTGGTTTGTTTTGTCTTATTATCTTATGAATACATCTGATTCCTCCCCGCCCCCCTTCCCCATCCGGAAAGGTGGGCCGGTATGTCTGAATGCGTTAGCTATGAAAATATAACAAATAATGATTTGTAAGGGAATTGAACAGCAACGCAGGGTTGGGAACGAGTCTGTATTGATCACGTGACCTTCTTTGCGCGGTCCCTGTCGCGAGTAGTTCCCATTTGCAAATCAAAGAGCGCCCGACCCGCTAAAGTCCACTGTAGCCCGCTCCTTCCTTTAGTCCTGAGCTGCTGCCGTAAGCATTCGCTGCGTACTCGGGGCAAATGACGGAATATAAGCTGCTGCGCGCAGATTGCCTTTTTGCCTGCTGGTGGAGCTAGGACGAAAGAAAGATGGCGTTGCTCGCGTTGAACACCGGAATATAAATGTAAAAAGAGACGCGGCCGGACTAGAGACATGAATACGGTTGTTACGCGTAAAGAAGTCGCGTCATTAAGCGAGAAAGGATACATGGCTCTATGCATTTACTCATTTTGTTTCACGCGGAAAGGTAAGAAAAGAAATCACCGATATCGTTCGCCGCTTCCGAGGGTTCTCCTTTGTTCTTTTCGTCTGACACACCGTACGTAGCTCTAGATCTCTTTAATGTATCGTCTGCTCCGAAAGAGATATGCATGAAAGAAAAAACCGAAACTATGCTTGTTTACGCACAGCGGACCTCTTTCTTCGATTCCCCGTTTAATTTGACTGCAGTTTTTCTTTTTTTTCGTCGTTATGTGTTCTCGCGTACTCTGCGTACATCTTTTGAACTCGGATGGCATGTTCATCGTTATCGCTTCCCATTAGGCTTAATTGCTTTTGTCGCGGGAAAAAAGCTGTCGCGAAAGCACCCAACCTTACGGATCACATCTTTTCTCACGTTCTTGATTAGCTGCGATCGTGTCGAACCGTCTTGGGAACCGGCCGTTTTTCGGAGGAGCACATTTTCTTGGACTGTCGTTCTGAGTGGTCGTCAAACATATAAGTCGGCCAAGCCGCTGTTGAAGAATCTTCGTTTAAGTAGTCTACTACTGGGAAACTTAGACGTCGCTTTGCGTGTTCAAAACCCTTCTTTCTCTCTCTCTCTTTGCATGCATTTACGTTTATTTAAATACATGTATTTAATGGAAGTTGGCGACCGTGTCTGGCGTCGGTTACAATGCTTCTGTTACATATTGTGCTGGCATCGTAAAATTTTCAACAACCACAAAATTAAAAAAAAAATGCGGGAAGTTTGCATTAAGTTGCGCAAGGCTTGGCAAGGCAAGGCTGGTTGATCCTCAGCTCGTCGTGCTGCAGCACGAGAATCACAACGGGGATTGGACCCAGCGTGCTTGGCCAAAAAAGCGGCAGCCAATAGACGTTGACGGAAGGATTCGGAATACGCGCAAAGCTTCCCACTCAGGGTTTGTTGAAATCGCTGTCCCTGAACCACGCTCTAAGAAACTGTGGCGGTTGCTATGGCGACAGCTCGGCGGCGGCTGCTCCTCGGCTTGGCGGCGGCTTGGCTATGTTTAGCAACGGCGCAGCAGGGGTGTTTTGTTAACGGACGTCTTACTGGCAGCTTTAACAGCTTCGCTGTCAAAAAAAATAAATACATGAATACACGCTCGCGTTTCAGTCTCAGCACTCAGTAAAAATGGTCGCGCAGTGGGAGAGTTTACACAGACGAAATTTTCCCACAACAGAAATGTTTACACGTTAAAGAACAGTTCGTCATAGTTCTCACGCAGCAGCACTGGGAACTTGCAAATTGTCTCCTAACTGACGCACCCTAAAGTACAACTGTCATATGCGCAGAAAATAGATGCTGCATCGACACGATAACGCGAGAAGCATCTTTCATCCCTCACGGCACGCCGACTCCTTTTTCACTCGATGATTGTAGACTACCAAACCAGAAGCCGCGGTTCTGGCTAACCTACCTGCTTCTCGGTTCTAGGTTTTTCGTGCGAAGCATGTTACGATTTACAGACTTCGGTGGCGGCGGCGGCGTCGTCGTACGCGAAAATCCGACGCCGGCGAGCGAACAGAAACGCGGACATTGAGGTTCGCCGGTCGCATGCGTATCTGTATGCGCCGTTTTCCAGTAACTGGGGCTCTTTTGATCGTGGACTTATCATTCATCACCCGTTTCTGATATATCAATGTGATCTTTTATCGAGGTGACTTCATTTCACGTTGCCACCTTTCATTGTTGCCTGGATATGTACGCAAGACCGTCGTTGTTGCCTGTAGCAACTGAAGTGTTGCGCTGCTAAGCACGTGGATGAAGGTCCAGTTCTCGGCATGGGGGAAGGAAAAGTTAGGCGAGGGCATTGCACAATGAGACAGACAGACAGACAGACAGACAGACAGACAGACAGACAGACAGACAGACAGACAGACAGACAGACAGACAGACAGACAGACAGACAGACAGACAGACAGACAGACAGACAGACAGACAGACAGACAGACAGACAGACAGACAGACAGATAGATAGATAGATAGATAGATAGATAGATAGATAGATAGATAGATAGATAGATAGATAGATAGATAGATAGATAGATAGATAGATAGATAGATAGATAGATAGATAGATAGATAGATAGATAGATAGATAGATAGATAGATAGATAGATAGATAGATAGATAGATAGATAGATAGATAGATAGATAGATAGATAGATAGATAGATAGATAGATAGATAGATAGATAGATAGAAAAGCAAGTGGTAGGTCAGGCACGCACACTCCAAGGTTCGCTTGCCCCCAACTTTTCCCGATAGGATCGAGGATCCTGAATTTCTCTCTATCCCTCTCTCTTAATCTGATTTCTCTTTCCTTCGGCGAAAAAAAGCTTCGAACCTTACGAGCCTTCGCAGCAGCAGAGCGTTGCTCGTTCGATTGCTAACCGGCTGACAAGAGCGCCTGCACAATCTTCCTCCGAATCCGGACTTCCTAAAAAAAATCCCCGACTCTCGACTCAAACACATAGTCCGGTCAAGCTCCTTTCGGGTCTTACTTGAGCCCGTATGCGCTCGCTTATCGTTTATTCTATCACTGACTCGTTTTCCCGAAGGCCTTCCTTGAATGTTAATGCGGTCGGCCATGACGTTGTTTCCTTCATTCTCACGGCTCGCCTGCGCCTAATTGACGACTCCCGCGAGCCACCGCACTACTTCTGCATTCTGACCGTATTTCCCCCCTACCAAGATGGCCGGTATGTCTTCTTTCTTCATCGACCGTGCTTCCTGTCCGTAATCTTTACGTCATTCTCTATCGCGGGCCTCGCAACGCTCTTTTATCTTTTCCAAGTCTACCTTAATGCGCCGGATCTCTTAATTCTTTTCGCTTACCGAGCGAGCACTCAACCTCATTTTGCTTGTGCCGCGTTTTTTTTTTTTCTATATTCCCCTCGCCTCTCCGCTGACTCCTCGAAGCTTATTCTCTATTCCGTACCCGTGTTTGGTTATTCACAAAGGCGAAACGACTTTGGGCTTCATCTCGTAGTACAACACGATAGATAGATGTAGGTTTTGAAACTAGCAACTGCCCGTATAGAATAGGAAGGGGGGAGGGGGGGATAGGTACCCACCCATAAAACGGGGCAGCTACCAATGCAAAGGCGGTGAAAGAAGAACTGCTAAGAAAGACAATTAAGGTGTGCATAGAAGAAACAAGCAAGTTCGGAAAATAATGAAGCGAGGAATACAGAAGGAAAGAAACGAAGGAAATGAGAGTACGAAGCAAGGAATGAAGAAGACGGAATACAAGGAGTAAAAAAGAAACAAACAAGAGAGGAATCACAGGAATAAGGCACGAAGTTTAATAGAAATAGGATCGAAAGAAGGAAAATATAAATGAAGGCGCTGCAGGGAAACGTTGCCGGGTGAAGGAATAAAGGAAAATGAAGGACAGAATATCGCATAAAGGCGCGAACGGAGTCTGGCTAAATCCCGCGAACTTGATGCAATATCCCAGGAGTAACATTGTAATCCGAGGCGAGGGGAATGAATTGTTGAGAGGGAGAGACGATGTAGATTGGGCGAAACGAGCTTTTCACCGATGTAGAACGACCCCAAAGAAAGAAAGAAAGAGAGAAAGAAAGACAAGTGTGTCGACGACTAGAATGGGGGCGCGTCAGAGACGCGGCGGCGCGGCGAAGTACGTGAAAGATTCAAAGGACGTTAACAGAAAAGAGGGAGAGAGAGAAAGCGGAGGGAGCGACACGCATTGCGGCGAAGCTGGCTAGCCAGGGATGGAAGCGAGGCGTAACTAAGCGTGCGAGGTGGCTTTGCCGCGTGTATTCCGGGCAATGCGGCGAAGCACCGTTAAAGGGCTTTTTTTTTTCTTTTCTCTTTTGCTCGTGGTGGGTTTTTCGGGTAGTAGCGCGGATTGAATTATTACGCCGGGCACTGCGGCGAAGCGAAGGCTAAGGATGGGAAACAGCTCATGGGAGGAAGGGCAGAGCGCTTAGGCTTTCAGCGCCGTTTGGCCGGACCAGATAAGTGAGTTTAGAAAAATGCGCAATCCTGTTTCGTTCTTCTTTTTCTTTTTTTTTCTCCCTTTTAACGGTGGGTGCCCCCCTACAAGTGAGTGTCTGCGTAACGTTACCGTAGTTGAGCGGTTTTCAGGGTGCTCAGACTTGCCTGTGGCGCGGTTTCTAGTCAGTTACCTTTAGCCTCTATTTCCTTCAGCTTTTCTTCATTTTTTTTTCTTTAAAAAAGATTGTCTTCCGAGCGCTCTTCCGCCGGCATACTATAACGGCGTACGACGATGGTCTACGTCCTATTTCTAAGCATATGGGCCGATCTCGAAGGCAGTGCGGTCTGCAGGAGCGTCTCACTAAGTCACGTAGTTTCAACTACCGTATTTGCATGAATACTGCCAGTACTTGTTAACAATGACTAGTGTTGGCTAAATTGCGGCTTATGTCGGCAATTTCTGGCTAAAGATGGCTAAGATGCGGCTACTGCTGGCTGTCAGCTGTCATAACGCTTCGTTCAATCACCATTCATTGACAGGCTTCTCTTCCAATTTCTTTTTACTCCAGTATTGTTCTACTGATCTCGGAATTATGTTACCGTTTTCTCGTTTTGGCTAATGAGAATCTCCGCGCAGTCATATGAAAAACGACCTTAGCGTCGATGATGTCCCGCGCAGGAACACAGGTAAATCCCGAACACTGAGACATTCTTTTGATGGCGCACTTTGTGGGGCTAGATTGTTCTGCATGACGACGATGGGTCTGCGCTTTGAAGACGCGAACATAGACGAGACGGGACACACACAGCGCAATTTGTTCAGCCGAGAAAACTAGGGCAGCATCGCATATATACGCTCAAGCGCGTGACACAAGGATTGCGCTTTAGAACAACTGGGCGCTCAAAACTGCATTTGTTTCTCAGATAATGTCGAGGGAGCTATACTACCACAGGGAACGCGCAGGATCTTGTATTAGTTAGGGGTCAGCGTGCCAGCGTACTAAATTTTTCTTAACCCCCGAGTGTTTAAAGTACAACCGAACTGCTTTTTTTATAGCGTCTGCCTTGTGTCAATTAGGGCGGTTTAAAAAGAACGACAAACGGAAACACTGAATCAAATAAGGCACGCAGAGCACTCGTTCTGGTTCAGTCAAGTACATTAGACTTCAATAAAACCTAGATACTATTATGTGGCATGCCTCGTAGTCTTGTCTCGGCTTTGGCTTGTAAAACCCCTAATTTTAAGCTTATTAGGGGAATCAAACAACGTATCAAACAACAAAGCAAAAGTCAGTGAATAATAAACAGAGGACAGCAAGCAATATATCATATAGAAAAATAAATAATAGTCTGCAAAGGCATAATATCTTGGGCAAGACAGGTGTCAACTCACTCACTCACTCACTCACTCACTCACTCACTCACTCACTCACTCACTCACTCACTCACTCACTCACTCAATCAATCAATCAATCAATCAATCAATCAATCAATCAATCAATCACTAAGCTGTACACTGTTCGTGTTCTTATCTTACCGTTAACTTTTTCTTTGCTCGCAGCTGGACACTTCTACTGACTCCGTTCCCGTCATCGTGGAGTGGTCGTCGAAGCAGCTGGGAAACCGCAGTTAGAAGTCAAAAGGTCGTGCCTGCCCTCTAGTGGTTGTGGATGTTGACACACGTGTTTGTGCCGGTGTTCGCGATGTCCTTTTTCAAGTGTGTGCATACCTTCGTTCGTCGCGACGTGCCCGCCGAGAACGTGCGCTTCCCGTCAGCCAATCCAGAACGAAGGTAAGTTAACTTTCAAAGCGTGTGCAGTCTATTTCTCACCACAAAGTTAGACTTGCGTTCTTGTCTCGATGGTCTTGCCATGCGTTCACTTATTAGGGCGAAAGCCTTAGTCGCCTCATCAAACGCGGAAGTTGACCGTCGCTCGGGGGCGTCAAAACGAGTGATGCAAAAAATCATCATCATATTATGGCGTTACCCTATGAAGTCACAGATCGCCAAAATGTGTGACGTCACATAACGTAGCATCACATGTCGACGTCATCGTTTCTTGTTCAAAAGTGGGCCAATCGCGGAGGCAGTGCAGAACCGCGTTAGGTGCAGAAAGCTTGCAGGGGGGGGGGGGGGGAATTATCATTTGAGAAGAAAAGGAGGAAGGTGGCTTTCGCCTTTCAGTTGTCTTAGGGAAATCGTGCGAATTTTGCTTCTTTTTACGTCTCGCAAGTTTGACCCCGTGTATGGTTAAGTAGCGTTTTGTTAGCTTTTAGGAAAAGACGAACACTTTGCAAAGGCTGGATGCTTTGCAAAGACTCGATGAACGGCCGCCTTCCCATGCAAGTGCTACTGGAACACCGTTCCCGTCGCTCGTCAGGTCACAAGGTACATTTGCGCTTCTTGAAGACGAAGGGCTTGTGCGAACGCCTTTGACTAGTGGTGACGTCCCACACGCGTCAACGAATGCACCGCACGTTTCCTGCTATCCTGCCTTATACCTAAGTTCTCTCTCTCTCTATCTGTCTGTTTCCCTGAAACGCGTAGTCATAAGGTTGTGCTCGAGCAGCAACCACGAACTTCGAACATAAGGGTGCGGTTGCGAGCACTTGCTCGCGCGCTCTTTCCGCAGACATCAGTTAGACGGCTCGTATGCGTGCTGTGCTCTCGCCGCTTACTTCCCGTTGAGGCGACAGACAGCACGAAAACCGCTTCGATCCCTGGAGTGGCCGTATTCGCTTAAACCAGTCGTTTGTAGCAGATCGGATCCCAAAGGTGTTAGCTGATAGCCTTACTTCTTTAACATTCCAATTTGTTGCTATTGCATTCATTGCTTCGCCCTTGCGGCGAAACTTTTCTTTTGTCTTCATATTTACAGATTTTAAAGCATTCGTGTTGTGCCCTTTCTTGTCCCTGTAGTGTCAGCGCTTTTAAATCTACAAAAATGAACAAGTGCCAACTAGCTCGGCTTTTCGTTTTGCTTCACTTTATTGTCTTCTTTCTTTTTTTTTTTTTTGTGTTTTCGAAATGTCACAGGCTCGGCTGGGAATCAAATCCACGACGTCTCATCCTGTGTAAGTTGAATAAAACGCCGTTACCACGGCGACGCCGCTGGCTAGACCAACGCTCCCATCGCAACACAGGAACAACTCTTACAGCAGGGGACATGTCATCGAAACTAATTGTAGCTCGGTGCCTCCCCCTCTTTCCGTTCTTGTGTTGCCTTTCGTTACTGGCGCAGCTGTACCGCGAACCCCTACACTCTGCCCCCTGGATTGATGCGACGGTGACAGGCTTGCGCGGAGCGGGCCCCGGCCCCCCTTCCGTCCGCCGTTGTCCATTAATACATCCATTAATCACCCAACCCGTGGTTGCAGCAACGTGTGCGATCCGCCATCTCGTTTCGTCAGGCTGTCTCGTGTGACACAGGACAAGCTTCTTTCGCTGTCCGCGTGGTTCAAACCTCCCACTCAGCCTCATACCCGCCAGGAGGAGGAGGCGGGGGTGTTGCAGAGTACTCCGTGTGGGGTGGCGGCACACCACCCCCGTCGATTACATATATGCGGCCACAAAATCTCAGTGGACCATTGCGTGGTACGTGCCCCACGTTGCTCGTCTCCGGTGTCCCCGGCTACAATGAAGCGCCTTTTTGTGGACCGGCCCTACAGCCCAAACCAAATCCGACGAGCCTACCTGCGATCAGTTGGCCCTCATCCCACGAGACCGTGGCGTTATTAAGGCGAAAGTGGTGGATACCTCACCAAATGCGAAAATTCACCGTCGGCGTCAGTGTCAGTACGAATGAGGCAGAAAATCATCGTGTGATGACGTCATCAGATGACGCTGTGGCTTGGTCAGAGGTGGGCCGCTCTTGGAGGCAGTGGGAAACCACGTTAGGTGAAGAAAGCTAACGTGGTTTTGATTCTGCTTCTGAGGGGGGTAAGTCAATAAGATTGACCGAGAAGATAAGGTGGCTTTCGCCTTCGAGTCATCATAGTAATAATAATAATAATAATAATAATAATAATAATAATAATAATAATAATAATAATAATATAATAATAATCAACGAAACCACGATGCGATTATGACGGACGCCGTAGTGGAAGGCTCCGGAAATACACGGTCCTCAAGCATTTCCGCCTCCATGTAAACTGCGGCCGCCGCAGCGGGGATTCGATCCCGCGACCTTCGGGCCAGCAGTCGAGCACCATAACCACTGGACCACTGTGGCTGTTATATAGTCAATTTAATGGCAGTAATTATGGGATAAACGGAAACATTAATTAGCTTGGTCTAAAAAAAAAGGAAAAAAACAGCCCACCGCCGGTTGTGTCTGAACAAGAAACACACACAAACACGCTCGCGCGCGCGCGCGAATTCGCATTCTGCCTGATCATTGCCACAGATATGTGGGCCACTGCTTCGGTATTTCCACTCGTTGAGTTATTTCGCCGATCGTTTCGGTTTCTCACCTCGGAAAAAGAGCCACCAAAATGGCCGCTGTAAAGGTCGTTCCGCACGCTTGATTTCGCCGTACTCTACGGGTGCCTCGTGGAGTCTCTGTGGACGAGAACCATTAATCAGCTGGAAGCCGCCAAGGCACGGGGCGAACGAGAACAAGACAACGCGGTAAAGTAATCCGAGGGCAGCTGACGTACGGCTCCAATGCCGGAATGAAAGGAGAACACGCGAGAGGGCGCTAAATGAAACCACACGAAGGACGTCGGTGGAGGGAAAGGGGAACGTACCGTATATACTCTTGTAATGCCTGCAGTTTTTTTTTTTTTTTTTTTAAGATTTGGGGTGAGAATTTCGGGTGCGTGCGGCCTTCACACGGAGAAAAAGACACAACTTTTTTTTTTCGTACGTGTTTTCAGCGCTATTTGCCTTTGTTTAACTGCAGTACTCGATTGTAATGGGAGAAGCGAAAAAAGAGCAGAGTAGAGTTGATCCTGGAAACTCTGGCACACACCCACGCTGGGGGATTGGCCGAGAATCGGATGGTTTTTAAAAACATATTTCTAAAATTAAAGCTTAAATGTGTCACTTTGTCACCTTTATCACTTTCACGCGGTTGCAAGAATCTTACTCCTCGTCCTCCTCCTCGTTAGTCGCAGCAACCTCAATCTCGCTTCTGTCCCAGAATTCTCGTAGCGCAGAACGGACAACACCGCTAACCTCGATATTTGATGGCACGGTTAATACACAGGTAATCTTTAAATACACTCAAACCTCGTTATAACAGTCACATCTGCCACGAAAATAACTTCGTTATATTCGAAAATTTGTTATAAACGTTTAATTGTAACACTGTAGCTATCACAAGACTATTCTTTATTTACTTCGTTATAACCGATAATTCGTTATATCCGTGTTCGTTATATTGAGGTTTGAGTGTACATCTTTTGAGGGGACCCTTTAACTATTAAAGTTCTGGGTGCGTCTATTACATGGGTGCGGTCATTACACGAGTCTATCCGGCATACGCCCCCTTTACCTCCTCCGCATTGGCTTTTTTTCTTCTTGGCTCGTTTTTTTTAGCCTTTATTTCTCCCTCTCCTCGTGCCGACAACGAAGACAAGTCGTGGCCGACTTCTCGCGAGTACGATGGTTCAGCCTCTTTCCAACTTAGCCCTTAGCCCCTGCCCTCCTCCCTCCATTTTCCTCGTGAGAAAAAAAAGAAGGTGTTCTTTCGTGTCTCGTTGCAAGATGAATGACCGTATCGTAGCGGCTAGTTTCACACCACCGCGGAGGAGGGCTGACATATGGTGCGACGCCTTGGACCACGACGGGCTTGTGACAGCGGCTACGTCGTCGCTGCCAAAAGAAAGCGAACACGTGACAGCACGTGTGACAAGTAGCTGTCGTCCACGCGGACACTGTCTGTAGAGTAGTTGCCTGGCCCTTATTACCCTGCTTAAGTGTATACAGGGTGTCCCAAATATCACGCAGCACGATTTTTAAAATCAGCAGTTGTTCCGTGTACGAACGCAACCGATGAGCGAAGCTCCTTAGAAATGGGACGCAAACGACTATGTACGTTTTGAAACATTTTATATCTGTACAGACGATAGATGTTACTGTCGTTTATTAACGTGAACTGATTTTTTTTTTTTTTTTTTTTGCGCAACGCGCGCTCATTGTCTGATTGCGCCGGCGTCGGGTGGGGAGAGCGTCTGCTACTACAATCGACAAAGCGCCCGTAGTGTGCTAGAATGATGGTTGTCATTTCACAATCCACATAAAGGTGCGGGAAAGTGAAGACAACTGTTATAACCAGTTGTTCACAGTGCTTATTTCTTTTAACCTCGTATTTCTGGTGTGCTAGAACCAAACCGCTCAAGGCCTAAGCATTTCCTCTGCCGAAGTTTTTTTTTTTTATTTTTCTTTGATCCAAGCTGATTTTTTTATGCTGTGCCGTTTGGAGCGGGAAGAACATGAGCGAATTTTCAAAGGAAGTGTACTACACACTCGGATTGTATACAGAAGGCCGTGAGGTGCACGTGTGGAGAGTCGGTAAGTGTGTCCAGGGCGGGGATCCCGGTGCACTGGTTACTTCGGTGACGACGTCATTTTCTGCCGCTGCGGACACGCGCGTTGAGTTCTTGGTAGCCTGTGTCGTGAGAGACGGGACGGACGCTCCAGTGGCGTGTGTTACGCCGCGAGTCTGGGACTGGCGCGTTGCGTAACACTGCGCGGACGGCTGCAGATAGAGTGACGCAGTGACGGGAGGAGTGATCAGCGGGGGGGGTCACGTGGCATGTTAGACTGAATTAGCAAAAAAAAAAGAAAGAGAAGATCGATGTTCGCGAGATGGCACGGCAGTGGAACAGCAAAATTTGAATGTTTTTAAAGCGAAGCTTTTGTTTGCTCATCCTTCTTCGTTATCCTATATTGTCTGATCCGTCTCCTCTCTGTGAAATTACCGCAGCCTATCACCATCTACTCTTTCCAGACGCAGGAGTCTACGCTATAAAACGGGATGATCGAAACCAAAGACCACAGAACACTGCGCTGCCTAACAACCAAGTGTTTATTATTTCAGGCAGCGTACGCACTCAACCACTTTCTCAAAACAACAACCAATATGACGAGAGCAGCATGCGCAGAACCAATACTATGGTCAATCTGATTGGAATGATATCTACTTCGGAAAGAGTGAAATTGATTGGAGGCTTACACGTGCCTCGCCACTGTTGTGGATATGGAAGGCTCAACATGTGCGCTGTTTCCCGCATTTAATCATCGTGAACTAACCAGTCCAAATGCGGGCCCTTTTTACTGGTCGAGTTAACGGGATTGAAGGCTGCAGTGATGGCGTAATCGAAACACGGCAGGTGCCGGTGACCTCTTCGTTGAAAGTTGGGCTGTTCTCCGAAACGGTGCAATGAGAGCTACTGACATTGCGAGGCCAACTTGAAGCCTTTGTGCTGTGCAGAATCCTGGAGGCTGGGTAGTCTTATAGCACCCCAAACGCGGGGTGGATTAACCAATTATGCTTAACAACGATTCTCCCCAACAGGAAAAAGAGCATGCATTGCCCTTTTCGGTGAGTCCTCACTCGCCACGTATATGACTTTCTTTGAGGAAACACGTTAACTCCCTTCTGGGTCCCACGACTCACCGACGACAGTAATAATCATCTCCAAAGAGAGTCCACGTGTTTCTTTAAAGAGTCATGTGCATGGCAAGTCAGGACTAACCTAAAAAAAACGTACAATAACTTTTTCTTTTTTTTTTTCATAGAGTGCACCGGCAAGCTGCGCTTGGCGTCATGATCCGTCGGACGATATTAATTGCCTAAATGGTTGCTGTTCCTTATCAACAAACCCAGTCTCGGACATTCTGTACTGTCGCACTAGAAGAGAGTGGGAGAAATGGCGGAACGATACAGCCGCAACGTGGTTAAACTTAGCTCTGGGCCAGCATTGCGTGACCTCGATACGTCTGTCCGCTCGGCCAGCTGGATACTCGGCCTTCTCGCTCCGTACCTTTTTCCTATCCCTCCGTCTAAGAGGACATTTAGACGGAGGTAATGGCGGCATTAACCCTTCCTGTTCTGTCCTAATGATCTTGCCGTAAGGGTGGGCGGAGTCGCCCCGACTGAAGACGTCGACCGACTGGGGCCGCATTCGTACATAGCGTGCTCCGAATACAGCGCCCTGTACAAATAGCGGCTCGTCACTCGAAGATTACTTATATAGCGTGCTAAAACAGTGTCACGCTTCGGAGTCTGCCGCTCTTTCTCTTTGTTGTAAAGAGAGCGGGAGAGGGGGGAGTTACTTCGTGACTTCGCAATACATGAGGCGTCGAGACTGGGTCATCCCTGGTGATAGCAGTTTCTTACGGTGCAGTGCACTGCCTTGTCGTGCGCCAAACTTGGGCGAAGCAGTTGCGTTCGGGTACTGAATCAAATGAAAGAACATATTTGCTTAACTTCGACCAGCACTTTGGCTGGTTTCGACTTCTGCACGGCCTGGTTCTCCGGCCCTGCTGGTCGCCATTCTGGCATCGATTGATTGATTTGTATATTTAGGCGAAAGAGTTACATGTCTCTTGAGTCAAGAAAATTGCGAGGTTTCGCGAGACTTGGCGATACATCGCGAGACCTTGCGGTTGTCAACACGAATGATGAGAAAAAAAAATAACCTGAGAAAAGGCGGTCGAAAGTCACGTGACACTCAAGTGAATGTGTGTGCGCAGTCGGCGTGCCAAAAGTCACACGACCTCAACGTAACATGACGGCCCACTGACGTCACAGATCGCCAGAATTTGTGGCGTCATGATGACGTCATCGCACGACATCGTCGCTTGGTCAAAGGCGGGCCGATCACGGAGGCTGTGCAAACGAATAGAAGGGGCAGAAAGCTTGCAATGCCTCAAATCCCATAGACAGGGCAAAACCACGTTATGTGCAGCACGCTTTCAGGGGGAGGGAGCGGTGGGCGGATTAATAGAATAGACTCAAATGAGAAGGAGAAAGAAAGACGCCCTTCGCCTTCCAGTCGTCTTAGGCAAATGCATGAAGGACCGTGCGACTTCTTGATTGATTGATTGATTGATTGATTGATTGATTGATTGATTGATTGATTGATTGATTGATTGCATGGGCATCGGCAGTGGGGGTAAAAGGCGCACTTTCCCCACCCACCATGCCACACCAGCATTACTCCCCCCCCCCCCCGCTTCCCCACCCCGACGCAACTCGGGTTTCCACCCCCCCCCCTCCCCAAGACAAAATCCTGCTGACGCCCATGGACAGGGGTACTCTAGCGCGATCTCCAAGTACAACATACCTGCACAAGCGTCTGTAGCCTGTGTTGACGTCTCCTATGAAAGACAAAAGCCAGTATCTTTTAAAAGGGAGTGCACTATATAACAAGCACGAGTGATTGTGACCATAAATGATATTAGTCCCTTCAATTGGTTTGACATTCATTCGCCGCTTAGTCTCGCAGCAAACTTAGGATTGATTACTGAACGCTTCCTCAATTACACGTCTCGGGTAGAAGCTGAAAACGCGTCCTCTCTCAGCCGGTTAATCGCATTGAAAGCGGTGTGTATCAACTTTTCTTCTTTTTTTTTATTTTTAAGCGAGTACATTTCCCAGCCTGCTTCAACGTCGCCTTTATTTCTTACGCGCGTTAAAATTTCCCGGCTGTAAACAAGGCGCGCCTTGAAAGAACATGAACGGATCGCGCGTCTTTCTTTTCATCTTAGTTCAAAGAGTGCACTTAAGTGAGCGTACATATGAGCACTATGTATCCCCCCGGAACACGATCTTTTCTTAAGCCTCTGAAAATTATTCCAGCCCAGCGTTTTAAGAGGTCGGATATTTTGAAAGACAAGAAAGATGCAACCGTTTCTTTCTCTTTAAAGCGCGAATATGCGTTCTTTTCCGGGGCGGTGCTGCGGCTATGTTGTTGGACCGCTAAGCGCATCGTCGTCGATTCTATTCCCGACCGCGGCGGCCGTGTTTCGATGAGGAGAGGGGGGGGGGGGGGTTGTAATTAAGACACATACCCGTGTACACCTTAGATTGGGCACGCACTTTAAGGACTCCCAGGTCGTCGAAATTAATCCGGGATCCACTTCCTCGTAACCCTATTTGTAGGGGCGTGCGAATACTGAATTTTCGAACTGAATCCAATGCGAATCAAATAGCGATGAAACCGAATCAAATACCACTCCAGTACTATATATTCGAATAGTTTTCGAATAGTAAGGCAACCATTTTCAATAGGGGCCTGCAATTCCATAAACATTATTTAATTTTGATAGAAACACCTACTTCACCAAAATTACGGCGGTGGGGGGGGGGGGGGGTGGAGGTATAGCCACTCCCCCCCCCTGGCTTACGGGCCTGCCTTCCGTTATTAGAACATGAATAGAGGAACTGACGACCCCCCTCGCTGTTTGAACGTTTCGTTCCTTTGGGGTTTTCCAGTCGGTGCTTAATATTCGAAAATTATTCGAAAAAAATTCAGTATTTTGAATATGCGCTGTACAATTCGAGTACCGAATCGTATACCACGCAATCCGATTCGTTATTCGTAATTTTCGAATATTCGCACACCCATAGTTATTTGTACACGTAAATCCTATTAGACGATCACTTTCTGACGCGTTGCGATGATCGGGCGATCGGCCGCTCTCCGTGCGGATGCTGCTGGAGCGTCGTCTCCATCGCTCGTCGGCTCACAAGGCAGTCAAAGCACTTTTGTGCTTTTTGAGGGCTACGGGCCTAACCCCCGTATTCAAAAATGCTCCTTGACTTGAACTCGACTTGCCACCGCCTCAAGGCAGCGCGTTCGGAACGCGTCTGTGCTGCCTTGGCACCGCTTAAAGGCAGCGCGTTCGAAACGCGTCTGTGCTGCCTTGGCACCGCTTAAAGGCAGCGCGTTCGAAACGCGTTCAGCAAGTCAAGGAGCGTTTCAGAATACGGGGGTTAGTGAACGCCTCTGACTATTGTAGAGTGCTACCGCTACATACGTGTCGGAACATTTACTGATCTTTTCCATCTTTCCTTCGTTCTCTCTCTCTCTCACCTTTATACTCCGCTCTTCCATTCTCCCATCGTATGGTAGCTAACCTGGCATGTGCCTGGTTAATCTACCTGCCTTCCCAATATATGCGTCTACAACCTAAGAAAAAATTTCAGCTCAGCCCACAGAACCGCGGCGCGCCTACCCTTCACCTGTGAAACACAGTCGTGCTAGCTGCTTTCTGCTCGAACCGTAAGTACTTCTTCTCGGCTAATGTAAGTGCTACGTGTATGTAGAGTTAAAGGTTCGTCGTTACTACCTAAAACATTACGTTTAGCTGAGCAGCGATATCAGAATCCCAGACGAAATTGACCAGGACGTCCAAGTTTCCGACCTGAAACCAGTGACACAAACGCGTGTCTCTATGGTAAAGTCAACTATCTGAGAACCTCCAGCGGTGCTTGACATCGTGAAAATAAGTACGATTTGAAACATCAATTGTGTTGCCTCCGCGTCATTTCATGTGTCTATTTATGTCCATGTTACTGAATTATGTTTTATCTTTTCGTGAACGTATTTCTAGCAAGAAAACGTTATGTTAAATTGTTACTGATGTTAACCGTCTGTGATACAATAAATTTTTCTAAACACAGTATTTATGCAAAGTTTCTCCAGGAAGGGTCAGCGATGGCTCTAGGCGGAGCCGACATATTTTTTCTTAGCTTTTAAGTTGTAGTCGAGTGTAGCAGTGGCTACGCCAGGGTGGGGGTCATACGGGGCCCCTGCCCCCCTCCCCCCACCCCACCCGAAACTTTTTTCTGCCATATGGTATACAGAGCACATAATGACACTCGACCACACTTACCTGACCGGACCCCACGTTGGGTCAAGGGCGTGCCCCTCCCCCCCTCCCAGAAGAAAAAAAAATTCTGCCTACTCTACTGGTGTGCAGCGATCGACGATGTTTGCTTAAGGGCGACACACTCGGGTCATATACCCACGGCGTCACCAGAAGGAGTTGCCAGCGGCTCCAGCGTTATTAACAGCTAATTTTCCAAAGTGTACGCCGCATCTTAAAGGACATTTTGAAGCGTAAGGATGCGGGCTACCCCAAAAAAAAAAAAAAATTACACCATCTCCCGCTAAAGGGGACCATGAGGCGATGCGAAGCCGGAGCACTTGCACGATCGCGTTCCGTTGGCGTTCGTTGGGCATGCTACCGACCTCGCGTCGTGGAACGCAAAGAGGGACGCTACGCGCGTCGTATCTTCCATCTAGCCTGGCCGTTAATTCTCACAGGGCGAGCGGGGAACGCGGTCGACAGGCGGGCGAGAGGGAGGCAGCGTAGGAGAGGAGGGAGAAGGGGAGGGGACGCGCATGCGCTCGAGCTCATCGCGGCGTTGCGCAGGAGAGAATTTCGGCATGTCTAGCCCGCGTTTCAGAGGAAGAGTAGAAAGGGGGAGGGGAGAGGGGTATGGGAGAGGGAAAGTGGAGAGGGGAAGGGGAGAGGGAGAGTGGAGAGGGAAAGGGGAGAGGGTGAGTGAAGAGGAGGTGTGTGGAGAGGGTATGCGCATGCGCAGTAAGGGTGGTCACGCCGCACACCACCACCATCACCGGATTGAGCTCCGCCTTAAGATACTTCGCATCTAAAAAAAACCGCTTTCCCGTAACACAAAGTGGGCATGCGAGCCCACTTTGTGTTGCTGAGGATGAGGAGCGCGCTGCTGCTTTCTGCGGAACCGCAACCTCGGAGAGTTTAGCGTCGCGAAGCACGGAAAACCAGCGCCCCGCTCGCTATGTTTCCTCCCCCTCTTCTTATTTTTACATCCCGGGCTTGCTGACAGAGCTGAAGGTGGTGGGCGAGGTTTAGATGAGAGCCTTTCAGGAAACAATATAACCCGCGGCTCAGCCGACGCAAGACCTGGCTTTGCGGGTTCGCCAGGGACGCGAGTCAACAACACGGTTCATGATGGCGTGCCGCGCTGGATGCCGCTGTTCACACAGAAGGAGAGGAAAAGAGGGAAAAGGAACAAAAGAAAGAAAAAAACGACGTGTGTTGTTCCATCGAGGTGGATTTGTTGTCTCGGCGGGAGTGGATGCGGAAGCAGCGGGAGAGATCAGGAGGTGGGGTTTAGAGAAGTCGCGATGGCGAACGGAGAGGAGGGGCAAATGTTTGCTCGGGTGGGAGCTAGCTTGACGTTGCAGGATCAACTTTCTTGTCGACGGAGTCTTTTCCGTGCTCCTAGACGTTGAACTCTTTCTTTCTTTCTTTCTTTCTTTCTTTCTTTCTTTCTTTCTTTCTTTCTTTCTTTCTTTCTTTCTTTCTTTCTTTCTTTCTTTCTTTCTTTGTTTTATTTCTCTCTTTCAAGTTGTCGTCGTCGCTGTTCTTTTACTCCTAGGTATCCTATCCGGGGTAATCGAGGCCGACAGTTCATCTACTCTTTTCCCCATAACTTTGCGCTACTGAAAGCTCTGTCTCAGCCTCATCAATTCCACACTCGGCTTTATTTAGCTTCCTTTAATTCACTTGCGACTTATACGGTTGTAGAGGCGAGTGACCCATATTTCGCGAAATCATAGAGAGCTGGGCGAGTTAGTCTGGTGACGTAATGCAGCGGCGCTGAGAAACGTACGCACATCTTGTATGTCTCTTTCTTAGTGTGAAGAGCACAGAGTGCGTGCGTGAGATCTATCTATCTATCTATCTATCTATCTATCTATCTATCTATCTATCTATCTATCTATCTATCTATCTATCTATCTATCTATCTATCTATCTGTCTGTCTGTCTGTCTGTCTGTCTGTCTGTCTGTCTGTCTGTCTGTCTGTCTGTCTGTCTGTCTAATCTCCTCTCCGACTGCCCCATTGGAAGGTAGAATAGGGTAGAAAACCGTATAGTTCCGCCTAACTTCACTGACTTTCCTTTCCTTCTCTCCCTCTCTCTCAGCAGTGTTTCCTTATGCCGACGTTCAGTATGAAAGAATGAATAAATGTTACGTCTGCTTCATGTATCGCGTGACAGAAGTACGCCCGCTCAATGGCGTACACGTCCCCGCAGTTTAGTCTGCCTGCCCTTTCCAGTGTCAGCGTGCCGTCATGACCACGTGACATTGCGTTCTCATGACAACCATTTCTGTGGAATATCAAGGGGAACGTTTTTTCTGGCTTCTATAGGGCCGAGCTACGGATGCGACCACGTCGCATAGCCATTTGGATCGCAGAGACCCGTCGCATGCCACAGCGTCTGTTCTCGAGTCTCTGGTTCCTGTCATTAACGGGTGGCGTCACGTTTGTCGATTGCAGACGACATCCGTGGTGCATCTCAGAGGACATTGTTGTTTTCATCTCTGTTTCTGTTTCCATTGTTCCTTACGGACGCGCCTCTTGAAGCACGTGTATGATAACGGTGTTTTTCTAACTTCCATTCTATAGCTTCTGAGAAGTTTGAGCTGTTTCTCTCGTTCCGGATGTTTCTTTGTTATATGAGCGAACCTCCTTAGGCCCGCACCCCGCCGTCGCCGTCGAAGCTCCCTTCTCTTAAGCATTGCTTTAGGTTGCAGTGGCTGGTTATTTAAGAGGAAATGTTTACGCTTGAGTGGTTTGGTTCTAGCGCACCAGAAATTCGAGATTAAAAGAAATACGCTCAGTGCACAACTGGTTATTATGGTCGTCTTCACTTTCACCACCTTTATCGTGGATTGTGATATGACAACCACCATTCTAGCGCACTACGGGCGCTTTGTCGAAGGCGTTCATTGCCTTTTTGCGCAAAGAAACAAGGCTCGCGGCGCAAATAAACAGTATTTAAACGTACACATTCGTTTGCGTACCATTTCTAAAGAGCTTCGTACACGGAACAACTGCTGGTTTTAGTTATATGGATGAGCATTTAGAGTCCTGCGAACTCTACTATAATGGTTTCCCAGTTATGTCTCAACGGAGTACCACGGGTACGTCGTGGCACTGTCAATGGAGCCGAACACACGAGTTCTATAGAGTCAATGGTCTTTCTTTCCAGCCCCAACTGTGGCGCAAGCTTCTTGTAGAACGTTTTCTGAGATTGCGCGCTTAAACTGAAAGTGCTGTCGATTGCAATAAACAACGAGGTTATGTTGGCTAAGAAATCCGAAACCTTTTGCTATATCAATTATATGGACAGTGCAGACCTATTTCTGCCGTCGCCATGATGGTCTGCATAAATTCCAAGGCCGATAACTCTGCCGCGGGCGTCGTATGTTCCACGTGCGAGTGAAAAGCACACGAGGACAGCCGATGATCGCGGCTCAAGCGGAGATGAAACGCACTGGGGTCCGGCAGGGACTGCGTACTTTGATCGGCCCGGCGCAGTCGCGCGCGCCCTATGTTGATAGGAATTAGCAGACGGATCGTACCTTTTACGTGTTGTCTTCTCACCGCTCAGTTCGTGTTGAAACGTTAGACAGGACGAAGGTCGGTTCGCCCGCTGTAGAGGGCGCGTTTTGTTATGCCGGCGTTTTGTAGAGTTACGCTAGGTTGGATTCTACAGGAGTTAGTTTCTAGCTTTACTTCGTGTAACATTGCAGTTCTATCGCATTCATTGCCTCGCCCTTGCGGCGAAACTGCGACTGTTGTTCTTTCGACGCTTCCATGGACAATCAGCAACGAGTTAAAACGAATATTTTGTGACCTAATTCAATTGCCGCACTTTAGTGGCATACTACCGGTGTTGTCTAAGTGATGGCTTGTGATAGCAAATGTTGCCTAATGTTGGCTAAAGATAGCTAAATGGTTGCTAGTGTTGGCTGGTATGTACGCTAACTATTGCCGAGTGTCGGATAGTGTTGGCTATCAAGATAACTAATGCTAGTGTCGCACAGGCACTTCTGATCGGTATTAGGGCCAATCCGGATTGGATTTCTTGATCACGATGAACAATGCTCGCTGCTACAGGGTCAAAATCGAGTAGGATCAAGTTTCGCGCAGACATCAGCGAAATGCCGATCTGGGAGACAGATCGCGATCGTCGTGATCCCGATTGGCCCGGATCGCGATTGTGTGGCCGTGTAGCTGCGCCTGATACGGATCGAGCCTACAGTCTGGATCAACCCTGATCGCGATGAAAGGTGCCCGTGTGACGCCGACGTAAATGCGTGCTAATCGAGGCTAGTGCGCGCTATATATTAACAAGTTATAACAGTTTATTAAGCGTTGCTTTACGTGCCAAAAGTGTGATGTGATTACGAGGCACCCCGTAGTGGAGGGCTCCGGATATTTCGACTATATCTGGTACTCTTCAACGTGAACTGACATCGCACAGTACACGGCCCTCTAGCAGTTCGCCTCCATCGAAATGCGACCGCCGCTGCCAGAATCGAACCCGCGACCTTCGGGTCTGCAGCCGAGCACCGTATAATCACTGTGCAAACACTGTGGACCCCATTTAAATCAGTGAAGAAAAAATTTGGCAGATCCCACGTACCGTGGGAGTCGATGTTATACGAAGCATGCGGCGGGTAGGTGACTGTGGCGTAACATTTTTTTACTGAGCGACACGTTACAAAACGACGCCAAAGATTTGTATAAATTTTATTCGCAGACTTATATATGTTGAAGAGCCAAATATGTGTTATATAACCAGTTGTTTACGGTTGGGTAACACTGCCAATGGCAACGTGAGTATACCAACAGCAGAAGCGGTAATCTGATATGTAGTGCTTATACGTGTCCCGAGAACGCACGCACGTTGCACGAACCCGTGTGCATGTGTGCAAGAAGTTCTTGACAGTTCTTGAACAAGGGCATCATCACCGTGATCAGTGAGCACCAGCAGCTGGTCATGACTTGTTATAGGATCCGGTCGTGATCGTGGTGACGAGAGGTCCATATGTAGTGAAGTATGTGGTATAGTAGAGCTGTTGGAATTCTTGGTTGCCTCGGTCATTTCGTCGACAAATTGTCTGTCGACAGAGCCGGCGACATGTCGGAACCTGAAGCCACCCTTCGCGTTGATGAGGTATAGGCCGTCGAGGCTGGTAGGCCTGGATAGTGCTACGTAGACCAACATCAGTGGATGGTGTTTGTCGTATTTGTAGGCTACCTGGGCGTATGTGACCTACGTAGCCTAGTCTACAAAGCGGCTGTCAATCAATCTGGCATCATCCTCGGTCAGCATGAGGCCATCGCCCAGCCTCGTAAGAAATGAAGAGGACACTGCGTCGTTCTGGCGGACTAAGTGCACTTTACGGTGCGGTGATGTGGATATCATATGTAACCCGCGGCTCTGTCAAGCTGTTTATGACAGCTTTTTCTGCGCCTCCTCTGTCTGTACCTCTACAAGGCAGAAATAAAGAATTTGAATTTGAACTTTCGGTAACGTATTCCTCCGGGGTCGAGCAATGCTTCAATATAGCTTGCTGAATGATAGGAATACAAACGTAATGTTTATTAGACTGCTATAAAAGCGGAGCCAACATTGGAACTACAGACGTTAATATGATATGACGCCTGTTTTGTAGTAGTAGACATCGTAGGAGTACCATGTAGTGTTTATTGCTTTCTTGTAAAATTAGATAGCCAGCACCACAACCACAATTGACGTTGCACCGATATTACGCCTGCGTAGACTGTTTTTCTAAACCAATTTAGAGACCTGGCGTGGCTCAGTGTTAGAATACCTGATAGCCACGCAGAATTCTTGGGTTCGATTCCTGCTGGGATCCTAATTTTCATTCTTTCCATTCGTTGAGTCAACGCTGTCGATGTTGATTTTCCTTAACGCTCTAGCATTTAAGTTAACAATGTCTGTTCTCGCCGTTCCTGGGTCGATATAAACTGTCAATCACCTGTGGCGCATACCCGTACACCGCGGCCCGTGGTAAACGGGTATGTGCCACACGTGTCTAGTGGAAACAGTTTGACGACGTACGCGACAAGATTTTAACGTTATTCATGTCATGACCCGGCAGTCATATTCGTCAAATCCTCTTACCCTCCCATGCAAATTTTGGTCTACACCAAGTTAAGGACGCGATCGTGAGAGCACCCAGACGTAGGCGGCTAGATAGATAGATAGATACGTAGATAGAAACGCTCAAAGTGCCAGAGGTTCGCTAAGAAGTGCTTCGCATTTAATACAAAAAGATAATGCTCGATGGTTTCGCGTTCACCATTAAAGGAGCACGAAGTTTACATCGCCAAATGGCGTGCGCACCATTATGCAGAAACCTAACATCTTTGAACTCCACATCATTGACAGGTCATCTTTTCGGAGGGCTTACTGTACCACTGTACCACTGTACCACTGTACCACTCTACCACCGCACAGATATTGGCAAATTTAGGCCAGTGTTGGCTAAACAACGGTAACATTTAGCCAGCGTTTGCCAATGTCGGCTATCCGCTGCTATAACAATGTTCTTTTTTTTATCCGTTCTATCTGGATCCCTTGATCGAGTCGAATACCTTTTCTTCTCCTTCTTTTTGGGCAACGTATCTGGGCACGGCACTTGAAGGGCTTGCTTTCACAGAAGTAGGTAGGGGGTCGCAATGATTGCGAGAGCGTATACAGGAAGCTCGACCGTTCGACGCCGCAAACACTTCTCCGAACGATTCGACGAGCAGCAGCGTCATCGATTGAACGGGGAAGCCGACGACATCTGGGACAAATGGCCTTTCGACTTCGGAAGACGCTGGCTGCTGCGTTGGACGTATGACTGGACGTGACTCCATGTCCGGAATGCTTCTCTCGCGATATTTCCGTTTACCTCGCACTATTTCATCTGATCTGTATGTTCTCTTTATATATATATATATATATATATATATATATATATATATATATATATATATATATATATATATATATATATATATATATATAACATATGTCGAGGTATAAAAGGCGGAACTCTTATGAACCGATGGTCTGGAAGCACACTGCTGTTTTGCCGGAAGCGCTGTTCAAGCATCTAGTTCCGCGGTATATTCCACTTTTTCTGTGTGTGTGTGTGTGTGTGTGTGTGTGTGTGTGTGTGTGTGTGTGTGTGTGTGTGTGTGTGTGTGTGTGTGTGTGTGTGTGTGTGTGTGTGTGTGTGTGTGTGTGTGTGTGTGTGTGTGTGTGTGTGTGTGTGTGTGTGTGTTTTCTTCGTCCACGTTCGAGAGTTTCTTGCGTCCGTTCTCGACCTCACGGTGTCTGGTTTTGCCAGTATTCTTTAGTGGGTTGTTTGCGACGTCCCGCTAGTAAGTATGTTCGTTTGTTTCCACGCTGTTGGTATATTTTGCCAGTATGTTGTAGTTGGCTGTTTGCAACGTCCCGCTAGTAAGCTTCTTTGTTTGTTTTGACGCTGCTGGGAGACGTGTTCTTCTCTCGTCATCGGCTCTTCGTACTCTGCCAGTGCACGTTTTTATCGTCGTCAAGTGGAACGCGAAAAGAACACGGGCTGTCACAACGGGTCGAGAGTCGCATTTATCGGTGTAGGCATCCCTCGAGGGCCTAGGCGTTCGCACGTGACAATCGTAGCGCGGTGCTTACGAAAAACGTTGACCCTTGGCATTCATCTTTCGTTTGTTGCAGCGATCGACTTTCCGTGAAAAAAAAAATGCACGCCATCGTGGCTCTTGTGGAAACGTGATAAGCGATACTAGCTGGAAACTGAACTAGCTCCAATGATAATAGCGATAGTAGTGATAAGCGTTACTAACACCAAGCTGAACCGGCCATAAGAATACTCTTGGTTGGTGCTTGAGCCCTGCGTGCAATACCTGGCATGTGGCCATTGTACTCTGAGTTTAGTCTTGCAGATTTCAAAAGTACAGCACAAATTCGTTAAGCTGCGCCCGCGGCATCGGCTCCGAAATCTTCGGCGAACGCTTTATACGGTGAGGATTTCGGTAGCCAGCAGCGGCTTAGGCGATGTGAGTGCCGCTCAGCGTTCGCTAGATGTCACTGTCACCATTGTCATCGTGATCAGCCGATCATTATTGTTTTGTGAGCCCAAAGCTTGTCTTATTCGCCGGTACTTTAACGATGCATTTTAAGGAAGCAATGTATCAAGATGAAGTCAGGATGATAGAAATGCAAGAAGACAATATTATTTTCTATGCGTCCGGAAGGTGGTTCCGGTGCGTTAAGCATACGTGCGCGCCTCGGTAAATGTTACCCGTATAGGTGGCGCGACGCTTGGCAGATTACCAGAAGTAGGGTGTCCAGAAGTACAGTGGCTTCCCACTGTACCCGAAGCAGACGACGCGAGCAACGCAGAGTGTCGTCTGCTTCCGTAATGGTCAGCGCCGAGTCTGTTGGGTTTCTCTTTTTGCGGGGCGTCCGGAAACAGGCGAGACAGTCAAGTGTGGGCCTAGCGGAATAGATAGAGATGAGAAGAGATTGCTGGGATGTGCAGAGGATGGTAAGAATGGAGAGAGAGAGATAGTGGCTGCCTTCATCTGCTCATCGAAACACTTTCTCCTACGAGAGCAAGGTGTGGCGCCACGGGCCACTGAGGGATCCACAACAATAGAAAAGAAACGCAAGAGGGTGCGAGATAAGAGACTACAAGGCCTAGGCAAGGGATGGCGGGAACAGGAACGCGACGAGGTCCCAGTGCGGTGCCCGACGAAGATAAAGGATGCGAGGTGAGTGAGACGGACACAAGAATGGCTCGGCCCTGAGCCAATACGGAAAGGTGGCGTTCCGGAAAGAGGAAGCTATGAGTTTCCGTTTCCTCCTGTTCTTTTCTTGCCCCCCGGAAGTTATTCATTCTTTACTTGCTCTGTATGCATTTGCAGGCTCTGCTTTGTTCGCAATGTTGTGATGGCTGGTTATTTCTTATCCAGCTTCGCTCTTTCATTGTACTCTATTTTGTGTGTGTTTTTATGGAGGGTCTTGGTATAAAATCGGTTTCTCTGCAGCGCTTCTTAAGCGTAGGCAGGCTCACGGCATGGAACAGGCTGTTTCACCCCACTTTTCTTTGTTTCTTTCTTTGCTGTGACATTTGTTTGTTTACGCGTAATTTGCTTTTGCATCAATATGCCGTGTATGGTTCCGTGTTAATGTTTTCACTATGGAGGTCTACTTCTACTTTACACATGACGGTCTGGCACTGCTTTCAAATCGCTTTCCTCGCTTATTTTGTACAGAAAAACGGAAGTGCGGTGTTGATTGATTGATTGATTGATTGATTGATTGATTGATTGATTGATTGATGATTGATTGATTGATTGATTGATTGATTGATTTCCACGTTGAGGTGGCCGCACTACGATGTTTGGACACACGACACTCAGCGTGGTCTTTAACAGGTGCCTGCAATAAGAACGTGCAGTGCTCTTGAAGGGGCCTCGCAACACCTTTCGAATTAACCACCGAATGGCTTCTTTATTATAGGGCTTACGAATCGACTGCAGCGAAAACATTTGGAATCCGTCAAGTACGAGTGGAGTTACAGGGATTTGTTGCACGCTTCAAGTTCCTTCTCTCTCCTTTCGTCCCGACGAGCGCGCTGGGGAGAAGGGGGGATGACAAGTGGTCAGCACGCGTAATGACCTTGAGCACACTGCCGCGGCCGCGGTAATTATGTAGCTCACGTTGCTCAAATCAACCAATGGCCGTGTGCGTGCCCATTTGGGTGTCTGACGCACTTCGTTCTGGGTATATGACGTCATTTTTCGAGAGAAGAGTGAGCGATTTCTTGCCGACATTAAAATTTAATCGTAAATTTCTGCCGCATGCTGCGCTATAATGTTGGGCTCACATGTTCGCGGTAGGCTCGACTACCAATAGGCAGCATTTTCTGAACATGTTCAGGAAATGCTACAGGGCCCTTAAGGGCGTAAAACTGTTGTGCACGCGTACTTAGGCGCGCTTTGGAGAACTATATGGTTGAATTTAAGCCGGTGTTTCCAGTACGGGCCTACCTCATGGTCAGTCCGTAGTTTTGGTATGTAAGTATCAATGCTTAATTTTGATTTTTACACCACAGGGTGATTGTATACGCGCGCGTGACACGTGTTAACATGTGTGGCATGCACCTTCGTGTAATTTTAGATCAAGGCGTTAAACAAACCCACCGCTACGTCGCAATGAACCACATACTTCTGTCACGACGCCCTCTCATACTCCAGGTATCGATTCGGGGACCGTGAAAACTTTCACCAATCAATCTTGGAACCAAACTTTTCATATCACGCGTGCCGTTCGCCTTGCGCGGTCATTGCACTGCAAGCGCGACTACGACGCGAGTGCATGCGGTACGTTGGCGTGTTCGCCTATAAGCTCTCCGCGCATGTCGTGCCAAAGCGTCGTCAGACGCCTGACCCTGACGTGCTCTGAAGTCGTGATGCCCTTCCACGTCGGATGCTGTCGTTTTCACGGCGTTCTCTGTTGCCTTTCTTCGGGGCTTCTTTGCTGCTATTATTCGGTATTCTTTCCACCTCACTCCTTTCTGTATCGCTTTTTTCACCGATCCTTTCGTTTCGTTTCGTTCTACCCTTTCTCTGCGTTGCTGACCGAGTCCTTTCTGTTCTTCTCACCTGTTGGTATTTTCTTTTATTCCTACCTCCCTCTTTTCAATGAGCCGTGACATGGGGCCAACGTCCTCGCTTTACCTGGAACAAACGCATAAAGCGGACACGGTCGTGCCTGCTTCGTTCTGTAAGCGGCTGGGTCTCACTGTCACCTCGCGATGGAAACGTACGACTTTCGTATGTCGGGGTCCTCGCAACTGCAACGCTGACTTTGGAATGTCTCCTGGTACCTTTACGCTTTTGTTCAATTCTTTGATTTTTTTGCTCGAGAAACACTTAGACGCCGCGATTGTGGCCGGTCGTCGCTCGGCATCGAGGGTACACGAAAGAGAAAAGACGAGTTTTCGCGTATTAGTAAATTCGGCGCCTCGCAAGCTGCTCGTTCGCAATGTCAAAATCACCACGCCTGCCGCGAGAAGGCGCTCCGTAAGCAAGAAACGCCCGAAAGGAAAGTGCAGGTGGCGAAGCTACTTCGATGTTCCCGCACTAATCACACGGTGGCGTCATATGTTTTGACGGTGTCCACTATTGCCTACGTAGTTCCTAATCGGTAAATATGAAGTACATTTGCCTCGAGGGGGGGGCGGGGGGGGGGGGGGCATAGATTTAGCATACTAAGTTTCACAAAAGTTCATTGAGCCAGTGTTGCCAAAATGCGAATAAAGCATTTTGAAATCCATGACGTAGATTCCGGCGCGAAGTTTAAAAGTGAAACTTCAGCCGTGATTTTCTCTTCTATTAATAAGTATATGATGAATACATTAACGACAATAGAGTTTTTACAATGAAATTTATCATTCTAAACAGATTCATTGTTTCGGTTTAGTGTCCCTTTAAAACCCCAAGGCGCAGCCCCCCAGGGGGGGGGAGGGGAGTCACGGGGGTCACCACCCGGGACCCCCTTCGGTCATGTGGGGAGAGAGGTACCCGGCTTGACAATGCGGTGTTGTGGGTACTCATTTCTTCAGAAGGTGGCCTCTCCTCTCCATTTTCAGCTTTCACCCCCGTTTTCGGGGCTTCGGAATTTATACGTGTGACATCGAACATTCGAGTCTTATCGCTGGTGGCCGCGTGAGTGCCGGAACGGTTCGTGTCTGCGCGCTCAAGCCTATCAGAAGATACTCAAATAATCTGGAAGGTTGCGAGAAATTCGGGTGCGGTCTGCGCATGCCAATGGTTATATGTGTAACGGACCGGTTACATAAACGTATCAAAAGAAGCGCGCGTGCCAACATCGCCGTCAATTGTTCCTCGGTCAAGGGTAGGCCGATCCAGGTGGCAGTGCAACCTGTGGCCCGATCCTGGAGGCTCTGCAGAAAAGTTAAGTGAAGAAGCACGCCTTCCGTGCGTGTTTCGCCGCATCAGTCCACTTTAGGCGCTGCTTTGGCGTGGTCGTGCTTGGTAGGCATGGGTCGACCACTCGTCGTGAGAACGCCTCCGGAGCAGCGTGCTTATGATGAACGCCGACGAGAGCAGAGAAGGGAGCGCGCCCGTCGGATCCGTGGTCGTTCACCTTCACCGAGTGGAATCGCTCCGAGTTCTTTTTCCTTTCCTTTATTTCATTTAACCATACATCCTTGCTTCTTTCATCTTTTCAATAACGCCTGCATGACGCTGAATTTCGTTATCCAACAATCTATGTGCATGCATACAGCAGCAAGGTGCGTCGGGTTTTTAAGAACGCCATGAAATGGGCCTACATGGTCACGACAGCATAAACCAGGGGGCCAGGAAGACGTCGCGATCTGGCGTAACAGACGCGAACAGCTGACCGAAGACTCCGACATTTGACCCAAGACACCGATGTTACCGTTTACGAAGCTAGTGGCGCTTCGTGTATCAGTCGTATAACCACTGATTTCGCAACCCATTGCCGTGTGTATTCGTAAGGTGCTTCTCCTTCGTTTTCTCGCCCTTACATTACCCAAGAATTCAGCTGTGCTTCAGTTGGATTTGCGACCTTCAATCTACTTCCTTTTGAAATTCCATTCAGTGACCTGCGCGTGCTCACTGCAAGGTTCCAGTACACTCTAGCAAGGGGCCCTGCGCTGCGACCTTCAATTCTCTCGCTAAACCCGTCGCAGCTGTTTGTCCCCAGCGGGTTTCTGATCGCCTTTTCCACTCGGTCTGCGTCTGCATGTACTCTTCTTGTCGGTGCCGACTAAATTGAATCTTGCTTGATCGATTATCGACCCGGCTGTGCGTGACCCCAACGCGATTCGCCTCACCGGTGTACGGTCTTCGTTGCAGTCCTGCTTCCTGTGTTAGTTTGTTCTTCTTGGTTCTCTTGTATCAGCGCTTGTGTTTTGTCTATTTCTCTGGGCCGTGTTTGTTTCGTGTTTTTACTTAATTTAGTCCAAGTCTTCGTCATTTTAACGGTGGTGCTGTTATAAGTCGAGCCTGCGCCGTCCGCCGTCACGCAGGTCACGTGATCAGAAGGGGAAAGTGAATAACCAAGTAAATACAACGAGATGACGATGATGATGTCACTCGTAATGAGACTGAGCCGTCTCAGCCTACCCTCACATGCAATCGCGCGCTTGCAGCTTCGCTGTCAGTAGGTATTCACGGCGTTGAACTAGCTGAAAGTTTTTTTCCTTTGCTTTCATATCTTTTTTCCTCTTTCTTCTATCTCTTCCCTCCTGGCGAAAGAGTAGGCAGGAGTTGGTCTATGGTTCGAATCCCCGGTCGGGTGCTTCGGAATTTTTTTCTTTTGCTTTGTTTTTCTTTGTGCCTTTATATATATATATATATATATATATATATATATATATATATATATATATTAATAAATTATCCGGGACATGACGGCGACGGCAAAAATCAGCCGAGAGTGTCCACATTATCGCGGCGGAAGTTGTCAGCCTGCTCACTCCCTATTTCCCCCGTCCTTGTGTTTTTGTGCGCGCATTTCAAATAATAATGATAATGATAGTATGTTTGTATGAGCGCTGCTATATCTCGTCATGACTAACAAACTGGCCCGCCTGTACGTTTTAAGCTAGTTCATCCATCTGCTATGTTGGGCGCGATTTGCCACGCGGAGCGCCTAAGCTTCTGGCTCTCTCGGCTGCACTTTCCCGTCTTTGGAACCCATTACAGCGCATGATATCCATATTTCTTTGGCTACAGTAACCGTTGCAAGAAACGTTAAAGAGACGTTACGTTTATATTGACTATCGGCATGCTTTGAATAGAATGTGTCACACGCAGCTGTAGCTTAGAGGTTCCGGCGTAGAGCTGGTGAGCACCAGGGGGCTATTTTGTAAGCGTTCTGTCACAGAATGGAGGCGGTTCGTTCTATCGGTGATCACGTGATCTACGATAGATCGTGTGATCACACGTGATCAAGTGATCACGTGTGCCCACTTGTTCTCGTTTTTCCATGTTTGTGATAATAAATTTCAGTTTGAAGTCAGCGCTAGTCCTCGTCGGTTCTTCGTCCTTGTGTATTATACGCGCTGTTCACGTCACTATGGAATACCAACTAGCCCGGTCACACACCTTGCTTCGTTCTATCTGGCCGCACGCGATTGGTGGAGGCTAGTTTGACGGCCAAGACGTGAGAATAGGCAAGGACGACCATAGGACGATCTCCGGACGACATAGACTGGATCAAAATTCGGTTCTCCGGCCCAGCGCTAACGTTTTGATTTAATCGAAGTCGTCCGGAGACCGTTTTATGTCCGTTATATCATTGGTTCTATCGATAGAACGGATCCGGAAACCGTTCTATGACCACTCTAGCCTATTCTCACATCTTGATCGTCAAAAAAGCCTCCACGAATCACGTGTGGCCCCAAAGAACGGACCGCCTCCGTTCTGCGACAGAACGCTTACATTAGAGGTGTGCACGGGCTCCGGGTAGCCCGAAAGCCCGAGCCCGACCCGGCCCGCGGGCCGGGCTCGGGCGGGCCGACGTATTTTCACCTCGGGCCCGGGCCGGGCTCGGGCTACTTGGAGTTTTATCGGGCCGGGCTCGGGCCCGGCGCAAAGCCCGACTCAAGCCCGAAATGTAGAGAATGAGCGGGAATTGTGAGGAAGAACCTGCCACAAAAAAGCAATGCTTGCAGTTGTTCAGCGAGTGGAGCGACAGTGGTGAGAATGTAGCAGTTACAAAAGATGAGCTCTCCGATTATCTCTCTATGGAATCGCCCTCCTGTCCATCTGAAGTTTTAGTCTTCTGGAAGAAGAAACAGCAGAGATATCCCAAGCTTGCCAGGCTGGCAAAAAAGATATTAGCAATTCCGCCGACGAGTGCAAGCAGCGAACGTAACTTCAGTTCGGCGGGCTACATAATGCAAAAGCGCCGCACTTCATTGAAGCCGGAATCGTTGGACTGCTTGCGGTTTTTGCGCGACAATTTGTAATCTGTGTAATAGAGACTCTTCGTCGTGTGTCGTTTGATCATATTTGATATGCTCAATAAAATGCCAAATTACCGGAAAACGATGTTTTGTTTTCGCAGCCAACCTTCAAAAAGCCGGGTCGGGCCGGGCGGGCTCGCAGTCCTTGGCCGTCAGGCTCGGGTGGGCCTTCGACAAAGTCAGCGGGCCCGGGCCGGGCTCGGGCTCGGAAATACGGCCCGTGCACAGCTCTAGCTTACATAATAGCACCCCAGGGCGCGGGTTCGGTTCCCAGCCGCTGTAGCCGCATTTCAGTGGGGGGCGAAATGCAGAGGAGCCCTCTTACATAAATTTGCGTGCACGTTACGGAACCCTAAGAGGCGAAATTATTTCCGAGTCCCCTTCACTATGCCGAGGAACGTGTTCATATCGCCGTGTTGGCGCGTTAAGCTACGGAGTTTGATTTGATTAATAGAATGTATGTCGATGGGTATTGGAATGTCAAACATAATTTGTATAACAAAACAGTGTTATCTCATATCCCTCTACGTAATTTTGTGTGAAACCGCCATGGTGGTCTAGTGACCATGGTGCTCGACTGCTGACCCGAAGGTCGCGGGATCGAATCCAGGCCGCGGCGGCCACATTTCGATGGAGGCAAAATGCTGGAGGCCCGTGTATTTAAATTTAGGTGCTTGTTAAAGAACCCCAGGCGGTCGGAATTTCTGGAGCCTCCCACTACGGCGCGCCTCATAACCATATCGTGCTTTTCGGACGTAAAACCTCAGCAATTATTATTATCCCGTGGTGTCATGTCCCGCGAGACGGGACAACACGGGACATGACGTCATCACTAACCCCCTTAACACTAACACGTCAAGGATGAGAAGGCGCCTTTGACGAAGATAGACACTCCTATCGAATCGTCGGCTGTCCGGTCTGAATCACTTTCCCCTGCTCGTCCAGCCTATCCGCAGTTAACATTATTAATAATTATTTATTTATTATTATCAGAGGCGGAGCTCAATGCTTGAAGCCTGCCTTACATCTGCGGTGGTTCGGTCCGGTATGAGCCCCTTTCCGGGATCCGTCCACACTCACCTTCTTAGTTTTTTTAGGCACGGACACGAAATACATACATAGCAAGGCTCACTGTAAAAACAAACAAACAAACAATACTTTTGGACCGATGTAATTAGTCTCTGTAAATTGTTATTGCTGCCTTCGTTGGTCCTACACTGCCGACTCCAAACGCTTCGCTAGTGGGCATCGAGAACGGCACGTAACGACGTAGGAGAGTAAGTAATGTATGACCGGGTCATTCTCGAATCAATATGAGAATGGAGGAAAGGGAGACCGGAAATGGAATTAGAAATGAGCTTCTCTTTTTATTGACTCCGCGAGAGACGGATGATAAGGCAGCCGCCTACGCGGGACTTAAGCAACCCTAATGGAGAACTCTCGTTGGTGTTACACGGCGAAGTAAATTAAAGAAAAAGAAGACCTACAGACTTCGGACAGATTATTCCGTCGCCCAACTCATTTACAACGACAGCAAGGGACTTTTGTAGCGAGTCAGAAACATCGTTCTAGGGAACATAATGAATATCGGCGGAAGAACCAAGAAGGACATACTTCTCCGGAAACTGGGAACGTAGAAGCGAGTTGTGCGTTTATTCGTTCCTGTCTTCGTGGACGAGTTGGTCAGCTTCGCTTTTGAAGGCTAAAGCCCTGGAGGCCTTAAGAAACGCTAAATGTGACCGCCTGTGTCAACAAGAACGCTCCAAAAAGACACGTGATCACAGATTACGTGATATGCGACGTCATCATGACGTCACAAAACGCCACAGTTTTGACGTTGCCATAACGCCACAGGATGACATCGTTGCTTGGTCGCTGGTGGGTCGATCCCGGTGGCACTGCAACACCACGTGACGTGCAGGAAGCTTTGGGTGTATGTGTGTGGATGGGGGGGCGGGGGGGGAGGGCGGTGAATATGATTGACTTAGAAAAAGAAGCTTACGAATGCGACTTTCGTTTTCGAGTCGTCGACGCACAAGGGACGTGTGTGTTATTTGGTTCGCATACACATTTGAAAAGTAGCAAACTTTGACAACACGCTTCAGTCTTCTTTAAAAAAGAAATACAATAATAATAATAATAATAATAATAATAATAATAATAATAATAATAATAATAATAATACTTCTTAGATGCGAAGCAGCTTTTGCTCGGGGCTGTGTCCGGCGTCGGTGGTGGCGTCCGCGCTCCACTGCGCATGCGCCTACTCTCTCTCCCACTCTCCTACCTTACGCAGGTGTTCGGTCGCCTTCTCTCTTCTCCTCCCCCGCGCTGCAGCCGCGGCGCAGCCTCTCCTCCCACGTGACGCAGCCGCGCCGCAGCCAAATACAGCCTGTAACCCACTCTCTCCTCTCCCTCCCCGATTTGATGTGTATATAAGCGCGTGCGCTCGGTCGGCTTTCGTCATTCTCGCTTCGCTCAGATGAGTTGTAACGTCAACGTCGGCGCCACTCGTTCACTCGGCGCTAACGGAAAGCAACGCACAAACACAACGTAATGATAACACAAACACTAAATACAAACCTCACACACTAAGGGAAACGCCGTGTGAACGTAACGGAAACTTGGTGTGCGCCCCCAATGCTGCTTCGCATCCCCTCTTGGTTCCCTTGACTGGGAGATGGTGTAATTTTTTTATTTCTTTAAATAAAGCAGTACATATGACTAGGCCTGCCAAAGCAGAATTGTTGCCGGTACCGCGACTGCCACAGATAAAACACAGCGCAATATTTTAACAGAACCGAAGAGGAGGAAGGGACGATGACAGCGCTGCTGTCGTCCCTTCTTCGTCTTGTGTTCTGTCAAAAAATTTTGTGCCGTTTTTTTACCTGTTGCAGCCATGAACCAACTATCCCAAGCTTGAACCCTAGTTGCCCTAAGAAAATTAAGAAGGCGTACCCCTTTCTGGTCAATCACGTGGTTCGCCCGACATTCGCGACTTCCCTCGGCGCTGTGTCGTAGTTTTGCGCCAAACACCGGGCAGGAGTGAGAGATAGGTTTAAGTTTAGGCAGCTTTGCACTAGTGGGGCCAAGCCTTAAGGAGGAGCGGAGCTTGTGGGGCTTTATTTTTTTCTCTTTCTTTCTTCCTCTCTTTCTCTCTGTTTCTTCGATGTTCTTTTTGTCTCTGTTTCTTTCTTTCTCATTCAATATATTTCTCTCTCTCACTCTTTTTAGCTCTTTCTATGTTTTTTTTTTCTTTCTTCCTCTTTCTTTCTATCATTTCGTTTTCTCTCTTCCTTTCTTTTTTTCTCACTTTTTTATCTTTCTCTCTGTTCCTCTCTTTCTTTTTCTTCCCATGCAGAAGATGAAGAAGAGTACGAAGAGAGTGCGCGCCGACCGAGTTTTTGTCAAAGCCATACTAAATCTTCTGTTCTAAACGGGGCAGACTTTCAGCACCTTAGGTTTCCATGGCATAGCTCATGGTGTGGTACAACACAATTGGAAGTTACATTAACTAAATTGCGATGCAGAATTTCCTCTTTAAATTTTTATTTACACAGGCTTGGCTTTGTTCCTTCCCCTCAATGTTGTTATTGTTCGCAAGCAGAAACCATAGAGCATTTCTTCACAGAATGTCGCAGATATCAACATCTAAGGCAACGATTTCTCGAGCCTCCTTTCCGAAAACTTGGGCTTGAGCTTTCCGTAACGGCATTACTCTCCCTGGGGGCGTCGGCACTGGGGCACTGCAACAGGGACAAATGTGAGGCGGTATTTAACTATATAAAAGAATCGAAACGACTGCCACGCTAATGTTTCTAGTACATACTTATTTATTTCATTTATCGTCAATTATTTATTTATTTCTTTCATTTAACTCACTCTTTCTCCCCATTTGATTATTATTTTTTTTTCTTCTGTCTCTTTAGCATCCAATTCGGAAAACGTAAACACAAATAATATTTTCGCTTACCTACAAATATATGAAATTATCTCTTTAGAATTATCCCCCCCCCCCCTTTTTTTTTCCTTATTCAATAATCGTACTGCCGCACGTGTCGTGGCCGATCCCCCGTGGTGGGTTGTGCCATTCCTCTAGGAACAAGCAAGCAAGCAAGCCAGCCATACATAGCTTGTAAGGAGCAGCACTAATGATGACGATAGCTTCTGGTCCGCGCTCCTCGGACTTACCTCCAGCTTCAACAGCTCCGCACTTAAAAATATATATGACAAGAGGTAACAAACTCTAGACATCAATAAACGAAAAGGTAGATTAAAAGAAGTGTTTGCCAAGACGTATCAGCGGCTTAGTCCGAGCCAATCCGATAAACGTAAAGTGGGTGTACCGAGACGCCCTCCTCCCAGACCTCTATCGCAATCCGATTTCGAAGCCTACCCGGTTTCGAGGCAAACCCGGTCGCCTCCGTTCCTCCCGGCTCCGCGACTTCTTAGCGGCATTAGCGCTCGACTCTGGCGTGACGCGTTCGCTACGCGAACGCACACACGCCACGCTGATCCGTTTCCCCGGCGTCGGCCCATAACCCCCCTTTCAGCCCCGTCTAACGCCAACGCGTAAATAGGAAGCCTTCTTAGAGTACGAGTCTCCGCCGGCTTGCGTCGTTGCACGTAGATACGGCTTCCCCCGCAGGCACGGCGGCAAAGAGGTGAAGCACGCGGCGCAGTTTGTTTCACAAGCAGGTCGATACTTGAGGCGCTCCGGTTCCAGTGTAGCCCAACTGAGTCTGTTACATCATCGACTGCGCCGGATCTTATTTCTCGCTCCCTTTATTTTGTTAAAAATCAATTCACAAACCTAATTCTAAGGATATGGCCACGTCCGCCGCGGTGGTACAGTGGGCTACGGTGCTCGACTGCCGACCCGAAGGTCGCGGGCTCGCTCCCGGCCCCGGCGGTAGTATTTCGATGGAGGTGAAATGCTATATAGAGGCCGGTGTACTGTGTGATGTCGGTGCATGTTAAAGAACACCAGATGCTCGCAATTTCCGGAGACCTCCACTACGGCGCGCCTCATAATTGTTTTTTTGGTTTTGGCCCGTACTAAGTGCCCCAGAAATTATCCTCATTAATACTATCCTCCACGAACCAGTATTACGCTCGAATGACGCCGAGTCCCTCCAAAATGCACGCGGGGCGTCACTTGCTTTCGCTCTGAGAAAGCCTTCTTAAGCGGCGCTAATTCGGCAGTATAGCAAAAGCGGGGCGGTTTAGCGGTATGCTAAAACGCGCTATTGTTACCCTCGGAAACACGTGTTCGCAGCCTGCGTCGAAAGATGCTCTGGCTTTTATACGCACAACGACGACGCATCTCCCTTTCCTCGTCGTCTTTTTTTTTTTTTTTTTTTCGCCTTCATAACACCAGCAACTTGCGAGCCAGCTATGCTTTCCCGCCTTCGCTCGCATACAATATACATCACCTGAATTTTCATAATCATTTTTTTTACACGCGTGTACTGAGGAACACCGCAGGGCTTTCTTCTAAAACGCCGCCCGCTTGAAGAAAAGTGGCGCGTTTTTCTTGCTCTGGCAACAATGGCGTGTTTCGCGCTCGCGCCTAACCCTTTAAGACCGCTCCGCTCAAAGGCGGCAGTTGTTTGGAATACTGCTGAAAGAAAGTATAAAAAAAGAAAGACTCGCTAGAAGTTAGCGCTCTGGTACGGCGCCACTAATACGGACTGCGCTAATAGTTCAGGCCAGGGAGCAACCGAGGCTCATTTCTCGGTCGCGAAGTATAGCGCGCCGTTAAGAGAATGAGGGGGGAGAAAACGTTCCCTTAAGAGGCTTAAAGTGATGCAGACTATAGCGAGGATGGTTCGGGGAAGGCTGGGAGTTGTGGCGCCAAGCGGCGCGGCGCGGCGTGCGCGCCTGCCTTCTCCGCAAAAAAGCATATTTAAGCAGCGACTCCCCTTCCCGGGCTGTATGCACACAACCGCGTCGCGTGCGCCTGATCCCGCCGCTTCCCCGCACGGCCTTTCTTTAAGCTAGCCTACCCCGTCGCAGTGGATACAATACCCGCTTTCACGAAGGAAGCGTGCTCACCGCCGGAGGAGATGGCGCTCGTCTACTGATTGTTGCGACCGCGAAGTTCCCGCAGATACCGCCAGGGTACGAAAGAAGCGCCACAATCAGTTTAAAAGGTCACTAAAGTGAAACGACGAATGAACTTAGATCTGATAAATTTTACTCTGCGAGTTTATTGTCAGAGTGCTAGTTGGTTTATGAACATTGTGGCGGAACAGCGCGAGGAAAGGGAACAATGAAGACACCGGACACAGCGCTGTATCAACTGGTTTTATTTATTTTTTTAAGGCAGAGCAATATAAAGGCAGGCGAACAATGAAAAATAAAAAAAAAGGTCGCGAACGCTACCAAGTTACTCGGCCGACCGGCGTAACTATCAATTTCGATCAAGATTAACAGTTTACACGATGCAGTGAAAAGCTGGTTCTGTGAAATGGCAGTCAAGAGCAGAAAACGGCAAAACTGGACCAAAATTTGTTGGTCGAATGCGAAATCGTGCAGAGCCGTCAGGGTACACGAGAGTGAAGAGCAAAAGAAAGAAAAAAATGTGATGTGCACGCGGGTTTTGTTTTGTTTGTAATTTACTTATTAAGGTGTTCACCGACAGGGGATAAACTGACCCTACGCGATTAGACCCAGCCAGAAGGAGGCATCCCTCCCTTCTGGTCTATTAGCGGTCTGGCTATCTAGGCTATCTGCTCTTGTGCTGCCCTCTGCACCAGGCCCGTAGCCAGAAATTTTTTTCGGAGGGGGGCCACTTGCTGAAAACCTTGACTTTTTGAGAAAAACACCTATTTTTATTATTTATTTTTGGTAAAAAACACATACTTCACCAAAATTTCGGGGAGGCCCGGGCCCCTAGCCTCCCCCCCCCCCGGCTACAGGCCTACTCTTCACCCATGCAGCGGTGTAGCCAAGAGGTGGTACGGCGGGCCCGTGCCCCCCCCCCCCCATTTTTTTTTCGTCGTGGCATACAGAGAACAAATTGACACTGGACCACATCTGCCAGCCCCACCCCCACCTCAGATCAAAGAGATGCCCCCCCCCCCCCAAAAAAAAAAATATTCACCCTACGCCCCTGCAGCCATGCCGAAAAGAAAGAGGCCCAGGAGTGTGTTGGTTTCACAGGGGACACTTCGCTCACCATGCTGCACAATAAAAGGAGAGATCGTACTCTGCGAACCACGCGGGAAAAATTGTGTAGCGATGGGTGTAGTTCTAATTCCCGTGCTAAATGCAGCTCCACAACCGCGAAATCTGAGGAAGTGCATACCACAGGCACCCAACGATTCCCGTTCGTAGAGTGTCTACTGCTCTGTTAACCCAACTGCCGATGACGTCAATGTTGAAGGTAAGCATGTAGGGTTTCCCCGGAATGAGTAAAAATTTGTGAGGGAGGTTCGCACACTAGGTGTGCGACATGCCCGCTACTCTTTGATGCGCTTTATCGACTTCCTGCTTGCTACGGCAGTTGAGATACGTGTCCTCTGCAGCGAATTCCGACAGGTTGTTTCCCCCTTCAGATGTGGCGACGAAGACGCCGGAGAAGCGCCGATGGGAGGAGCAGTCGAGCGCTTGGCGAGGCGGGCGCGCCATCTGTTGCGCGGCGCGGGAATCAGCTGCATGTTTCCAAAGTGTTAATAGCGACTTTAAGTTAATTATTGCGATTACTTCTTGATTATTTCCGTTAATTATAATATTTTAGACCTTGTTCCTTTATTTTTAGCCGGGTTTGAGCAATGCTAGCCTTGTTGCAGGCCTGTAATTACCACTTGATTTTGAGCGTGATTATGCCACATGAGACGGACGGACGACAAGCAAGGCCCCTAGAGTGCTACGAACTTAAAATGACAATTGCACGGTTATTTTTAACTGTCGGGCGCCTTCGTGCCATCATAAACAATAACATTTTTGCGTTCCTGTCGTCGATACAGGTCTCACACGTCTAATTGTTTTTAAATTATTTGCATTTATGTAAAAATTTATTGCGCCCCCGTTTACAACGTTGGCGGCCTAAACCATGTTTTGCCTGCCTATTTCTGGCGCCTAAAACGTTATTTTGCCTGCCTATTTCTGGCGCCTAAAACGCGCTTTTTTAGTGCCTAAAAATCCGGCGTCTGCTGATCACAAATGAGGCGTAAGGTAACTCGTCGTAAGGTTCCGTCCTTTCCTCTCACTGTGTCCTGTATTTACCGCTGGTACTTCATCGATTTTTACAATGTGCCAACTAGGCCAGTCCGACGCCTTGGTAAGGTAACTAGTTTCTTTGTCAACAGCGCTGTGTCTTGCGTGTTCAATATCCCGTTTATGGCGTTGTTCTGCCACAAAGGCTATCGTCGTTAATCTTGCCATCACATATTTACCAACAGAAGAGAAAATCCGAGGCCAAAGTTTCGTTATTCAGTTTTGTGCCGAAATCTCCGCACGATATGTCACGGATTTCAAAGCGGTTTTTTTTTCGCATTTCGGCGACATTAGTTCAGCTAAAGATCTTAAACTTGGTATGCTGTATCTGGCACCCTCAGCGAACAATGTGGTTCATATTTACCGTTGAAGAACCACGTGGGCCCTAATGGACGCCGTCAAAATCTGTGACGTCGGGGCGATTGTTGCGGTAATTCCAAAGTTTCATCGCCACTCACATGTTATTTTTTTTTCATGCTTTCTCGCTTACCAAGTGTCTTCTCGCGACAAGCGTTGTGGAAGGAATCGCGTTAACCAATGCAATATAGTGGCAGAAAAGTAAAATAACAACCACCCTTCGCACATTGTTAATTGCGCAATGTGTGTGTGGTTTAATGCTTCCCACCCACTGCAAAGTGCTCAGCCACATAATTCTTCATCGTCATCAGCCACACGTAGCATCAACAAAGTGCACATAATACGTACCTTACAGGTGTGTAGCGGGTACCTCGCTTATCCGCAGAAAGACGAACAATGGCGTAGTGGGTGCTGTCCTACTTCGCAAAAATTACGATTTATGGCGTAGTCGATACCTTGCCCGGGAAAGGCCGAACTTCAAGCACAGTTGGCCTCGCGCCAACACAAAGCTGCGCTCATAATTCGCATTAGGCAGTATCGTAATCGTCGCTGAATTTTTTTCTCTTGGGTGTCGCTTTAAAGGCACATTGAAGGCAAATAACGTTTTATGTCAGAGTGAAATGTCATGCTTGAGAACTACCAGAACGTTAACCTTATACACAGCAGTGTTTTAGTAATCGAGAAACCGAATTACATGTATAGAACACGGTTTGTGCTACCACTGGGACATTTTAGAACACAAGCGCGATGATGTAGTAGGGCCTCAGTATAAGATTAATCACAAGTACTCAAACTACTCATGAAAGGAAAGAACATTTCAGGGCAGTGCAAGCCGGAATAAAGTGCAACTTGTGCGTTTCAGTTCGATTCGCTCTTAACAGCACTTCTTCTCAATACCCTTGAGAACGACACATGTTGCGTGTTCACCGGGCTCTTCTCCGCTAAGACCCCTTAGAGTTACTGTATATGCTACCTTAGGTAGCGTATACAGTAACCGCTACAACATATGCTACCTTTAGGTAAAAAAATTCTTAAACAGGGGGTGGGTGCTCGAGCCGACGTTTCGACAAGTGGACTTGACTTCCTCAAGGCTCTTCCAGCCTTGAAGAAGACAAGTCCACTTGTCGAAACGTCGGCTCGAGCACCCACCCCCTTTTTACGAATTTTTTCATCGCAAGCCTCCATCTTCCACTTCCTGCCGTTTTTTTTTTTTTTTTTTGGCTACCTTTAGGTAGCATATACAGTAACTCTAAGGCCCCCAGCTCCGCAGCGCCAGCTGTCGGGTAGTAACGGGCGCGCGCCTGGCGAATGATACGTCAGACCGCCGTTCTCGTAGGCGGGCGGTCTGAATTGCGCGAACGGTATACGCGGACCGCTGAAACGTGATTTGTCTTTCAAACTAAGCATTTCCTTGGCACGAACCAATCATTACGAGGTTTCTGGAACGCTATTTGCACAATCCACGTCAACCTAATGTTTGCCTTTAGTTTAAGAGAGCGAGAGTGGGAGAGAGAAAGGCGTTGAGGGGGTGAGAAGGAAAGGAACGCGAAAGGGTGGCACCGCAATCTCTTTTTAAGGAAAGGAAATCTGCCGCGCTAGAGAGGAAGGGTGGAACGCAGGTCAAAGGAAGAGCCGCTGCTCTTTCATGAATCGAGATTGGGTGTCTCGAGGAAGCATCTAGTTCATTAGTTTGCGAGGGAGGTCAGAGGAGGAAAACGGAGGAGGAGGGGAATCTCTTATCGCTTCGCATCCGCAACAAAGGGGCATTGTTGTTGAAAAGTCTGAGAAGACCCTGGAAGATAAATATTTCGGCTGTTAGGGAGGGTAGAAGCGGGAGCGGTGTGATGTAGGAACAGAATAAAATAAGTACAATAAAAGCGCCGTGTTCTTATCGCTAGCGCCGACGCTTTGTGCGAGAACGCTAAGCCTTTGTGTATTCTTTCGAGTGTAACGTTGAACCTGAGGTTGCGCGATGTAACGCGGGCAGAAGTGCGAAGGAGATTAACCGTGTTTGTACAGTCGACGAGCTGACAATGATACGTTTTCTCTTTCTTTTTTTTTAAACTTCAAACAAGTGTGAATCGCAGTGCCTCAGCAACGGGCATTACCGGAATGAAACAAAAAAAAGTAACAAAGCTATAAGAAGCCAGTGTCACATATACAGCCACGCTTCGTTATACTTTATTGTGCGCGACGCCCTTTCCGTTTTTTTTTTGTTTCTTTCTATTCGTTATGGTGATGTTATATATTATGTTGTTATAATAAGCGAAAAACGTTTGCCCTCGCTTAAGCATGAAATGTCGTTACACACACATACGCACTCACACGCACGCGCGCTCGCGCGCGCACACGCACACACACACACACACACACACACACACACACACACACACACACACACACACACACACACACACACACACACACACACACACACACACACACAGACCTCACACACACGCACACACACACAACAGGCCGACCATATTCGAAAACTATAGTCGGTTACAGCAGGTTTAAAAAATTGCTGAAGAGGAAGCTATTGCATGGCCTTACCGGCAAAAGTGAAGCCAGCGCTTGCCCACCCTTCATATCGAAACATGCTGTTTTCGGATGGTGCCCGCTTTCAAATAAAGTCGTTTCGCTCTATTAATGTAAACGTTAGATTGATTCTAAGATAAAAGATCGTTGTGCCTCGCGATAGTAACGTATCGGGATGAGTAATCATGGCTCGATCTCCAATGAATTTGCCGATACTTTAATGTTTCTTGGGGAAACCAGTAACACTAAGACACACATAGAGCGGTATCTTCCCGAAAAAAAAAAAAAAAGGCCATATTAAACGTGCACGTCGTGGGCCAAAAACGCTTCCCTTTCTTCGCTGGAAGCTAAGGTTTTATCTTGCCTCTACAAAGATGGCGGCCGCAACCACCATCTTCGCGTGTCCACGGCTTCGCTATTGAGGCATAATTTGCACTACAGCAGTTTTTTTTGAGGCCTCCTTGGCCGGTTACAGCCTAAGAATAAATACAAGCCCCGCCCCCAGAACTGCGGCGCGCCTGCCATTCACCTCTGCAAGAGTTGTAGTAGGTGACTTTAGTTCTAGCCGTAAGTACTTTTTCTCTGCTAATGCAGGTACTCCGCACGCAAGGATATAAAAGTTCGCCGTCCCTACTTAAAATAATATATTCCGCTGAGCAATGATGTCGGGAGCTTTGTTGAAATTTGGCAGGATGTTAAAGTTCCCGACCTATAACCAGCGCCACGAACATGTGTCTGTATTTGAAAATCGGTTACATTAGATACGCTTAACGGGCTTCTTTTTATAATATGTATTCTCTAAGTTCTCTAAGATGCGAAGCAGCTTTTGCGCTGGGCTTTGTCCGTAGCATAGAGAAAGAACATTTTTTTCTCTATGTCCATAGTTCCATTGTCGACCGTCCGCTTTCTAAAACCTACCATAGCCATCTGTAACATATTGAGCGAGTGCCCGCGCCAAGGAGGTCTCCTTCGTATTGTTCTTCGACCGCCTTGATGATGATACGTGCAGATCACTTTAGGGGCCCGGGATGCCGTATGCTGTCCTAGCTTGGCGTAACGCAGGCAAAACCACGTGTGCTGGCACGCGCTCGCGCGTTCGGGCCTGTGTAAGGTGCTGGGTAAGACGCTGTGGCCTCTCCCCCTTACCCTCCCTCAGCAATCACGTGATGGCGTCGGGGAACGAGATTCTGCAGACGCACGATGAACCCGCGTGGCGTGCTCCAACAAGAGTTCGGGACGAGTAACAGCAACAGCAACTACAGTTAATTCATGGTGTGCTCCACATGCAAGGACGCGTTAACGCCGGGCAAGGTGCCCGTGATGAACGGGACTTTAAGTCGACCCATGCGCTCCTTCGCATCCCCACATGGTTCCCTTTAGAGGGAGATGGTGAAACTTTTCTTTCTATATTCTCTCTATGTGGGACAGTGACGGCAGTGGCCGGAGCTTACATTTAAGCTTCGGTTTTAACCGACTATAGAGCAATTTTCTTGGTTATTGGTGTATTTGTCGTTCAACGTGTACGCAATATTATGCGCGCTAAACCATGCCATAGAAAGTAGAGCAAATAGTCGACTTGCTTGTTGCGCAGTGTTGGAGTAAACGCCAGTAACGCGCTCAACGATTTAAACTGACATCCGGGCCACGCGGCCCCCGGCGCCGTCGTTACGAGTCACTGGTGACTTGTGGTGACGTCATGACAGTGGCGTAGCCAGAAGTGACGCACCGGACCCGTGCCCCCCACGTACGGAATTTTTTTTCTGCCATGGAATACAGAGCCCAAAATGACACCCGACCACACTTACCTGCCCGGACCCCACATCGGATCAAGGACGTGCCGCCCACTCTCCGAAACAAATTTCTGCCTAAGCCACTGCGTCATGAGTACACGACTGCCAGTGATCGCTATTTATTACGAGTTTCTTAAGCCCCTCTGGACGTTTGTTTGTGGCCTCCATAATTAATAATATAATTGTCGAGGTTTAACGTCCCAAAGCCACGATACGATTATGAGGGACGCCGTTGTGGAGGGCTCCGCAAATTCCGATCACCTGAGGTTCTTTGACGTGAACCTAAATCTATGTGCATGGGTACAAGTGCACGTTGAAGAACCTCAGGTGGTCCAAATTTCCGGAGTCCTCCACTATCGTGGTTTCGGGACGTCAAACCCCCACAATTATTATTATTGAAGATTAAAGGTGATAACCTATCATTTTCTAACGAGAGCTTCTATCAAAAATGTTTGCTTTTCATCGCCATTGCATATAAATGCTACATGAACTAGAACGATGTAGAACTACGGCTGAACTGCACCAACTCTGTGTATTCACTCCCAGGTCTTGCTTCAACTCTCAGAATCTAAATAGAATTGCCTGCGAAAAGTTGTTTAATCCCCATTTTTATTCGTCGTATTTCTTAGCTAAGATTTTTCGATAGCGAGCTCTATACTATAGCATCACTTCGCACACTTCCGCAAGTTGGCAACAGCGACAGATGTCCTATATGTCATACATTTTCGAGAAAAAAAAAAGACCGCAGCAACTAAAACAAACAAACACGATGCGTCGACACGCGGAATGAACTTAACGTACAATTACGGGCTCAACACTGCTAAAACTTGGAAGTCCCAGTTAAGCCTAAGTTCATCCAGCGAGGTCCCACGGTCGTTCATCTTCAGCTCGGAGCTGCGTTAACGACACCAGCTGCGCGCTTTCCGCGGCGCTCGTCAGAGTAATTGAAGTCTGGCGCATGAAGAATAGCTTCAGCGAATGCTCCTGGTTTTTTTTTTTTTTTCTTCCGCGTACATAACCACATCCATTTGCAGACATTAGTCATACGTGCACGCGAAAACCCCGACTGCTGTCTCTCTAACGCCAAGCGCTGCGAAAAGCGAAGAAACGAAAATTTCCGGAACTTCTTCTAAAAGGGCCGTTCTGAACAAAAACGTAAAACGTGGGAAAATAGCCGCTAGAGAGTCGTCGGCTTTCATTCAGGCCGGGAACTGTGGCACGCGTTTCAGCGTTTTCGCCCGCTGCCTGCTAATCGCTCAAGATGCGTACGAATCTCAGCTGGCTAAGACCGAGAAAAACGCATTAAAAAAAGAAAAAAAAAGACGTGCGAGGTGAAATATGGCATGCGTCGACAAACTGGAGGTTTAATGACGCGCCCTTCTTTACGCGTATCTTCCTGCCCCACGTTGAGGTGTTAACACGTTTTTATTTTACTTTGCTGTTGCTAAAGATCAAAAGCTGGCGCGGAAAATGGCTGGAACTCACATCTAGAGCGTAAAGAAGAAGGCGGCTAGAACGATTTAGAACTACGGCTGATATAAGAACCACAGAAAAAAAGAAGGAAGCATGTATGATGGTTGATGGGACGCGAGTTCAAGCTCCAGTTAAAGGAAGGACCGTCTAATATTACTATCTATCTATCTATCTATCTATCTATCTATCTATCTATCTATCTATCTATCTATCTATCTATCTATCTATCTATCTATCTATCTATCTATCTATCTATCTATCTATCTATCTATCTATCTATCTATCTATCTATCTATCTATCTATCTATCTATCTATCTATCTATCTATCTATCTATCTGTCTGTCTGTCTGTCTGTCTGTCTGTCTGTCTGTCTGTCTGTCTGTCTGTCTGTCTGTCTGTCTGTCTGTCTGTCTGTCTGTTAATATTTTATTTCAACTCTTGGTTTGTCCTCACGAAGCGTTGTCTGGTATCTGAACCGAGCGATTCGAGTTCTTGCTTCTGCCGTTACGCAACAGTGCAATAAGTTCACAAGTGTGTAACTGCATCCCCGCTCTCTCTCCATCAAGCACTGAAATCATGTCTTTCGACGAGCGGTTCGGTATCTTATTGGTCCCCGTCTGCCAGCTCCTTTCCACGTAATCTTACCCAAGCATAGCAAAAGTGTCGCTACGGGGGTCAAGTGGGAACAGTTACACCATTTCATACTTGAACTTTGGTATCGACAAAAGACGACCCAGGAACATGCTCCAAGCGCTCTGCTGAAAGGGGCCATGGCAGCCAATTTTCGATCATAATCTGTGTTACGTGGATTTGTCCTTGTGCATTCACAAATACGCTGGCGAAACTTTAGCACATTTGGTCGAGCACTTAATTTATAATCTAATATTTTTATAAACACGCGAGCGGCCCGAGAGTCAGGCAACACTGGTGCACTCACGAGCCGTGACGTAACAAGCACCTAGCTGTGCAAGCGTCTGCATTATGGCGAACGATATTGTTCCGTGGTCAGCTGCACGTGATATTGAGATACTTTAGGTTTCTTCTGCTTGGCACTGAAATTGAACGATTTGCAGCGGCTGAAACTTTGGTCGGCTCCGTTCCGTGCTGGACATGACGTCAGACGCACCATGGCAAAATGGCGGTCCCCGGCGGTGGGCGGGGTTTACAGCCGGTGACCTATAGGGCTTGTTTTGTACTGAAATGTTATTTTGCGGCCCAGTTTTGAAATCTGTATACGCATAATAGACCCTTTGCTTCTAGTTTTCGCTGTAAACCACGAATCTTTGGGCGACCATGTCATGGCCCCATGACACGGTCACTCAACATTATGAATTTCTCGGCGAGAAATTGATGTAGAGGATCCAATATACCTGTACATATATAGAAAATGGACTGTGAAATAGCATTTCAGTGCAAAATGAGCCCTAGAAGTCGCCGGCTACAAACCCCACCCACCGCCGGCGACGTCCAATTCGCCATGGCGTGTGTGACGTCATGAGCTTCATGGAGCGGAGCCGTCGTCTTCTACCAAAGTTTCAGGCCGAAACTTTCAGCCGCTGCAAATCGTCCAGGCTCAATGTGAAGCTGAAGAAAACTGAAATAGCTTGACTTCACGTGCACCTGACAACGGAACATGATCGTTCGGCAGAATGCGGACGCTCGGAAAGCAAGCAGGTTGTTACGTTACGTCACGGCTCGGGAACGCTGCCAGTGTTGCCCGACTCTCAAGCCTCTCGCGTGTGTATCAAAATGTTCGATTAAAAAATAATCGCCGGACCAAATGCGCTAAAAATTCGCCAGCTTGTTTGTGAACGCGCAAGGATTAACCCACATAACACAGATTACGATCGAAAATTTGGTGTCACGGCCCCTCTAAGAGCGTACCCCGCGCGCTCTGCTCAATCTCTCTGGGAACCGAACCCACGACGTCGAGCTACAGTCTAACTTTGTCACCACATGGTAATTAAAACACCGGGCCAGCGAGTCATTCGTTCCGTTCGCTGCACACTTCATGCAGGTGTAGTACCGGAAAGGCATAGCCATCCCCAAATAAATCCTCTTATCTCTCGTGTTCGATGTACGCGTGAACGCTGTGTAGCTCGCCGACGTTGTGTAGTATATCCACTCGCGTAAACACGATCCTCCTCACGGATCATGGTAATGACGATAGCGAGCACGGCTCGACCGCCGGTCCTTTCTTTGTTGATATAATTAAAACGTCATCTCCGGCTAATTAAAATTTTCTTTTTTTTTCTACCGGGGCGATTTGCGCATATCCGGTGATGCGTATATCCTGCCTCATTCGCGTTTTGTCATCCGTTGGTTTTTACTACGGCATTTTGATATTTATTTTTTTAATTCTTTTTGAGCTCCAGGACTGGCCTGATTAGGTTTTCCCGTTGGTGCCGCTATTTTCTTCTCCGTATTGTTTTTTTTTTCCTGCACAAATTTGCGTACATATTCTGTCGATGTATTTTCTTTTACTTTCCCAAAGTACGTACTTCAGGTCATTTCATTGTGTTTCTGTCAGTTTACAGCTTTTTTTCTTTTTTTTTCTTCAAGCTTCAGTGCATAACCTTCGACTACCGGGAAGTGGGCAACACGGACTCGCGAAAATGGGATGTAAACGAGCGGCCTGAATTGAAGCTGGCTTTTTCTGCGTGATACGGTTTTTTTTTGTTACATTTCGTGTTTATTATTTCGTTCTTTTGTGTTTACGTCATTCTTTTTCGTAGAAGTCAGCTTTGCGTTTGATGAAGGGTCGCGATCACATGAGCCGTGGCTTTGTGACACGTAATTTTCAAGATTTACGCCAGAGTTTTAATTCTAGCTTTCTTGCTTCCTGTTGTTATTATTATTATTATTATTATTATTATTATTATTATTATTATTATTATTATTATTATTTTATTATTATTATTATTATTATTATTATTATTATTATTATTATTATTATTATTATTAAACAGCGAAGCTGCTGAGCAAATAGTTCCTTGTATCTCGTATCAGGAAACTATCATCCTCATAAACAAGTATGTGCAACAGAAATTGAGTAAATCCCACTACTCACCACTGATCCACTAAAGAAGAAGGCAACAGTTAGCCCAACAAATGGCTGCGAAGCGATGGCGGCGAGCCGAAGACCCCGAGTACGTACAACGAGAGAACACTAGGGAACGGGAAAGGCAACGGCGACTGCGAGAAGACTCCGAAGCGATAAAAGGCCTACGCCAACGACGACGTGCCGGTAGACATACGAGAGATGCGAACGCTTGGCTTCATCGCGAGTTTCTGTCTCTGGAGTTTGGACATCCGTGTCGTGTCTGTGACTGTCTGCGGTTTAACTCGAACCTTTCTGCGCTGAGAGTCAATGTAGAAACAACCTAGCATTACATAGCTAATGCCTAGCAACTACCTAGAAGCAACCTTGAAATAACCTGCATTACTTAGGTAAGGCCTAGAAATAACCTAGAAGCAACAAGATTAGTCTTCAGCATAGTCCAGATTCGCTGTTTCAAGCGTTGGGCGGCTTAGCACGAGCTTGGCCAATTTCTTCCGGGGATTCTGTTGGCTAAGGCCGCCGCCCTGGCTCTTTGCACCAAGGCTTGCATGGTCCTCAACGGTCGAGTTAGGCAGCACTGCCTTCCGTCTTTGCCAGGTTGTTCGCTCTTTAGTGTATAAGGCACTATTAGCCTGGCGAGGCATTGGTCTGGCAAACCCATACATATGCTATAAATCTGCTTTCCGCCCGCAGAAGTTGCATTCCGCTGAAAAGTATGGTGGCTCGATAGCATGTAGCCTTGCGGGAATATTAAACGACGTATAGTCGGCAGTCTCCGTCAATGGCATCCTTCTGATTTGCCTAATCCCTTTGCCGGGCCCGGATATTTCTTCGCATCACTCCCCGAAGACTCGGAATTGAGACGAGAAAAATCTCGAAATCCATGCGCGGCCAATCAATGTCTCGGGAAGACACCGTCACTCGCAAATCACGTGTTACACTGCGCTTACGTTACCGTGGCATATACCAACGGAGACACGGAAGCTTCACCAAAAACACGTGCCATACCTATGCATTCTGTTGAAGCGGGTTCGTCTACCTGCGTACGAACTTACAACCTAATAATAATTGTTGCCAATTTGTTGGGCTTTTACGTACGTCCCAAAGACACTATATGATTGTAAGGCACGCTCCGAAGATTTCAACCACCTGGGGTTCTTTAACGTGCACCTAAATCTAAGTAAACGCGGCCGCGGCGGTCAGGATTCGATTCCGCGACCTTCTTGTCAGCTGTCGAGTACCGTAAACACTAGACTAGCACGGCGGGTCGAACTTACGACTTAGAATTCACGAACAGGAGTGCATGGACTTCAGAAGCACTGAGCGCAAAAGAAAAAAAAACATGAAGTCGCGCCTCGCTAGAGCTTTCATTCGCAATATTATGCGAATAGCCTTCCGTGGTTTTCCTTTCTTTGTTCCTTTCCTTGCTGTTTCGGGTTTTTGCGTTCTTTGGAGCTGTCTTCCTTACCTCCGGCCTATATACTACGGCGAGTGCACCGGCAAATCATTGATCTTGGAGCGGAAGTCTTTGAGCGGCTTTCAAAGCCCCGGAGCGAAGAAAGGATATTGCGAGCTGAAATCTCCTAGCGCGCCGTTTTCGTGACCCTTCTTATTTCTACCTCCGTCATTCCCGTCCCTTTTTCCCTGGCCGATGGTTGCTGGTTGAGGGCGCGAACACTTGTATATTATTGCGTGCGAATTCTTCCCATGCTTACGGTGGAACTTCTCACTCACTCTTTTTTTTTAGAAGCGAGTAGCTGCGATGACCTCAATAACCTCTTGACACTGTGGGGCTATTATTGCGAAGGCCGGGGATACTACCGATGCAGTGGATGCTCTCGAAGGAATTGTGCGACGTAAGAATAAGGATCAAACGAGGGCGACCCTTACTTCACATTTCTTTTCCGTATCTCTTCTCCAAGCTTGTACGATAACGTTTCCTAAATGAAGGAAGCCATTGAGCGAAACTTCGCAGTTAACGGGCATGTTTAAAGTGAGTAACCCAGAAGAAAACGGACCAGGCTTCTAATGAAACTGATCTGCTCGCTTAACTTCAAATGGAGCACTGGAACAAACCAGAACGCCGGCACAAGCGGCTTCATAAATGGGACCCAGAAATGAAGCCGAAGAAATGGACCCAGTTTCGTATGCCTCACAAGCTGAAGCGAAATATGACATGCATCATTCACCGCATTCGTCTTGGTGTGGCATTCACAAGACGCTATGCCCACTTGATCGGCTGCAGTGACACAGGTTCCGATTGTGGTCATTGTCGGATACCAGAGACACTTCAACATATATTTTGCGCCTGTCCAGCGTACGCACGAGAACGAAAAAAAAAGCGATCTCATCGATTGGGCAGTATCATAGTAGGCCTTTAACCGATGAGGTTGTGTTAGGTCCTTGGCCTGACTTCAGCAGCACAAGTGTGGTCATAGAAGCAGTCGTAGCCTTCTTACAAGCCACTGGACTGGATGCACGTCTTTAGATTTGCCCCAGCGTCACGAACTATATTCTCATCTCCCTACCTTACCATCGTCATTCATCACTCTTTCGCTCCCTTGTCCCCCCTCCCCAGTGTAGAGTAGCAGGCCAGAGCAAACTATAGCTCAGGCCGACCTCTCTGCCTTTCTGTAAATAAATTCTCTCTCTCTCGGCACCTTACAATCAAAAGTTCCAATTCAGTCTTTGGCTGTGAGACCTCGTTCTATTTAGCTTGACCCGCAATATATTGGATTGATTGATTGATTGATTGATTGATTGATTGATTGATTGATTGATTGATTGATTGATTGATTGATTGATTGATTGATTGATTGATTGATTGATTGATTGATTGATTGATTGATTGACGAGTTTGGAGCAAAGTGTTTTAGGAACGTACTGTTTTCATTTATCTGATTACCCGCCACGGTGGTCTATAGTGGTTATGGCACTCGACTGCTGACCCGCAGGTCGCGGGATCGAATCCCGATGGCGGCCGCCGCATTTTCGATGGAGGTGAAAATGCTTGAGGCCCGTGTGCTTAGGTTTAGGTGCACGTTGGGTGCAGAACCCGAGGCGGTCGCAATTTACTGAGTCCTCCACTACGGCGTCTCTCATAATCATGCCGAGGTTTCGGTGCGTTAAACCCCTACAATTATTATTATTATTATTATTATTATTATTATTATTATTATTATTATTATTATTATTATTATTATTATTATTATTATCATCATCATCATTTATCTGGTTACAACACGAAACCACAGAGACATCTTCTATAGAGAATGCTTTGTTAGGATATTCGTTTACTATCTAGAAGAAGAACAAAACTTTATTTTAAAGGAGTACTTACACGATTTTGAAGTGCAGCAAAACGGACGTTTTTGGTTTCCTTGGCATGTAGTGTTAACGCTCTCTCCACACCGCATTCGGGAAACACGTATAAATATTTAAGTTTGATTTTAAAGTTTTCATCTCCCAGCATCTGCAAGGCAGCTTCACCGCATGGAGAGCCCTATGACGTTTCTAGTCAGCTCACAAGAACAAAACTTTATTTTAAAGGAGTACTTACACGATTTTGAAGTGCAGCAAAACGGACGTTTTTGGTTTCCTTGGCATGTAGTGTTAACGCTCTCCCCACACCGCATCCGGGAAACACGTATAAATATTTAAGTTTGATTTTAAAGTTTTCATCTCCCAGCATCTGCAAGGCAGCTTCACCGCATGGAGAGCCCTATGACGTTTCTAGTCAGCTCACTTGGTTTGCGAAATGTGGGTTCTGCATGCAGCCTAAATCACAGAAATCGCTGTCGGAGGCACTGGACGACAGTTCACTCATCATGAACCACGTTCAACTGACAGCAAAGGACAGCAGGTGCATATTTCGTGGGTTGCAGTCTGCCCGTGACGTCACGGGCCGACTTGACACGTCACTATGAAGCCGCCCTCTCGAAACCGAAACCGAAACTGCTGGTTGAAAGAAGCGATATTAAAAATATATGCAATGCATCCCCAGGCACCACGACACTCTTTTTAGGGTTCTCGATACCCGTGCTTTCATTTAGAGCAACAACCCGAAAAATTTTAAAATTCATGTCAGTACTCCTTTAAGGGAAGGGGAAGAAAAATGAAAATTCAGGAGCATGTTGGGTGGGGCTCCAAGTCCAAGGCCCCACTGGCTTCCGCCGCTCGCTTAACGTGACTCAGAAACGCTGATTGCACTTCTCGGTCTGATCTGGCAAGTTGTGCCTCCCACTGTTCCAAACTGTTTAGAAAGTTGTTGCCTAAAAAATAATTTTAAATTGTCTGGCTTTCGGCCACAAGCCCATGAGATGTGCTATAAAGTTGGCAAACCACCGCACGACGCACGAGCGTCATGGTACAACGTAGGATATATTTTGCTTAGCCGCCATAAATTTGAAAATACTCCCGTCTGTGCCTTGCGGAGGTCCGTAGCGTCTTCCATCAGCTATATGACGTCACGCACGTGACAAGAATCTTGTAACCTTATCGTTTTTCGACTCTTTCGTCTATCTACTTATTCTTGGTTTCGTCAATAAAAATTCCAGCTGCCAGTCAGCGTCCGTCCGTGTGTCAATTTCCTTCGTCCTGTCTTTGCGCTGTTTGTCAAGCTTTAAGTTATGTACCAACTAGCCCGCCTTTTGCCGCTTCCCCTTCGAGGGATTTATCGGGGGCGCTATATTTTTGTCGTGTGCTCCGCTGGTGAGCGAGAATGTCTTTTTATGTAAACACTTGCGTAGTAAACGGTCACTGTGGTCGTTTACAATGCAAGTTTCCTTTGAATATGAGGGGTTGGGGCCGCTTGATCGACACCATTGTTGCTCTGTTCACGATACACATGAAAGGGCAAATGAGTGTGGCTGCACGCGTGAACTACGGATTCTGCAGTGCCTTGAAAGTCGCTCTCGTCGCGAATAAGCGAGTGAGGAGCGGGGAAGTGTACCGGTGATAATTTAGAACACGCTCAAGAATGCCGCAGACGTTGATGGCCTTACCGATATCCATAGGCGTATCTGCCGGGGGGGGGGGGGGGGGGGGGCAAGGGGGGCTGAGCCCCCCCCCCCCCCCACTTTCGACAGTGGTCGTTGTCGGCGGCAGACATGGAAACTAACAAATCAGGCAAAGTTTTACTTGAGCAATAACGTAATTATGTAATAAAACTTGTCCTACGATTCAGCTGTGACGACTGTCCTCCGTCATGCACTGTAGGCTCTCTCCGGTGCGCGCTGCCTATTTTACGCTTTTGCGTCTTGCGCTCGAGCATTCCAGAGGACGCTATCGCTCAGCTGGGGTCTGTAATGATTTTATTTTGTTCTGCCTGGCCTGAAATTTACGCAATCGGTGACTGAAATACGGGCGGGAACCAGTAAACGTTTTATAGCCCGATCAAATGTTCTCTTTTTCCAGGAACTTTAGTTTCTTTCTTTGAAAACGATTACCATCGCCACTGCTCCATATCCAAGCTGCTATGAGTGGATGTGTGCAGAAGTGTGGAGTATTTTAGTTGTTCCTAGCCAGAAGAGCTAAAAGGTTTCCCACTTTGGCCTTCGATTAACCTGCTTCACCTTGCTTATCATATGGTAGCCTGCAGCGGTTGCGGCGGCTTGTAACAAGGCAGTGGAGTCGAGCACATTGAGAAGTCCAGCTTTCAAGTTTGACCTGTAGCTTGATCTACCTCACCAGGAAGATGAACAACTTCCACGGTTTTCTGGGCTAAGAAGGCTGTCTACCTGCAAAGGATTGTGTCTGTTCCTAATAATGTTTATTTCTCTCTCACATATGAATCGATCTCGCCCGCTGCTATAAGTAGCCGCTGCCAATGTGATTGGCGGGCAGCTTTCCTGAATTACGTTCAGGAAGAGACACTGTCGGGCTATCGCGAAAAAAATTATTGTTCAGCACAGTAATGCGCTGCTTACTGTGCAGGCTTCATTTTAACGCCGCGAGTTTACGCATACCTGTGACGTCGCCTAACAAAGAGGCGATTTTACGGCACACCGAAAAATGTTTGACGAATAGCAAAGAACCAATGACCGCCGTATTGAAAATACACAATATGCGCCGTATTGAAAATAGTTTATTATTATTTTTTCCTTACGCACTCATGCGTACGTGATAACCACTCGGTGGATCACTTGCGCGTCATTTGTTGCGTCGTGATACGAGCAGGCGCTGTGAACATGACCCAGAAAATAAGTGAGAATTTGAGGTACTAGATTCATAGCAGGTTCTTTGTGTAGGTAGCCAACTGAGCCAAAGATTGGTTAACCTCCCTGCCTTTCCTCTTCGTTACTCTCTCTCTTCTTCTCTCTTTATACTCATCTTATTTACAACGCCAAACTGAGACTGTGAAGTTTGCAGAAGGAATGCTCAGATGAAGAACAGGTTAAATGTGGCCGCACCTTCGAACCTTCACGGTAATATTTTCAAAATGCTCTTAAACACCGCTGTATTGTCGCGGTATAGGACGACCCAGCCTGCACAATCTGTTTGTGCAGATTCTTCCTTGGTTTAGAACAAACAGTTGTGAAAAGTTATATATATATATATATATATATATATATATATATATATATATATATATATACGGCGGAGAGAGTGAGTGATGCCAGCCCCCCCACTCTCGAACGAGTTGATACGCCACTGCCGATATCACCCATAAGCCCGACACGGCTCCGCGAATTGGACGGCCCTCTTTCCGCCTTCACATTCTCGCAGTTTTGGATAGCATATATACAAGATTCTCCCTTCTGGTTATACTGCCTGCTTTTCACCTCTCCTCTGTAGTAGTCGATTTGCTATTGGTAAACACACTACATCGATCAATCAATAAAAAAAAAACATCGTATTAAAAATTCGAGGGCAGGGTTTGTCGAGATTCGAGAACTCTTACTGAGCCGCAAAGGTCACGGTACGAAAAAAAAAAGTGCTGTTTAAAGTGACGACCTCGCACTCAGATATGCTAGAGCTCGGGATTACAGCGAGAAATTTTTCGAGAATGGAACTTTGGCAGCTTGGTTTTTCGCTCGTAGTAAATCAACCTATTCGCGTGACATAAATGCAATACAAACACTCTGAAATGTAAATAAAAGTTCAATGTTTCCTTACAATAATGCAGCGACGACTTTCACGCGTTCCGTATTGCGGCAAAATGTCAGTGGAACGACGGCAGCCGATTTTAACGGCGTTTGTCGAAAAGATGCGTGCGTGGGCTTTTATGCATTCGGCTGCCGTCGGAATCAGGTCAGCTCAACTCGAACCGGTTGCCTCATGCTACCGGCAACATGTTACAGCTACCGAGAGAGAGAGAGAGAGAGAGAGAGAGGAGACAAAGTTGTTATCGTCGTACTGCGGATTAATGAGGAACTGGCCTTAATATAGGCAACTTCTGTCAGCGCCGTTGCTAGCATCGCATGCAGTGCTGCAACAAGGCTTAGTTAGACGTTACGCAACATGCGGCGTTGCGGGCTTGCGAAAATTACGGTCACCGGGTATGTGCCTCCACGGCGAAGAGTTTACGGCAGGAACCTTCTGCTGTGTTGCGTACTCTAGAGCCGGGGATGCTCAGTTACAGGCTGTTTAAGTTACACGATTGCGGGTCACTAAAACTGCGAAGTAAGTTGTTGGCTGGGTTGTAAACATAACCGTGAACAGGAGTGAGGTAAGATTAACGAATAGAGAGATGACTAGAAGAAAAGTTCCGAGTTGCGAGAGAAGACGAGCCCTCGTCCTCCCTATTTGTACATTACTCACGTATTGAAACGCGACATCAAAACTTCTAATGTAACATACTTGCATGCGCAATCGCTCGAGATAACCGCGTCATGTCGCTACGAAACTCGCCGCTACAGGTAAGGTTGCCTCTTATGTAAGTGTTCGAGTCGAAATTACGCCCATATGACACGAACTGAAGACGCTGTAAACGAAAGTATCGAGCAAAACTTACGCCTAAATTGTCGCGTTTACGTACCACCACGGCGACGCCGACGCCGACGACATAGTTTCGCTTGGAGTGTCCCTATAATTGCTATCGCAATAATAGAGAGTTTTAGTGCTGGGTTCCCGCGGGCTTGGGGGCGCGCGGGCCTTGTGCTCTTTTGTATTCTCGGTGTATGTGGCTGGCAGTGCAAAGGAACGCAAGAGCGTGCGTACGTAGGTGGCTTGGGGTCCCCAGTGCTAAAACTCTCTAATATGCCTATCTCCCCGTAAAATCTGTCTGCCGCAAGAAAGCGTAGACCCAACTTGTAGGTCGTAGTTTTAGAACTAACACGGGTTTTCGTTTTAATAAAAGCGTGCACAGATGCGCAAACAGCTGGCAGCAAGTCACGTGATGCAACATTTTACACCAACAAGAATATTTAATTGGCCCATTGAATGTTGCTTCCAAACAAAAAATAAAGTCACGGACTCCCGTATGCACCGAAGGCGACGGTCATATTTTTCTTCCCAGTTGACTGTATTCATCCGATCCCCGTCCACCGTTCCCCTTAAAGCTTTCAACATCCGACGTGGTTTTGCTCTACCTCCGGCATCGGAGGCATTGACAAGTGTTTCGCACCTCACGTGGTTTTGCAGTGCCTCCGGGATCGCTCCCCCCCCCTTTGACCAAGCGTCAAAGTCATGTAATGACGTCATCATCCGTCGTCATAGTGGCATCATGATGGGATTCACAAATTCTGGCGACCTGTGACGTCATGATGGCGTCATAGGGTCACGTAACCGCATGACGATTTTTTGTTTTTTTCATCACTCGCATAGACGCCCCCGACGGTGGCTTTTCCGGTTTGATGAGGCATCTCCAGCTTTCTCCTTAATAAAAACATATATGCATGTTCGCACAGGAGGTGTGGCATAATGCGTAAGCACTTGTATGTCCGCACAAAACTAGGGTTACTGGTACTAATGAGCAATCATCCTGCAAGCCATTCCTCCCCCCCCCCCTTCACGCACGCACGTTCCATCAAGCAACAATAAAACTACGTAAAATACATTCGCGTGCATAAATAGTTATCCGCAGTACGCGCAGCTTGCGTGCGAGTTCGCGTACTTTTTTTTCTGCAACCGCTCATCAGGATAACATTGAACTTTCTTTTTTCATTGCCCATAAAGACCCTAGCAACGAGAGTTTTGTAACTTTAACCGTGTTGTCTCTACGTTCAACCTTTTTTTTTTTTTGTAAGAGACAAAAAGAAAGCTCAGAATATGACAGGAGCCAAATGTTCACGTGCATTCGCAGGGTCTGACGCAACGCGCTCTTCGTTGCAGAAGGTTTCTGTTAAGAAGAAAAATGCTGAGAAATAATTCCGGTTATGTAGCTTCTGCTCTCAAAGTAGGCACGAAAAAAGACCCGGTCGACAAATATCACAAAAAAAAAGAAACGAAAGAAATAAAGATAAAAAAATGACGTGTAAGTTTTACTCAAAACCGACTTTGCTCCCCTCTGTTCCTGTCTTTTCTTTCTTCTTTTTTTTATTTGCGCTGACTGCGAACAAAGGTTCAGATGCGAAATGGCGGGTTGGGGCATTATCTAGACCCAGTTATTCGTGTTTTATTTTCACTTTTTTTTACGTGATATGCTTTGCTCTAGTACGGTAATGCCTACTCGTGTTTCCCTCTAACATCTGCGTTGCGTAAGTCTGTTGCGTTTCCTTCTTTTTGTTCGACTAATGGGGCAGTGGCGCGATGGTAAACTCGCCTCGATGCGTGCACCCACGTTTTTCGTCATTCGCGCTTAAGCCTAAGCGTATGCATGGAAACAGGCAAACCTCCGAGGAAGCAGCGAGCGTAATGCGCTGCGCGTTAACTGTTGTTGTTTGCATCTCGCTTTGTTTGCATTACATCTGTATCTCGCTTTAGTTGCGCATCATCTTCAGGCAGTCAGGATTAAATGGGAACCTAAACCTCGGAATTGAAGATGAGAAAGGTCTGGAGCTCGGTGTGTTGCATGTCTATACAGGCTACTCCGCATGCAGCAATCAAGAATGACTAACGGAAAGTTCCTTCAGATTAATATAATAATGTAATGTGTTGTCCTTTTTCTTAATTTCGCGCACCTCACAATCGTTTACTCGAATGCACCAACTAGCCCCAGATGATATTCTTATTAACTATAATAACCCGCCACGGTCTGCCGACCCGAAGGTTGTGGGATCGAATCCCAGCCGCGGTGGCCGCATTTCGATGGAGGCGAAATGCTAGGGGCCCGTGTGGTTAGATTTAGGTGCACGTTAAAGAACACCAGGTGGTCGAAATTTCCAGAGCCCTCCACTACGGCGTCCCTCATAATCATGTCGTGATTTTTGGACGTTAAACAACAACAATTATTGAAAAAGGGGATATTGGTGCCATAGAGGACACCGGGAAAAACGATGATAATGAAAGCAACAAAACCGGCACCATTACCAGTGAACTTCGTACTCGAGCACGGAAAGGAAATGGGAACCACGTGAAACGATTTCCCAGGGGGGATAGAACTGCACCCCCCCTCCCCCCTCACCTTTCTCTGCTGCTCGCCCAATTGGGCTTCGTGAACCGCACGTGCCCGGCTCGGACCCGTGGGTGTGGTCCCATCTTCGCCGGCGAAACGACGCGCTTTGTGTAGAGGTCGTTCGCTGCACCGGCTGTCGGACAAGCCCGCGCGCGGACTGACCACACGACTTGTGCGTGCCGTCCCACCAGTTGCGTACAGCACCAACGAAGCCCAGGAAAATTTTCGCGTTCCTTTTCGTTATATCGTGTATACGCACGTGGCTGCTGAGAGTTACTACGTGGTTTTCTGCTGCTCACCGTAGAATGACGTCACACTTTCGTACGTGTGACGTCATTTGTGCGAAATGCGGCCGCACCGACAGTGACACCACGTCAAATTTAGTGACGTTACGTCATCGACTACAGCCTTTGACAAAGATAGGTCCACATATGGACGGTTTTATGTAAGGCGTACGGGCGCCGCCACCTTGACCCGTTAAACGAATGTTTTCCCACATTTGTATGTCGGGACGTGAAGTTAACTATAATCGGACGCAAGTCCGCGCTATTTCCTCCTCAAAGACGGATGCACACAAGCCTGCACCAATGGGCGCGCACTTCAGACTGACGTCATAAGCCGGGCGGCCGGTGACCCCACCTTCGAAGAACATTACTGTGTGCATGAGCGGGACTATTTGTTTAGTCGCGGAGGCGATCGGCTGCCGCCCTTCGGTTGTCTGGGCGGGGCTTCTCCGGACTTCTTGAGTTGTATCCGACTATAGTTCATGAAACCTGGAATGGCACCAACCCAACCGTTTTCATGCCTATGCGCCTACCGTAGCAGTGTACGTTTAGTTGTGAAAGATATAAAACTACATATCTGCAGCCCAATATGGCAGAATCGCAACTCATCCGCGGCGTAGTCTATACGAAGGTCGGCAAGCCTGCCTGAGGCATCTTATTCCTGCTCAGACAGTCTCTGTATTGCGTAGTGTTTCATTCCGTTGGCCCCGGTCTATACTCTACAGGTATATTACGACTGTAAAGATGGCATGAATGTACTTCAAATTAAGCATTTTTCGCGCGCCCCTGTGCGTCACACTATTGCGAAGGACTACTTGTTTCCGTCATCAGCCCAAGCTCCGGCCGCAAAAAAACGCGCAACCCCTTCAGTTGGACGGTATCCGGGTGACGTTCAGTTTATATCTCTTGCGTGCTTGCATGCTTGCATAGACGTGCTTGCATAAGTACACAGGAAGAGGTCCCAGAGCGCACAGCTCAAAGGGGCCGCCTGTAAAAAAAGAGGAAAAAAAGAAAAAGAAATAAAACACGTTACACGAACATGCGCAGCAAGGCTGCAGTATTGTAGTAGTTAGTCACTAGAGGGAATATTCCGCAAAGTAAATTTGGTGCAAACGAAAGAAGAGCAGCAAAGGATAACAGGGCGGAGCCCATCCCGTTGTTTCTCCCTGTTTGGCTTCCTCCCTTCCTTCCTTTTTACTTTACGGAATCTGTGTTGCCACTGAAACGCCTAAACGTTATGCTTCAGAAACCCCGGCTCAGTTCTCATACAGAATGCTTCGAGATAAAAAAAAAATAAACCCTTGACTGAAAAAACAAGCACCTATATCAAAACGAATATTCTTGGAGTCTCCCGTTTTTTTTCCTCTTTCCGTGCCGAGCGCTTACTAAGTCGCTGGTTCGGATCGGCTTCCCCACTGCATTACTTCGTCGCGAGAGAATCGTGTTTGCAAATCAGATCCGACCCCGAACCCCGAGCTTCGCTTGCTCTTTCTGTTCTCCTTTTTTCTGTTTTTGTTTTGTTTGTTTGTTTGCTGTCGCCATAGTTTGCCACACGCAAATGCGGGAAAGAAGCATGCCGAGTAACTGCAACGCCGGCATCATTCGTTTGCCGCCGGTAAACCCTCTGGAAAAAGGAAAAAGATAGCGCTGCGTGTTGCTCACTCCAGAGAAGACGGGATGCAAAGTGAGGTTTTTTTTTAAGTATAGAAGAGGTTTAGGGGCGCGGAAATGGTGTTACGTAAAAGACGGCAAGTCATTATCCCACCACTCCCTATTAGTCTTTTTTTTTCTTTTATTGCCTTTTTCATCGACCGGGGGTCTCGCGCGGCACACTGTGTATTTCAGTCTCCCAACCGGATACTGCTTCTTGTCGCCATTTTGTTTTTTTTTTCTTCTTCTTCTTTCTACATCGTCATGCTTTATACTTGTCGCACTCTCTTCTTCACTTGCATTATCAACTCCGACGGTGAGCGGGGCTTGATCTATCTATCTATCTATCTATCTATCTATCTATCTATCTATCTATCTATCTATCTATCTATCTATCTATCTATCTATCTATCTATCTATCTATCTATCTATCTATCTATCTATCTATCTATCTATCTATCTATCTATCTATCTGTCTGTCTGTCTGTCTGTCTGTCTGTCTGTCTGTCTGTCTGTCTGTCTGCTGGCAAACATGAGTGAGGGAAAAGTGAAGCATACACTGCAAAACGCTGTTGGTGTGATTTTAATAACAGTATAATCGAGCCCGAACTTCTCTAAAAGCGCTTCTGTGTGTGGTTGTGGGGGGGGGGGGGGGGGGGGGCGGGGGGGTTAAATTACAGAGCCTATTGAATAACTATTGTGCGCGGATAGACTTTCTTCTTTTCTCCTAATTTTTTTCTGCCTTTTTCCCATGCCCCAGCGCAGACTAGCATACGGTGTTGTTAACCTGGTTAACCTGTGCCCCCGTTCTTCCTTTCTTTCTCTGTCAGACCGGTCGATCGATCCATCTATTGATTGATTGTCTAACATCCGTTCTTTTCTATGTCCTTTGCAGCTGCAGAAGGCGCTTGCTGACACCGTCTCCATCGCCGAGGGCGGATATTCTGCTGCACGTTTCCGACGCTGCGGCGAGCCGGCATCGTGGCGACATTTGACAAGATGTGTTCTTGATTCGCGGTGTGTTTTGTTTTGTGGCCGATCACGATGTGTGTTCTTCTCTGGATGTGCGTCGTCATCGCGACGTCTCCCGTGATGAAGGTCTCCTGTCAGCTCAGCGAAAACGAAGGTGAGTTGGCGATGGCTCAGCTTTTCTACTATGAAAAGGATAATTAACAACTACCCGTTTGTGGCACAAAGCATCCAAGGAAATCGATAGGTACTTGACAGAAAGAAAAGCTTAGTCGAAGGAAAATTCGTCCTGGTCCGGGATTCGAAGCCGGGACCAACGCCTTTCCGGGCTGGTCGCTCTACCAATTGAGCTAACCGGGGTGTTAGCATTTGACAGTGCGAAGGCGATTTCATCAACAACTCGAAGCGCATCGACACAGAATACTGCAAATAGAGTTCTGCAGAATCCCGCAAGGTGGCGGAAGGCTTGGGAAAGAGTTGGGAAAGAGTTGGGAAAGGGATAATTGACAACCACCCGTTTGAGGCACGAAGCCGCAAGGAAATCCACACGGAAATCAACAAGAAGCTTTGTTTTCTCAGAAATTCGTATGGATTTCCTTGTGACTTCGTGCCACATACGGGTGGTTGTCAATTACGCCTTTCATAACCTTTCCGACACCTTGCGGGATTCCGCAGAACTCATTTGATTTTGTACTCTCATCAGTGTTATTCAATTAACGCAGACGTACTTTGCGGGGGGGGGGACATTATTGCGATATCAGTTATAGGGAGATTACACGCGAAAATATGTCGTCGGCGTTGACGTCGCCGTGCTGGTCCGTAAAATGACCGCATGCTATGAGATTCTATTGCACTACGCGTGTACGTTTTACGGGCGAGAGCGTATAGAATAGTCTACGGCCCCTCGCGATCCGTGAACGAGCAGGGAAAGGTGACTGGAGCGACAAGTTGATCCGTAAAATTTTGCACAGCGCGTAAAACACGTTCACAATTATATCGAGAGCGAACCACGGGAAATCTTTACTTGCCTACCGTGTACTTGGAAAGGGCAATTAAGTGTGAAGGAATGAAAGAAGAGAACCTACGCAGTGACAAATATGGTTTGCTGGGATAGGTATAGATTATTTTACGTAAGACACCATGGCGCCGCCATATTGGGCTGTTTAAGGAATGTCATATTTTTGCGTTTGGCGGAGTGAATTAATAATTAAGGTCGCATGCGCTCGAAAACGGTTGGGTTTGTGCATGTGACGTTTCACGACCTCGTTAATTCACATCGCGACATCCAACAATAGGAAACATTCCTTTAACATTCCAGGGTGGCGGTACTCATGTTTCTAACGTAAGATCGTTTATGTATTACGAAGGTATACTTTCTTGCTTTCATTGATACGCTTTCCATCTTTTCCTGTATTCTTGCTGTCTTCCTCTCTTCCACATTGTTCTGTCTTGTAATTACCGAACCATTCCCGTTTTCATTCCTTCATCCCGCATCTTCTTTTCTTTCCCTCTCTTTTCCTTCTTTCTGGTGTTCTTGTCTTCTCTCTCCCTCTTCCTTCTTTCATTAATCTCTTTCTCTCTCCCTCTCTCTCTCTCGGTCCCAATACAAATTGCATTTTCCTCTCCCCCTCCTCCTTCTCGCATCGCTGTCCCGTCGCCTCCGTGCAGTTGCCGCCCCTGTGGCGCGGAGATTAGCGGAACGACGACAGACGCAGAACGAAAGCCACCGCGCCTGTCCGCCATTGTCTAGTCCCATTAATCTCCGAGCAGCAGCAGCAGCAGTAACAAGGCCCTCGTTCGTAGGGATGCAATGTGCAGTCGCATTCTGCGGTGCTGACCTCGCTCTGTGCGTTGTGCCTCCTATATATGCTTAGTGCGTGGCACAGCTGATGTCTGTGTGCGTACGTCACTGCTCGTGCGCTATTGCGCGTTACTGCCCGTGCATATTAGCCTGATTTTGCGTTAGCGTTTGTTTTTGTTACGTTCAAAGGGCGTGCGTATAGTTATTAGCATTTCTTACATCGTTGGTGTTCATATGTGTTACCGTTAGTTATTGTGTGTGTGTGTGTGTTTGTGTGTGTGTGTGTGTGTGTGTGTGTGTGTGTGTGTGTGTGTGTGTGTGTGTGTGTGTGTGTGTGTGTGTGTGTGTGTGTGTGTGTGAGTGAGTGAGTGAGTGAGTGAGTGAGTGAGTGAGTGAGTGAGTGAGTGTTTACAACCACGAAAGCCAGCCGCGAGACGCGAGGACTTGCCGAACGTCTCCCGTAGATTCCACAGCGTTGCACCTGATGTGTGAAACGGAGTATAGTTGGGCACATGTAGGCATGAATGGTACTTTTAAATGCGTAAGCATTTCTATGCCGACCCAAAGAGGAAGCTGTGTGCGCGTCCGTTCGTCCATCTGTCTGTCCACCCGTTCCATTGTCGCATAAGAGGAATCGCTGTAAAAAAAAAAATATATATATATATATATATATATATATATATATATATATATATATATATATATATATATATATAGTAACTTTATAGATTGCAGGGTTTTAAAAAGAAGAAGAAAGATGCAGCGGAGTTCTTCGCTAACTTGTATTATTTGTCCCGTGTTTGCGCTCTGTGACATTTCACGCTTTCGGTCTCAGTACTCCGAGGGAACATCGAGTTATTCTTCCTTTTTTTTTTTTGTTAATTTTAGTCCGCTAGAAAAGCCACGAATATAGAGGCGTGACTTCATTTCCGCGACCACAACTTCGTTTTGGGCTTTTGGCGGCTGTGCAAACAGACCCGCTTATTCGAAGCAAGCGCGGGCGTGTTTGTTTCTGTGCCCCCCTTCCCCCCTCCCCTCTTCTTCCTTTATTTCCGAAGCCAACCGACCCAGCACGGCCGTTCGTAATTACGCAGGTGGGAGGGTCACCCTCGCACGCGAGGTCAGGTTGTACGTTTCGCTGTTTTTGCTTCGCGTCTACACCGACGCGACCGCACGCTGGCGACGTCGTCGTCGTCGAAAGTGCGCCGTCGTGTGCCCCGTGACCGGAGGGCGGCTGCGGTATTGTTTTGCCGGCCAACCAACTCGGGTGGGGTGAACCAACCACCAACGGTCCGTGTTCTCCCGAACTGTGTAGAGACCTGCTCGGCCCTTTTGTCTTCCTTGATTTTTTATATCCCTACGGGACCCCGTCGCGGCACTTGCGCTGATTTCCTGTGACAGGGACTGGGCGTGCGTTGGGTCCGTTGCTCATCAGTCCTCCTAACGCTGGAGACTGCCTCCAGCTCAGACATGTGTGTGTGTGTGTGTGTGTGTGTGTGTGTGTGTGTGTGTGTGTGTGTGTGTGTGTGTGTGTGTGTGTGTGTGTGTGTGTGTGTGTGTGTGTGTGATCATTCTGTATCTGTGCGTGTGTGTAGTACTTGTGATGTAGATGCAAAGAAAGTAAGGTGGACAAAAAGGCAACGTGCCACCGGCAAGGACCGAACCTGCAACCTTCGCTGTGAAAGGATCACTCGTTTAGAACAGTATTCCGAAAGATATACGCAGTAATATCGAGGTTTACAATACTACAGCAATAGCAGATACCACTTATATGACGTAATGAGTAGTGACGAAACAGATGCAGGAACCGTAATAAAACAACGTCGAATACCAAGTCAAAAAAAAAAATCACGAAATCATGCTAATACACGAATGCGTGGGCAGATACCACCCAAAATGCTGTTAATGTTGATATAATTAAGTACACTGGACTACGTAAATAAATAACACCTACATTTTTAGTCAGCGACCTAGTCTCACTTAAGGAAGATGCAAAAAAATTGGCAAACAAGTCAGTCACTCGAGAATAAATGAAGGGAATATTGCTGTTATAACAGCGGTTATAGCCAAAGCTATCCAATATTTTTAGTCGGTTAGCGAAGCTAGCCGATGTGTAGCGACAATTAACCACCACAAGCCGAAATTAGCCACTATTTAGGCAAAAGCAGCCGACGTTAGCTAGTGCGAACCAGAGCTCACAGTATGTGAGAAAAAACGGTTGTTGAATTGAGTTATATTCACCGTACTTCTTTACATGTGTTGGGGATGCTAATATTTATTTAGCTTAAATAGTGTACAACGTCTTCTTTACGCACTCTGCAAGTGGAAAACAAGAAAATCAACTAAACATCCCGCATATATCTATGCGAACGGAGGCTTTAATGTTTTGTCATCAGCGTTCCTCGTCATTAGCCTGCTAGATAACGTGTTACCTGCTTTCATGCAGAAACACTGCCGATACACTCAGCTTTCCCAGACACAACTTATACATCAGCGACAAATCGGCGTCGTATAACTGAGTTGTTGCTAAGCTATTCATGTAACTATAAACTATAAGCGCCGCGTTAAGCGCCGCAGCGTCTTTTTAAGCATCTCAAGTTACCTTCAAAACCTTAACTAATGGAACATGCTTGTGCGACTAGGGTTACTCGCCTTTTTCATGGACCGTCCTCACACTAGTGAATATTCTTTAAGCTCCTGAAAAAAGTGTCGAGGGAAAAAAAAGGAAGAAACATACCCGAGCCTTCTACCCGACTTACACCGGTGTATATACGTGCTCGTCTGCGATGCAACATCTCAAAAACGTAAACTGAAACCCGAAACTCGTCTAAACAAATCTGTTAACTCATTTCGCTTTACTTCTTGCAGCTTCACGAAGTTCCCAGAAGTGCGCGTGTATCAGTAATATAGCATCACCTATCATCATCATCATCATCATCACACGCGTGTCGCGTATCAGTACATAGCATCACTACTCATTATCATCAGACTTCGAGGGTCTCCGAGACGTGCGGGTATCGCGTTTCTTATCGACCATGTCGCGCGTGTCGCTGTTGTCTGCGCTTTCGTAGTTGCTTTGAATAGCGGATAGCGAAAACAACACACACACACACAAAGAATAACGTTGGAGAACGTCCTCTTCCTTATATACGTTACCAGATTTTATGGCTAACGTCTCGCCTTGCAACTTATGGCCGATGGCACAAAACCGCCCGCAGTATACCAGCCAGTGTCGTCGGCGCAAATGTCAACCACTTTTATGCGGAGCCATATCGTTTAATAAGTTTCACATATCGCAAATCTCAAGAGCCCTCTCTACCATATTATATATATATATATATATATATATATATATATATATATATATATATATATATATATATATATATATATATATATATACGCGATTACAGTATCTTTTCCTTTACATTTCGCTACTAACTCGCTTCACGATTCGCCTGCGCGACGAGTAATTTACGCCAGGCGCGCGCGCAATCATGTTTCTGACACGTCAGAAACAGCATAAAGGAAAAGGAGGGGTTTAGAATTTCCAACGCGCGATATATACGTTGTATCTCGGCGCGGCTTTGAATTATAGATACTCCGGAGCAGAAGGGATAAGAATATAAATAAAACTCGGGTTGTTGCTTGACCCCTGGCTACTTCATTTTACTTAGCGAGGACAGCGAGGCGAGAGAGATAGGAAGGGAAGGCATAAACTTAAACGAGAGCACCGGGCGTGAATTTTATTTCATTTTCTGAGCGAGTTCGGGTGTAGGCGCCATTTACCGAGGGCATGCAAGTAAGCGAGACCGAGACTGAATGAAATTTTCAAAGAGACAGGTCGCGATTCCTTATTATTGTCTTTTTCTCGACTAAAGAAGTAAAATGAAGTCTTACTTACGGTATCGTTTCTTGGAGCTGCAAGATTTCTTTTTTTTTTCTTCTTTTTTTGTGGAACGAGGATGCAAATCGAGAGAATTAAATTTTCGTTCTTGCCACACCAACCGCGTAACTCGCTTTTTGACTATCCTTTCCTACTTTTAATGCGTAGATTTGGTGTCGTGGTGTGTTACATATACGGCAATTCGCACCAGGCCTCGTAGTAAATATTCTTTCTCCCGGCAAGATGCGGCAAGAAAATGAAATATTGCATTACAGCGCCACCTCGGGCTTTTCTCTACCATTATGAGTCCTGGCTCGAGTTGTTCGATATTTAAGAGTTTGCTTTAATTCCTTTCCAATCATGTCGTAATCAATGCAGCGCAGTTAAACGCTACAAAAATATTATATGCAGCTTCAACTGACTTAACGTCGCGAAGGCTGATTAAAGGGACTGACAACTGCCCAGTGCATGAAATGAAATGACTCCACTGATGGAAAGATTGTCCGTCGCATTGACTCAAACCAACTCTGTGTTTTTTCGTGAGAGGTGGATTTATATTTTTAGTTCTTAATTGAATGTCGCGAAAAATGACCTGTGGCGCCTGTTGAGGTGGCGTCATGTCGCGCAGACGTCATCCAGATGCGTTCCATTTCTCGGACGACTGGGGCTCGCTGCTGTCTTCTAAGCTGTCAGCGTACACTGCCTACGATTCTGTCGAAAATTGGAACACAGCCTATGTTGGCGGAATTCTCGGCATTTCAGTTAGAAGCTCTTCTCTCTCTCTCTCTCTCTCTCTCTCTCTCTCTCTCTCTCTCTCTCTCTCTCTACCGCACATTCCTCAGTAGCGCACCATCTGCCTTCTCTTCTCTCACCCCCTTTTTTTTCCTTTCGCGTATGCCTGTATCAGTACCTCTGAAAAGATACTGCATACCTCCTCTATACCTGCTGTCGTTTTCCGCAATGCTGGAATGAAGAAAAATTGGGTGTCGAACCAGAGCGAGCTCCTTGCAGCACCGCCTAGATGTTCTTCTTCGCTGCCTCCTTGAGCCATTATTTTTGGCCTACTTTATGTTCGCCTGCCTGGTGTTATTTTTTTTCCTTTCTAACGCGTCCTACGCCGAATTCCACGCGTTTGCTTCTTTCCTTATTTTTCAACTTCCCTTCACTTGCACTGGCAACGCTACACTTGCTTTCACTGAAGATTTTTCTTACGGCGAAAGCCTATGCCTCATCAAACGCGAAAATTTACCGTCGGCAGCATCAAACGAGCTATGCAAAAAATAATCATCACGTAATGACCTCACCATGTGACGTCATCATGACGTCACGGATCGCCAAAATGTGGCGTCGTCATGGCGTCACATGATGACGTCGTCGCGTGACATCGTCGCTTAATCAAAAGTGGTACCAGTTCATCGGGAGCCGTTCGCCTTCTTCGCACACGTCTCTCCTAAAGATTGCTTTGCCGCAATAATGGCCATTGTGAGGCAGAGCACGCTTTACAGGCAAAATATATCTTTGGGAAAAGTTCGTGTAGATCTCACTGGTTAGTTTCTTACTACCTTACGAGGTGACAATTCTAGTGGTCGGGAGAGCGGCGGCTAAAAAATGACACAACTGCACAATGATACTCCCAAAAACTGATTCGTCATAAGTGTGAACGTTCACACGTGTCAACCACGGAAGCGGCAAACGGTATCTCAGTACATTGCCTCGTGTAAGTCTAGATAACTCTGAAAGGGAAAACGTGTTGTACGAGGAGATTTCATTGTGAAATCAGTGTACATGCACGTCGTCGTTGAGGGTTGCCAATATTGCAGGTCATGTAGCGCGTTGCACAGTTAACCGCGTTACTGTATTACACTTAAAGGAATACTGAACGAAAATGGGAAAAAACTGGCGAAAACATCGAATTTCTACCGGAAGGCGCGACTGTTTCGATGAACAGTGTTTATTTCGCGTATTCGGGAGCAGTTGGCTGTATTCTTGGAAGATTGTCAGCGCGCGGTGGCTTCACGCCAGCGCGAGCCGTGACGTCAAAGTCACCGCAGCGGATGCAGGGTGCACGTTTTCCGGTCCTGCTACTTCCATTTCTCTTCCTATCCTTTACGTCCCACTCTTCCCGTTCCACGAAGGCGCTGAGACGTGCCCTACTTTTTAGGTGCTTTACCCCACACGGGAGCATTTGTTCGCGACCTGCGCCGTTCCTAGTGGTTCTAGGAACCGTAGTGGGAGCTGAGGGGGTTCAGAGACGCGGGCGACGGTTGGCATTGTTGGCACGTGCGTTTCCAGTGAAGCCTAACTTCACCTTTTCTAGTTCGCGGCGTGGCCGCTAGGCGCGGCAGTTTGCGAAAAACGGCACACGAAACCGAAACTGAAAAAGAAATATCTGTGAAAACGAAATACATACATGAGAGGGCACATCGAAAAATTGGAAAAATATATACACGAGAGGGTCCACCGAAAACCGAACAAACATCGAAACTGAATAAAAAAGTAAAACATGGGGAAAAAATGCACGAGAGGGCGCTGCGGTGCACGCCCTTTCACAACGGAGAAAATGCTGCAATAAAATTATCCAACGGAACGGCCGTCATGACAGTATACCTGGTTCCGAATCTTTCCCGAGGCAACGTAGAAAAGTACATCGATCTAGCAATGAGCGATTATGAAACGAAGTACAAGAACAACCCCTTCGTGCCAGTCGGTGATTTTAACGTTTACATCACAGACAACGACTGGCTTGTGTAGTATATGGCGTCTCGATACGCTCTACGATGCATTTCGTATGACTGCAAACAGCCAACAACCATCAGGGGGACGTGCATAGACCTTGTCTTTGCCTACTTCAGGTTCGATCCGATCGAAGAACCATTGGCTCTACATTTCACGGATCATAAAGCGGTGATAATGAAAGGAAAACGGAATCCAGAACTCAACACGACAAACGAATTATGACCAATGAAATGTATATACTCTACACACTTGTTGTCACTCATTTACATGTAGAAGAGTGGGCAGTGTCACGGGAGATTCACGGTTACCAAACAATCCGAGCTTCGCCCTACTCTTCATCATTCACATTGTGGATATGCGTGGATTTTTCCCCCCACTAGGTACTGTCTGAAATGAAGGTTGAGTCTACCGATTTCAGCACCCAATCGTTGAGTAGGGCTGAAAACCTTGGCGACAAAAATTTTGTTCAGTATCCTTTTAAAGAAAAAAAATCGAATTGATATGATTTTATCGAAAAATTACAGAAGGAGCTAGTCGGCGTATTCGATTATTCGTCCGTAAGTGCCCCTGACTGCTTACGAAACGCTCATTGGCGGAACGCGTCGTTTCGGACAGTCCGAGGGCTATGCGGGACTAATACAGTAAAACCTCGGTGATACGAATATCGCGGGGTCACCAAAAATATTCGTATCAACCGAAATTCGCATCACCAGAAAACACGGAAAATTAATATGCGACAAAAGAAAGCTGGCGTATGTTCATTTATTGTTTCTCAGGGACGCAGCAACGTCATGAACAGTTCTGAATGATTGCCAGTAATGTTTTTAGATGTCAACGACCAGACTTGTACTCATAAATATACGGCGCGTGCGCGCGTGTGTAATTAATTAACCAGGTGTGCTGTGACCCGTGACAGCTAGTAGCACCCTTCCAAATCTTTGTACGCTTTTTCGCATGACACAAGAGTGCTGCGGCGAAAATGACTTATGGAGCCCTTTGCACGCGATTGAGCGCCAGAAAACTTTAGGACCGCTGTCCTTTGTTGTTATTAATTTCTTATCGCGGCCGTGTTTTGCATGTTTTTCGGGATATTTACGGCCGTGCCCGTACAATCGGAAGGTTTACTCAAAATTTGGGAATATCCAGGGGAAATCGGAGAGTTGGGAGGTGTGAGCGTCCCCGACAGTCGTGCCCGTTGATGTCATGGCTTGCATCTACGTGGCAGGCACGTGTAAACAAAGTACAATGACGCTGCCTCGAGCACAGCAGCACGCGTCGACGCGTGAAAAAAAAAAGAGAGAGAGAGCGCTACGTAGCGTCATTTTTAATCTAAACGCGAAGGTATATGAAGGCGCATTGAGGCCTCAAAGATTCGCGCGCACAGTCTAGGATGTCTCGGAGGTTACGACGCGCCGCTGATGGTCCGTTCTGACAAACTGGCAGCGCGGCGCGCACGACCGCGCTCGCTTGCCTTGTCTTCCGCGACAGCATGGGCAGCACCTGTTCGTACCTGCGTGGTAGCGTGCGTTCGTATCATACGCCACCGGGTAAAAATCGGTTCGTAACAACCGTACTCCATTACATTGCAGGCTAATGGGCCCTGGCCGGGACCACAGAAAAATTCGTATCACCCCGAAATTCGTACGAGCCATGATCGTATCACCGGGGTTCTACTGTAATCGGAAAGGTTCAGCAACATGAGGGAGGTGTAATTAGATATCGCTGGGCGAGACAGTCTTCGCTCAGGAGATTAAACCGACTGATGAAAATGCTTGTGTTCGTTATGGTGACGTCATCTGCCCAGGAACAATATACAGAACGTTATGCTTTTCCGGGCGCGCGGATAACTTACGTTTCAGTTGACACCAGCTGTCATGTTTTCAAGTTTGGTTCTCTTAAGAAACCCGATAAGACGCGGACAGGTTTCCGCCGTCGTAACGGCGCAGCGTTCGCGCTCCGCTTCCTTCAGACCGAGTAAAGTTAGCCTTACGCTAACCGCCCTAATTTGACCGCAGCAACGCTTCCCGGACGTTTTCCGGTCCCCTCATTATCAATCTTCGTCACGCATTGCAACGCCATCTCAAATTGCCCCGTCGGAACGACGTTTAGCCTGAGAAGTTACGCCCATAACGGGAACGGCAGTTCATTAAACGACTCCCCGCGAATTCTAAGCTATATCGTCAGGTGTGATTGCACTAGAGTTTCGTTCAAGACTGACAGCTAGAATGATCAACAATTTTTTTTTTTTCAAGCGAACCTTGTGAGTTGTTAAAATGGCTGATTGGGCGAGTTGGTGGTTCATGATACTTAGAAATGCGAGCGCGTAACTTAAACAGGAAATTAAGAAGACAAGGACAAGCGCATGTGCTTGTCCTTGTCTTCCTAATTCCCTGTTCAAGTTACGTGCTCGTATTTCTAAGTACAGTAAACTCTCACTTGTACGAACGTCGGTTTAACGAATATTTCAGAATAACGAACTTTTAGAAAATCCCCGGCGATTTTCTTATGCATTCTATGCAAAAATCTTTCACTTGAACGAATTTCAGAGTAGTGAATTTTTCAGTTGAACGAACTTGATCCGCGGACCCAGGCTCATTTTTAAAATCAATTCAACGAAGTTTTGTGCACTGCAGCACTGGCATAGCCGATGCGAGCCGCCACTAAAGCGCCCATCCATCGGCGGCGGCGCGACATCGCTTGTGCATGCGGCGCCGCCGAGGTAAAGCGGCCGTGCGGGTGACGAAGACGAGCCACGTGCACATCAGCTCGCCCCTTCTTTTTTTGTCTGTCTCATCGGCATCATCGGCATTGTGCGGCCATCTTCATTTCGGGAAACAACAGCGCATTTCACACGCCGTGCGCCCTTGTAACATCAACCAGAAGAAAAAGAGTGCGACGAGGAAGTCGTAACGGCTGAGGCAGGTTCAAATCCCGTAACTCTAGCCGAGGCGGTAGAGTATGTTAGAAAGTTGCGAGACTTCGTGTCTTAGCAACAAGCTGGGCCAGAGGCAGTGCACAGAAACGTAGACTCTGAAAAGTTTTGTCTCTTCTTGCGCTTTAAGGGTACCAGTCCAAATGAAAATTACAGATTTCTTTTCAAAATAAATTGCATTTCACACTTTTGACTCTAATGTCTGCTGTGCCCAATGCTGTTCCATATTCTAGTGAATATTCAGTTTAGTGAACTTTTAGTTAAGTGAACTATTTCCTTAGGTCCCTTGAAGTTCACTCAATTGAGAGTTCACTGTATCTTGTTGTGAGTTACAGATTACGGCGGCGGTGGCGCCGTTGTACACCATAAACCCGGCGTCGGCGAGCGTACAGAAATGCGGCCCTCGAAGGTGTACCTGTCAGATGCGTATTTGTGTGCGCCGTTTTCCAATAATTGATGCTCTCTCGATCCGTGGGCTTCTCTGCGATCAGCCGTTTCTGATACGGCAACCTGATCTTTTATCGAGGCCGCATGTCATTCCACGTTGCCACAGTTCATTGTTGCCTGGATATGAACGCACGACCGTCGTTGTTGCCTGCAGCACCTGAAGTGTAGCGCTGCTAAGCATGTGAATGAAGGTCCAATTCCCGGTATGGAGGAAGGAAGCAGTTAGGAGGGAGCATTATGCAGAGCGATATAAATGAATAAATTAATAACGAATAACTAAATAAACTTAGTAGGTCAGGCTCGCGTGCGCCAACAAAAATCAGGAGCACTTCCCATTATGGGAAGGGCTCCTGATTTTTTTTAGGATGCTAAAGAGCAACGTTAATTAAATTCAATAAATTTATGCGACAAACTTCAATAAATAAGCCTTTCATTAATAAAATCAGTGTTAAGATCGCACTTGTATGTTCCCCTTTCTTGTCTTGATGCGCGGTTTTGTGTCAATGCGCTGGTTCGGCCTTCTTTAGCGCGCTGGATGGAGACCGCAGATGCGAGGATGCCCCCCCCCCCCCCTCCAACGTTGGTTCTAACTTATCTACATCTATCTCATTCCTCTTCTATTCTTTCATTGCCCGCCCCATTCCGTGCAGCGCAGAGTGGGGCTATTTTGTGGGCTGCAGGAAATAACGCCACATTTCTTTTCCCAGCAGAAACCACTGCCCCCGCCTTACGTTCGAGCTTAACCGTATATCAACCCTAAAAACGCGCGACAAGTTTATACTACTTAGTGTCTCCGCAAAAAAGTGTGTGTGTGTGTGTGTGTGTGTGTGTGTGTGTGTGTGTGTGTGTGTGTGTGTGTGTGTGTGTGTGTGTGTGTGTGTGTGTGTGTGTGTGTGTGTGTGTGTGTGTGTGTGTGTGTGTGTGTGTGTGTGTGTGTTCCTTTATCTTGCGGGAAAAATTCGACTGCACGTAAACCATAGCGAAACATCGCTCATTTCAACTTTGCCCTTATAAAGTTCAGTACCCGTACCTCAAATATTTCGTTGCTTTTTCGTACCTTGGCAGTTTTGGTTCATTAAAAGTTCTCGATGTAGCTCAGTCGGACTTTTCTTTATTCGTTTGAAATTGCTTATGACTGTTTTAACTGTAAGTAACTTATCGTAGCTCATAAGATTTTGTTATAAAAGATGCTATCGCTGTATCTTCCCAACTAACTAGAAGAACAGTAGAACGGCGTCCGATCGTTTGTTTGTTTGTTTGTTTGTTTGTTTGTTTGTTTGTTTGTTTGTTTGTTTGTTTGTTTGTTAAGCACAGTAACGAAAACGAACGCATGAAAAAACAATACGAGGAGCAATCTTTGGAATTGTTATGAAGGGGTCATCAACGACTGCACCATTTCCGGGACCTTTTACGTGACGCCACCTTTTACGGCCATTGTATTTTTATGACGTCACCTTAAAAACATTGGGACAGTTACGCACTACTGCTGCGAACACCTAGAAAACGGAGGAGCTGCTAGCTTTCCCAACCTCCTTTCCCTCTTCCTCACCCTCACTTTCCTTTCCCACTCCTTGCTATACTATACTATACTATACTATACTATACATAGTTATACTATACATGGCTATGCTATGCTTTACCCTATCCCCTCCTCCTTTTCGTCCTCCTCACCACACATCACCCCTCCTTCACCCTGACTTCCCTTTCTCACCCCTTTTCTATACGATACTATGCATGACTATGCTATGCTACGTTCTGCTTGGCACATACCCGCTTTCTCTGGCGCATACCGGCCCAGTTTTGTGCGTGACGCCACCCGGAGTTTTGCCAAGCTTAAACAACTCCGCTGTTAAAAGGAACCCCCCCCCCCCCTAAAACTCGGATATGTTTTCATCGCCTCCTTTTTGACACGTCGTTCGAGGCACGCACACACGCTTGCAATTGAACTGGTTCTTCTCCCTCTTTCTCTCTTTAATTTTTTTTCTCGATTTCCAACGGAAGAGTAATCAAAGGGAAAGCGGGGAGTCTGGTGTGTACTCGAACGAAAAAAGAAAAAAAGAGAGAGATACAGAGCTGAAGGAAACGACAAGACCTGGCCGACGTCTCGAAAACTCTCGCGATCGTTGTCGATTGACCGGAGACTGACCGCCGTCCGGCGCAGATGGCTTTTTCCTACTCTCGCCGGGTATTTTCGTCAGGTCCGGCATCTGATATGACGCGTCTGCAGGCCCACTCGTTCGCGGCAAGTGTTCCTTCTTCCTCGTTCGCCTCTCTATATAAGAGTCTTCTCACGAACACCACTTTCTTCTTTTCTTCCTCGTCCGGCCCTTCTCTCTATTATGGCTGTATTGGCGACCTCGAGAAGTGTGATTGTATCGCCGAGCATCTGTTAGCTATGAGAGGAGTGTGTCGTTTGCGGGAAACTGCCGTCCGAGACACTTCAAAACTTTGAGACCGCTGACGTGAATGAGGTTTTGTGTACGTTACGTTTACAGCTTTATTGTTTCACTTTTTTTTTCTTTTATGATGCCCACCAATGCGTAAATACGTATAATTCGGCTCCAATGCTATTGTTGTAACGACCCCTTCTCGATTCGCCGCAACATTCCTCACATAACAGCTATCTAAAACCTACCGAATTAACATCCAATAGACACAGTCATGTACTTTATGTATCTGTGTTTCATTCGCGGACTGACTTTATCAGGTATAGCTTTTTTTCCTGAGACCACAGAAGTATGGAACAGTGTACCTAGTCATAATCGTTCTTTACCCTGAGACGTGGTTTTCAATACCTTAAGGCGATGTAAACTATAATCAATACAGTCCACTGAGAAGAAGAAGAAAAGATGGATTTTCGTGTTCCAGTCGTCTTAGGCGAATACGCGACGGTGTGTGTGATTTTTTATTTTACAACGAAAGCTGTTATGAGATCACAACAAGAGCCGATTTCGGTGGCGTAGTTGTCTGCCGCCGCCGCCGGTGTCCGTAACCGCTATGGCGCACAATGAGGGAGGGGGGCAGCATCGAGCGAGATTTGAACCCGGGCCCTCTGCGGGGCAGTCGAGTATTCTACCAGAGAGTCAAGCCGGCGCTTAAACTCGTTCGCAAAAACGAAAGACCCTATACAGGCGTCATGTCGGGCAGGAAATCACGTTAACAGATGTTATATGGCGTGCTAGAAGAGTAAAATAACAGCAGGCGTCACACAACGCGAAGTGCGTAACGAGTGTGTGGTTTAAAGCTATACCCACGTATATACAAACGCCTGAGTCATAATTCTTCATCGTCATCAGCTGCAGCATCAACGAAGTGCAAATAATGCCTTGCAGATGTGTAGCGGGCACCTCGCTTCTCCGCAGAATTGGGAATAACGTCATAATGGATGCTTCCCTGCATCGCCATATTATGATGATTTGTGGCGTAGTGGGTACCTTTCACCTGTACTTTCCGTACAGTCGCCCGTATAGCGTTCACAACTGGCTTTAGAAAGGCCACTCCTCCAGCTTTTGCCGCGGCGGCGCTGCATGTTCCGCGCAGGCCTGGCATTTCTTTAGGCTCTAGCCTCTCCTGTCAAACGAAATTGATTTCTATAGTGTATTGAAATCATACTCGATACGTAAGATAGGTTAGGTTGAGTATTTCGTTGGCGAACTTCTCGATGAACTGCGGATCATACCTGCGTCTTCTGGTGCCTCGGCACCAGCTTCGCATCCAAACATCCCGAATGTTTGCGTTTGCCTTTTCCCCGGCGCATTCGACAACAAAGCCCATTGTTTTGGGATCGCGTGCCACGCGATAACAGGCACCGCTAAATGCCACCGCTAAACGGCAGACCGCTTTGATGATGACATCGTCGTGATTTCGCTCGGTACGCGAGAACTCCAAGCTCAGTTCTTTCGTTCTTTCGCGAACTAAGTTGACTCGTGGAGTCAGGGGAAACATAAACAATGCGTAGCGGAGGCACGTGCATAAATCGATGTGCCACGCTTTATGCGTGCGTGTTTATTATACGGTTACGATGCAGCGTGCATTCTGGAGGTATTAGCTCCGCGGGTGTTTTTGCAGAGGGAGCGTTTGCGAAAACAGAATGGCCGAGAGAAAAGAACTAAAGGCAACAAATGAAGCGCTTGCTCGGCTTTGCGAGAGACAACGAGCATGCAGTCCAGAAATGATAATACGTATGGATGAAATCGGATGTAAGTACTATCTGATGAAGCATGATGATAATATCTGGGCTTTCAGGTGCCAACAATCGCACGGTTCGTTGCGTATTTAGCCAACAGAACTGGAAGGCGAAAGCCATCTTCTTCTTCTCCTTTCTTCTTCTTAGTCGATTGCATTGATCACTCCCCTCGAAAGCTTTCTGCGTGCAACGTGCTTTTGCACTGCCTCCGAGATCGGAGGCATTGGAAGTTTTCTGCGCCTCACGTCGCTGTGCAGTGCCTCCGGGATCGGCCCACCTTTGATCAAGTGACGATGTCTTGTGATGCCATAGGTTGACGTCATCACAAGATTTTTTTTTGCATCACTCGTGTTGACGACGCCGCCGATCTCTTTTCGTTTCATGAGATGCATCTAAGGCTTTCTCGCCTTGACAACCACGAAAACCCGTCTCTGTATACAGCAGCTTTTTTTGCATGGCGGAATAAACTCGACTTCTGAAATTCGTGCCAGCACCCTCTTAAGGTCTCTCCGAAACGATCGTCACGAACAAGAGTTCTGCAGCGGTACGCTGGATAAAAAAAGAAAATGCGAAGAAAAAAGAGCCGCGGCTTTTCGTATCTATGCAATGTTAAGTTTTGCAAGAGTTAGCGCAGGTCTGATGTAAACTCTCTTTTTTGTTAAGCTTGTTAAGCAAATGAAAAAGAACAGACGTACGAACAGGCGCCGGCGGGTCGTACAGTATCGCCCGCTTCGCGACACGTGCGGCATGCGAGGCGACGACGGAGGCTGCTCGCGACTAAAAGCGAAAAAAAGGTTTCTTCCACGTTTTCCTTACGGCCCTGTTGCCCTGTTGCCAACCGGCAACAGGGACTTGTGGAAGATAATCTCGTAAGGCTGGTGCACGCCTTTGTAATGTGCCACTTTACCTACGTTGCAGCCATGCACAACTGGCAGAGAGCGGAGCGTGACAAGCTCAACACGTTAATCAGGAAGGCCATCAAGAGAGCTCTCGGGCTCCCTATGTACACAAGCTCGGAGAGACTGTTTCGTCTCGGAATGCACAACACGCTGGAAGAAATTGCGGAGGCTCAGGAGAGGGCGCAATTCGCCAGGCTGTCCACCACGCGTTCCGGTAGGGACATTCTGCGAGAGTTGGGGACTCCAGCGACGGAAATTGAGTCTCGCTTCTGCAGCATTCCTCGTGAACAGCGAGGACGAATCACCGTTGTCCCCATCCCGCGAAACGTCCACCCCGAGCATAACGATGGTAGGAGACGGGCCAGGGCAAAGGCTCTTTTAGAAAGGGCTCACGATCAGGCCGGGGACTGTTGCTTTGTCGACGCGGCCCGGTATCCCGAGGGGAAGGCGTATGTGGCAGTGAGCATCAACCACGAGGGGATAATCACGAACTCGACAACGGTCCGGACGACAGCAGCCGAAATAGCGGAGCAAGCTGCGATTGCGTTAGCCTTGCTGGACAACAAGAGGTCCACGATTTACAGCGACTCGAGATCAGCGATTAGAGCATTTGCCAAGGGCACCATCTCGGAACCGGCCTTGCGGATCCTCCGGGACAAGAACATCGAGCCACACACACTCGTCTGGTTCCCAGCTCACATGGGACAGATCAAGGGAGCCCCGCCCAATCTCAATGAGTCGGCCCACATAGCTGCGCGAGGACTAGTAGACCGCGTAGCTACCGGAGGGCGCGCTGAGGTTTTGGAGAATCGGGACCCGCCCACCTCGTATAACGAAATTACCAAACATTTTTACCTGGGGCGGAGACAGTACCCTCCACCACACAGAAAATTAAGCAGACCACAGGCTCTGACACTCAGGCTACTTCAAGTCGGGGCGTACCCTAACCCCGCGCTATTGCACAAGATATATCCTGAAATACAGCCAACTAATGCATGTTCATTATGCGCAGATATCGCTAATCTCGAACATATGCTCTGGCGGTGCCCCGCGTTACACGGCGGCGAAGTCATCACGCCGTCAAAATGGGAAGAAGCTATTACAAGCTCCGGACTCGAAGCACAACTATGGGCAGTCCAACGGGCCCGCGACGCAGCAGAGAGACTTGGTCTTTCTGTTCCGACGTGGGAGCGGCCCGCAACGTGCTAGGGCGCGTTCCGAGGGACCGAAATAAAGTTTATTCATCCATCCATCCATCCATCCTCGCGACACAACCGTAGCGGGCAGGACAAAGATCTATCGACCAATAGGAAGAGGGACCGGAGACGAAGAGCGTACATAGATGAGAAGAGATTGGTATCGGGACACCGCCGAAAGGATCCGGCGAATATACCTTCTTCACTTCTCTGTTCGCGGAGGCACACGCAGGCGAGCTCGCAGAGAGCGATCGCTCTCTGCCGTGGTGTAGCAAGAGGGAAGAAGCGTAAGAAAACGTACTGTTACGTGAAAGAAAGAAAACAAAAAGGTGAAACGGCGAAATGAAGACCACTGGCTTGGTCTCTCTTTTTTTTTTTCGTTTCGTCTCTTCTTTTGCCGAAAAAAAAGGGAGATAGAAGTGGCGAAGTTAGCGGGGGCGAACAGCTATTGAAGCTTCCACGAGCCGACCCGGAAAGGTGAAGAAGTTGACAGGAGGAATCTGTGACCTCTCTTTGTCCGACTGTCTTTGATGCACTCATCTTTTTTTTTTACTTTCTTGGTTTTTGATGGCGAATTCTTAGCTCTATCTTTGGTACGCCTCTTAATTTTTTTCTATTTTTTTTTTCAGTTTCACTTTCCCTAGGCGAATGCGAACCTGTTTGGGAGGGAAGTCTTACGATAAAATCTGTCTGCCTCCCTGTGCGGGGTTCTTCACAACCGAGAGCGAACCGTCGATGCTGCGTTCGGTCGCGTCGGTTTCTTTCTTTCTTTCTTTCTTTCTTTCTTTCTTTCTTTCTTTCTTTCTTTCTTTCTTTCTTTCTTTCTTTCTTTCTTTCTTTCTTTCTTTCTTTCTTTCTTTCTTTGTTCATTTGTTGCGTGCAGTTCCTCTCGTCTTGATGCAGCAGCTGCACTCTATGCTGTTTTCCGCATGTAATTTGGAGATCTAGTTTGTTGCACCTTCAACTCTTCAACGCGCACAACATAGCAAGGCACCCCTATAACAACTACAACTGTCTTTATCATGCGGCACATTGGCGTAGCCAAGGGGAGACTGTCAAACCCGTCCGAAATTTCTCACTTTTGTACGTGTATTTATACACACACACATACAAATGCACGCCCGTGAAATAACTTGAATGGCGAATGAACCCCCCCCCCCCCCAAAAAAAGAAAAAAAATTTCTCGACACGGCGCGACAAATTTCCAACTAAGTCGGATTACTTGAAGCCCTTGCCCGGATAGCCAGGCCGACGTTGTGCACACCTGAACAACAAATATACGGACAAAAGAAACATGGAAGTCGCCTATGTGATTGACTGAACACCCCGGAAAAGAACTTATGGGCTAACGCTTTCACCGCATCGCAGCGCAGTGGGCTTCTGAGGGCCGAGATGGAAGGGACAATTGGTCGTGGGTTACGGCATCCAAAGCCTTCATGTTCTTGCTTATGGTCTTGGTAGATAGGTAGTAAACTTTAGTAAACTTTATTCGAGTCCGGAACAATCTTCACTCCGTTTTTATAGGGCAATACTGTGGGTTGCTTCCATGCTGGGACTGGAAGGCAGAACCTCACCGCCACATTGTGAGCCTTCTGGACAGCCCGGAGTTGATCAAACAAGGAGGGGCTCTTGAGCAATGAATAAGATGCTTCCTCCGTCAATCCATGGTCCGAGTGGTGCTGTAAAGAGGGTCACTTCCAGGACGTGTTCTTAATACCGCTAACCCCACCACAGTCGGGAGTCCGAGGGTAGCCCTCCGTGTACCTACTGAAGACGGAGAGTGGGGTATACGAGTTCGTTTGCATGAACCTGAAAGTCATGGCCTGAGGCCTCGTGAGATTTAGATGTGGCAAGAGGAAAGCCTTGCGACTCACCTGGTAGTGGCTAGTGATCTCGTTGAAGGTAGAGAAAATGACCCTGAAGCGAGGGGGATCGGCCTCCGAAAAGATCGGACCAAGCCCGTAGCCGGTCCCACCCGGCACACCGCGAGTGCCCGGCGCGGCCGGCAAGACCTGTTTTTTTTTTTATTGCAATAACAGTTATATGGACAATCTCGGTGGGTTTTAAAGACGATAGTCTTTCAGTGGAAAACTTAAACACAGAAATTTTGGTCTCTCTGTCTGTCTCACGATTCAGCCACCCGGCCAACGGTTAAGCACTTGCTGAACGCCCAGCCATCTTGAACTGGTATCTGCGTTCATACTTGTGAACACTGTCGATCAAAAAGCAAATATTACGCATATCTGAGGCGCAACATCAATACGTAAGTATTAGGTGGTGTGTTCCTTTACTGGAAAATACATAGATACGTAATTCTAAAGACCCTAGTGTTTTTTAGGCTGCACTGAAACGGTGCAAGAACGGCCGGCCGAAGACTATCGTCTTTCTACCACATCTGCAGCGTAGCAGGCAGATGCGCGACTAATTTCTTTTTTTGCCGTCGCCGTCATGTTCCGTATAATGTCCAGGTCAATAACCTCGCCGCGTGCATCGTGTGCTCTACGCGGAAAGCACGTGCTTGCGTACCTTCTTCCAACCAAATACTGTGCAGCGCAGTGCTAATTAGGACTGGTTTAGGACAGTCAGCAGTGAGAACTGACAGCGTTGTTCAAGGAATTTGAGAGAGGCCGACTCGCTGTCCTCCGCTAATTTCCTCCGCGATCTTCCATTCAGTCGGGGTCGCTCCGTATAACGGGATATCTGCCCTTATTACTTGAAGCAACTACGTGGCGCTGCCACTGACTGTAAGTGTACTAAGCCACTAAGTGCACTGCGTGTGCTAGCCATTGTGTGCGCTGAGCATGCTACCACCAAGTGTAGTGCGTGTGTTGGTACTAAGTGTATTGCGTGTTCTGCTACTAAGTGTACTGCGTGAGCTGCCACTAAGTACAATGAGTGTACTACCAGTAAGTGTACTGCCACTGACCGTAAACGCTGCCAAGCTGTCGAGGGACAAAGATGTTTGTCTCTGCTCGCGGCTTTTCTCACGTACGAAGTTCAGAAAAAAAGACAAAGAAAGAATTGAATTTAGCCTTTCTTTGTCTTTGAAGCTGTCGTGCTTTTCGAGAGGCCCGCGGCAGTCAGGGAGAGTGTTTTACGACAGTCGACTGCTTTTCTTCGGGGGACAAGAGTTGATCGGCGTGTGTTGACACACTCTGCTTACGGCGTACATGAGATGCATCTTAGCCGAAACAAATACCAGCTATGCATGCCAGCCGGGCTAACCCCGCCTGCTACCAAAACAGCCACCGAAGTCTCTTCTTCTGCTTCACTCTTTCCAGTTAGCTTTCAACGCACTGCATGAAACTCGTTGGACGGAGTACACTGTTGCGTGGAAGCACGGAAACCAATTTTTAACGTCGTCTAACTCACGCCGCTACAGAATTGCGCCGTTAAAGAAACTGCTCGCTCCTTTGTTTCCCCGCCGAGGCGTCTTTCTCCGTCAGGTAATCTCAAAAACCTTGAGGCTCGAAAGTGTGGTTGTTTCGCGTGCAACGCTTGCTTTACCGTAAAAAGGCCCGAATTAATGCGGCGGAGTGGCGGTGGTAGTTGGTAGAGACGGGGTTGCGTCTCGCGCACGAGACAAAAGGCACGATTAAACCGCCCGCAGCTGCCTCAGAGCATTCGCTTTCGCCTTGCCGCCACTGCTTTGAAGATTTACACAAAGGCCTCGTTTATAAAAGGGAGGAACATCACGTGGCGCTTGGCGTTCGTATATAGCGTGGACTGGAGTTCGCTACGTAGTTCCCACATCCATATAGTTTCATAACGGTACACTAGAGGGAAATCTGGCGCTAGTGTCCATGGGAGCTGCAACGCATGGCGCTTCAGCCAGCGTGGGAATGATGGTTGGTACATGGACTTGCCTAAGCTTCGTTCTTTCGGCTCCGTGTGGCCTGCTGTCGCTTTCTCCCAACACGAAGTTCAGCAAACGTTCAACAGTTCCACTTCGCCACCTTGACCCTTTTAGGCTGTCCACTTCAAATCAGATCGCGAGGTTCACAACGCTGATTGATTTGCTGCGACGTTGCGCCTTTGCAGGTTGTATATGACAGTTTTAGTAAAGCGTCGTGCGCTCACCTCTGCGCATAGATGTAGCGTCCTATGCCAGTGCAGGAAATTGCATAGAGTTCACGTTTTTTTTATAAGCGCGTCTTGCTAAAACTCGTTCAAATCGTCTGCAAAACGACGGCGAAGCTAAGTAGACGCACCGTCACGCTCCTCTGACTTCACAACAAAACGAGAGATGCGTTGAAGGCAGACCACTTGAACAGACGCACCTGGCATCGCAGCAGACGATGCGTTAAGTGTTTCTCACTCAATACACTACTGTTATTTCCATAAATAGATAATGCCTACTTTAGAGGGAAAGACAAGCGCGTTTGTTTTCAAGTGTTGTAAAAAAAATAATTCATTACTTGGCGATGCGAAATCTCGAACACAAATTGCAGAGCATTGCATACCCCGGCGGTCGAATTTGTCCGGATTTCACTTCCATCTCATGGTCACGAAAAATTTTAACACGAAAGTGTTTTATGCCGGGGTCCACCAAGACTTTCATGACGTATTTGCGTCACGGAAGTACGTCAGCAAAATGAATGCCATCAGATGGCAAAAAAAAACTATAAGAAAAAGTTCCGTTGACGGGAATCGAACCCATCACCTCTCGCTCCGCGACGTCGGCTGGCGGGCGTTTAGCCCACTGAGCTACCGCTAAACTTTTTTTTTCTTTCTTTCTTTATTGCCTATGTACATACATACAGCAGTGAAAACAAATATATACCGTACAAAGAACAAAAAAAATAAAAATATATAAAAAATATAAAAAAATATAGTTTGATAAGCTTCTTAAAATTGCTTCATCTGTAGAAGGCTTTCTACTTGATGAAGCCAATCCGGTACATCTTCCTGGACCTTTTGTGTTTGCACAAATGAACGAGTACAACGTCCACCCCATTTCATTTACTGACCACTGCTTAGTATCATTTGTAATAGGCAAAAGAAATAGAAGTAGAAAAGTATTTAACTGGGACATGTGGAAACTTAATTCTAACCTCTTAGAGGATGAGATATTTATGGGCAATGTTCGAGAGGCTTTGTTAAACATAGACAGCGGAGATCAGAAATACGGTGTGAAATGGGAACAATTTAAACAAGATATTAAGCTGAAAGCGCTGGAACGCTCAAGTGCAATAAAGCACGCGAAGTGTAAAGACGAAAGTACCCTACGCTCACACTTGAGAGAGCTTCTGGCAGAGGAAAGTAAAGCACCAGGGGTATTCATGAACGATATAAGATCAGTAAAGTCGAAATTGGAGCAAATAGAAGAGCTACCGCTAAACACATTGCGGAGGCGACATGAACGCGCCGTTTATCTTTCACACTTTCCTCTCGGAGGGATCTTGGATGGATGGATGTTATGAGCGTCCCCTTTATAACAGGGCGGCGACATCTGTGCCACCAGGCTCGAAACAAACAAAACGAAAAAAAAAAACGCACCGTTGCAACGGCCGTCCCATTCGGCGCGTTTCCAATACTTAACACACTGTGAGGTGGCGGTTTTTGCGCAAGCCTCGCTCATAGCATCCATCCATATCGACAAATAGCTCTCCGACGCTCGCCTGGCTGTCGCTCCGCGTTCCCTGCGCGCCCTGTGAGAAGTAACGTGCAGGCTAGAGGGAAGACACGACGCGCGTAGCGTTTCTCTTCGCATTTCACGACGCTTTGAAGGAGTGCATATCGAGCATTAGTGTTTATTATGTGCTTGTCAATGCCATTTTTGCGCGGGATTCACCATATGCGGAGTGCACGTATATGTTAAGAACATCAGCTAACGCAAGGGTTAAATCATGATCATGGGCGTTTGTCGTTGGTACGGAGATGTGCCACTAGGCGTCAACTCGAGTGCGATGCGTCCACATCAAGCGATGCTATACTGCCAAATAACAGTAGACGTTGTACAAGCTCTCATATACCAATGCACTATAAACAATAAACTACTTCTGTGACGACACTTTTCACTTTCGTGTTATACCGACTCCTATGACGGAGGGATCAACCAACCATTTTTTTTTTGTAGTAAGTTTTACGTACGAAAGAAGGAAGCAAGTTTTAATTGGAAACGATTGCATATATCAGTTTGTTTTACACTCGGCAAACAAGCATCGCGAATCGCAAGAACGAAAGCCATCCGAAGCAGATCCAAAGCCTCTACTTCCCATCATTCTCATGGTGGTTGAAGTGCCGCTCAAGGGGCCCGCATAGACACTAGCGCCAGATTCCCCTCTAGGTATCATAGTAAGAAACTCTATGGCTAGCAGCTAACGCCTTTAGCACCGCACCTGACGTTCTGCGATCTGGCGTTCTGTGACCGCATCATACGTTCCTCACCTTTCCCCGTTTGACAAGGTATAATTCGCTGAACTTATTGACGTGCCTAGAAAGGTATCCGAAGAACCACACTGGTCACAAAAAGACACAGCACGAAGCGGTATAGCTTCGTGTTGCGTCTTTCTGTGTCCCGTGCGGTTTTGCGCTTACTTTTCCTAATTATGAATCAACTCACCAACTGGCCTATACCAACACTCTTCTAAGTTATTTACGTGCTAAGCAGGCACCGAGAAAGAAGATACAGGGCAGTGCGCAAGCCTGCTGTCTTTCGTTTCTCCCTTTTCTTTGTTTTGTCCCCTGTTTCTGCTTGCCCAGCATGTCGATATTGCAGTATGAACCAACTAGAATGCAAGAAAGTTCTACTTCAGAATTCACTGGCCGTGGAAGAGAAACTCCTGATACTCAGGCTCTTAATGTTGAGGGCCTATGTCTCGTTCAAATACATTACCATATAGTAGGCATAAAAGCGCGAAAAAAAATTAAGAAAAAATATCCATTCGTTAGTAGCACGGATTTCTCCCAAAGTAAGCTTCATGGTTGACAAAAAGTTTTTCTTGATCCGAGATTCGAACGCAGTTGTGAGCGCCTATTCGTGGCGGTCGCTGTGCCATTTGAGCTAACCAGGAGGCTGACAAGTTCTGTTCGAGTGCGAGCTAATCAATAACTCGAAACACGCGGACACTCAGTATCTTTCGTCATCTTGGTATACTCAGTCTACACGAAGACTTCGATCCACCTCGTAACGCTTGGCTCAAAGCGAAAAATTCCGGCAAAGGCTGCCAGTCGCTGACCGCTTCGCACGAGGTTGATTCCCACAATGCATGGGATCTGCCTTTTAGCCTTCTTTTGTTTTGTGTGCAAACTGCAAGTCGGTGTATCCGCAAATTCTTTTGTTTCATGAGGCCTTCTCCTCCCCCATTGCGGCTTCTCCGGAACTGACTTTCTGATAGTATTCAACGCAATATTCTTGAAGGCGTTGATGAAAGAAAGGTGCCCCGTATCACTGAATAAAAGTTGCGAAAGAAAACTGCGTCACGAAAATATCGTTTTCACTTTTCGCAGCTCGCGATACGAGACCTCCACCCCAGCAAGCCACGGCAGTTCATTAGCGAATGGTCTGGGGGAGGGGGGGGGGGGGGGGTGAGAAAGAGAGAGGTTGGGGGGGGGGGGGTGAGGGAGCACGCTTTATCATTCCACCTTGCATAACAAAAGGACACCGCTGCTGCTGCTGCTGCTGCTGAAAAATGTCAGAGTCTGTAGTGAGCAAAGGCTGCCCCTTCTGTGAATAAAGCAAGAAGATAGTTCGAGCTCAGAACTCTGGTTCTGTGTACCCCCTGACGAGGTGGGTATTTTCAAGGAAAAAAAGAAATTCTCTGTTTTGTTTTCTGGGTCATTGTTGGGGACGGACGCACAATGGCGTGTCGGGCGCGGGGTTATGAATGCGACATTACCCGTTTGCCGGGGCCTCTTATGGGCACGTGGTTTCTTTCTTTTTGAACATCAAAGAACCTTAATAATACCGCCAGCAAAAAATATGACCTAGGAAAGAGAAAGGGCCGCGAGCAACTGATAGTAACTTGAGATTAGAAAAGACGCTTATATTTCAGCATGCCATATAGAGAACACGACGCAGCGTCGTTAGGAAAGACGCTTCTTTCTGCAGCCCATAAAGGCTCTGTTATACTCCGACGTGGACGGCGCGCGCGCGCGCTGCGGTTACGTTTCGTCACATCACATCAGGCCGAAATCGGGCTCCCCCACAGGTTCCGATGCAGCGAGGCCACTGCAGCGGAAGGTGCGCATGCGCCGTAAAGCGAAGCACGCGTCGCGTTGCGCCGTGCCGCGCGCTGCGTTAAAAAAAAGCGCCTTAAAGGCACACTAAAGAGAAAAAGAATTTTTCGCGTATCAGTAAATTACAATTTGGCAATAGCGAAAATACAACTCTTACCTCGAGAAGACGCTTGGCAAGCGAGAAGATGCACGAAAAGTAAATGCGGGTGGTGACGCCACCTTGTAATTCCCGCACCAAACGCCGTCACGTCATATATAATTTTGACGTCTTTTCCTAGGGTATACGTATAGCTTCTAATCGGTAAAAATGAAGTACATGGTCCTCTGAGCAGGGCCATAGACTTAACATACCAAATTTCACGAAATTTTGTTGCGCCAGTGTCGCCAATATACGAAAAATATGCCTTGAAATCTGTGACGTCACGCGTAGAGATTTCGGCGCGAAACTTAAGAATGAAATTTTGACCTTGATTTTCTCCTCTTTCAATAAACGTATGATGGTGAAAATAACGATATTCGAACGATATTCGAGTTCTCAAATGACAATTTATTAATCTAAGCTCATTCATTGTTTCCCTTTAGTGTCCCTTTAAGGCAGGGGTCTCCAACACGCGACCCGCGAACCTCTCGGTTGCGGCCCGCGCCGGCCTGCAGATGACTGTCTTCGCCCCATATATATATAAATTTTTCTATTAAGTACGTTCATAGGCTACACAGACGTGACTCCTCTCAAGCATCTTTTGTTTTTTTCTTGAGGCACCCCATGCAGTCACCATGTGTTATAACATAACCGTGGAACAAAAGCTCTGTTTCAGAATGGCGTCGAGTTGTTGGTCATTCTGCTGATCAGCATGGATATGTTTCTCGAAACCTGACGTCAAATGTCAAATTCCCTTGAGAAATCAGCGATATATATATATATATATATATATATATATATATATATATATATATACGGAAGAGAAGAGACACAACTAAGCGGTTATCTTAATTTATAACAAGTTAATTTATTAATTTAATATTAATATAAATAAAATTAGGATAACCGCTTAGTTATGTCTCTTCTCTTCCCAAGTACGTCTGGCCCATTGAAAAAGCTTCTCCATATCATCATCATCATCATCAGCCTGTCTACGCCCACTGCAGGGCCCGTATTCCCAAAAGGCGACAATCGCAAAAGTATCGCCTTTGGTGCGCGCTGATTGGCTATTGAGCAAACCGGAAAAGTTAGGGCGCCATCTGGTAGTTCCGCCGACGTCAATTTTGCGTCATGGTGCTCGACGGTGCTCTCGACATATTTGCAATAAGCGAAGGCACCGTTAACCGTCGGTTCGTGGTGAAGTCTAGCATTTCAGTGACGTAGGCGGTCGCTTCTAGTATTCAATCCTCGGTGGATATACGCAGCATTTTTAACGCTGAAGCTTTCATCGAGCATTACCTTGGGGTGTTATCAGCACTCGTTCTTTGCCAGCGCGTGTTTGTTCGTGGTTTGAACGTCCCAGGAGCATGAACCGTGCGTTGCTCGCGTGGCTTATCGCTAGCCGGCAACATGTTGAGATCTTGAGACGATGTCGCTGCGGCTGCACGCTACAGCTGAACTCTCCGAGCACGCCGTGTTAAACTCTCAACGAAAATACGTTTCACGCAAAGTTGCATTCTTTAAATATTATACTGTGCATTAAATAATCGAACAAAAAACGTTGAAAGCACTTTCAACACGTCTTACACTTCAAGTAGCCAAAGCCAAGCCGGCCAAGCCTGGCCACTGCGTAGAAGCAGCAGCACACGCTCGAAAACGCCGTACTCGGGTTGCTCTGCGCTCATACAGTGCGCTCACTCCCGTGTTGTGAGACATTCGTAGTACCAACGGCCAGTTCCAACAATGACGTCACAGGCAAGTCTTTTTTTTACTTATTGAACGCATCAAATTCTACGTCACCAAACGCGATACTATCGCCTTTTGCGATCGTTTGAGAATACGGGCCCAGGGCTAAGGCCTCTCTCATGTTCCGCCAATCAACCCGGTTCTGTGCTTTCTGCTGCCACGTTATACCTACAAGCTTCTTAATCTCATCTACCCCATATGTTCTCCATATATATATATATATATATATATATATATATATATATATATATATATATATATATATATATATATATATATATATATATGTATGAAGGGCCGCCGTTCGGATGGCTGCTTTAGGTAACTTTTTTTTAATGGAAATTCTCTCCACCCCGCTTTCCACCTTTTGCACTTTGCCTGCCCACAAGCCAAGATGAGTTGAGACCCCTGCTTTAAGGGAACATGGCGCAGCGTTGTGGCGAGGGGTATTTAAGGATATAAGAGTATAGGAGAGAATGTGGGGGGTACCCGTGCACTACGGAGCGCCAAGTCGGGATACCTCTCTGCCCTTTTACGACAAAGACCGCTCGGGAACCAAGTGGCGCAGGGGATCGAACTCAGTAACCTCCAGCATTCGAGGTGAATGTTTTACCACTCAACCACTGCTCTGGTACCCGAGGTACTGATGCTACGCTTAGACGGCTTTCAATTTCTCTACATATCATATGCAACGCTTTGTTGATGGTGCCCTTGTTCCCTCAGAGGAGAGGAAATTTGCGTTAAAGTCCGTGTCCCCTACATTATGACGCTACTATATATATATATATATATATATATATATATATATATATATATATATATATATATATATATATATATATATATATATATATATATATATATAGCCAGACACAACACACACACACACACAACGTTATCCGCTGTTTTTCCGGCTCTCATTGGTTTAATTAAGATGTTCACATAACCGTGCCTGAACCTAGTTCGCGTAGTCGTCAGATTCCTCTAACCACAATGGCGCTGACATTTTCAGTCCTCCGCCCTTTGCCGAGGCATCGCAACCGACAGGCTTAATAATCTGCACCTCCGAAGTCATAAACCGCCTATACTATATCCAACTTTTTTGTTCAGCTCGCACATCGCTTCGCAGCCCACGCGCGCATATAAAGAGAGACGATGCGTTTATCGGTGAAGCTCGATGGGAACCCCCTGCCCGCCAGGCACTCAAATGTTGACTCATAAACGAAACACTATATATATATATATATATATATATATATATATATATATATATATATATATATATATATATGAGGATGACTTTAAAGGGCTCGTCTTTTCTAACAGAAAGCATCGCGGACGTTAATTGTAGCAATTAGGATATAACGTGAAGGAAGTGAAATGGACAAAACTTGCTGCCGGTAGGGATCGAACCTATGACCTTCGAATAACGCGTCCGATATATATATATATATATATATATATATATATATATATATATATAGATCGTTCGGGTTTCCACTAGGTGTGACGCTCATTTCAGATTCCTGCCCCCTAGCGGATAGTTTTGACGCGCGTTGCCTTCCGCTTTATGTCTGTCGCTCGTTTTGGCGCTTTTGTATGCTCGTTTCATCGTTATTCCTCTCGCGAACTATTGTTCTGCGCCTAGCCGAACTGTGCATAGCGTTAACGCCGCCGTCGCTTGACGTCGGCAACGGGCAATGTGGCGCGCAGCGCCGCCGGCGTTAGATGTCGCGCTCGCTCAAGATTTATGAGCCTTAGAGGTCGCGGGCAGCGTTCGCGCTGCATTTTTTAAAGGGCCGCGCGTCGCGCCTATGCGCGAACCGCGTTGGTGAATGGTGCAACAGTGCAGGCAAGAATATGGACGACTGGTCCGTGTGTTCGGGCTCGTGGGAACGCGTCGTTTGTCGTATGCGTGGTTCTCTCTAGCTAGGCGTGAAAAAGAAGAAAGAAAAGCTGTGTCGCTTTGTGCTCATGGGACATCTTTTCAGCCGACCCACCTTCGCTCTAGTTTCCTTTTTTCTTTTTTTTTTCTTTTCTTTGCCTTTTCTCACATCGTCGAACATTCTGTTTCGATCTGCAGCTGTTCCTCCTTGTTGGCATTCTGATCTCTATCTCAACCTTTCGTTATTTATCTGCTGTTTGTCTATGTCATCTCGCGTCAGTCCCGACTCCTTGTGGGAAAACTATTCTACAGACGCTGTAAGCGACTTTATGTAAGACACATGAGCGCTGCCACGTTGGACTGTCAAACGAAAGTTTTCATACTTCTGTATATCACGACGTGAATTAACGAAGGTCATGAAACGTCGAATGCACCAACTCAACCGTTCTCACGCGTATGCGTCTACTACAAGAGCACTGTTCGTTTAGTCATTAAGGGGACACTGAGGTGAAACAACGAATCGATTCAGATTGATAAATTGTACTCTGAAAACTCTAATGACGATAATCACACCATCATATGTTCATTAATAGAGAAGAAAATCAAGGTCAAATTATCACTTTTAAATTTCGCGCCGAAATCTCCGCGCGTGATGTCACGGATTTGAAAGTGTATTTTTCGTATTGTGGCGACATTGGCTCAAATAAATTTCCTGAAACTTGGTGTGTTCAATCTCTGGTCCCCTCAGAGGACATTGTACTTCATTTTTACCAGTCAGGAACGACGTATTCCCTAGTAGACGCCGTCAAAATTTATGACGTCATGGCAAGGCTACAGCCCAACATGGCGGCACCGAAACCCACCTGTATGATAGCCTATAAAGGGGCATTTAGGCAGGACTTTTCAAGTTGCGACCCGAAGTAGCCAATAGACAGTACAGTGAATTTAGGGAGAGCGAAAGGACAGAAAGCTCAGCTGGTTGGTCAGCATTCATCGTAAAGGAGGGTAGGCCTTCAAACCTGGACACAAGAGTGTAGTAAGGACAACACAAACGGCGTGTGTGTTGTCCTGACTTCAAAACAAATTAAGAAAAATGAAACTTTCTATGAAGGCTTCGTGAATTTCGTAATTATGGGATAAACGCCCTCTCTAGGAAAACGTGTAGATTCGATATGGAGGATTGTACACGTCAGCTAAATTTAGTCATTGCGACAATTTAATGCCAAACTCGCGTTTCGGTGGTCACGGGACGCGCATTCTGAGGGTAGCTTTTCCAGACGCTTGCGAACGCTGGAAATAATATGAAAGATGCCATACCAATGCCGCCCGGAAACAGTGTTCCAGTGAAGGTCGCAACCTACAGCAATACTCTACGATTACACATCACCTAGGCAACTCCCAAGGAGACTCTGCGCGCATTTGTTGTTTGCAAGGAAATCTGAACGATTTGGAACCACGTGTGCTGTTCTGGCCGAATTCCGCTATATTGTCAAATTTCATAATGGCGGCTTCGTAAGGGGACACTAATGTGAAATTTGAAACTGATAAATTATACTCTGACAACCCTAGTGTCGTTAATTTCGCAATTATAGGTTTATTAATACATGAGAAAATCAATGCCAAATGTCTCACTGTTCAATTTACCGCCGAAATCTCCGGTGTTGGCGTCACGGATTTCAAAGAGAGTTTTTCGTATCTTGGCCACATTGGCTCCACGAAATTTGGTATCTTAACCCTTTCGGCCCTGGCGGTGTCAACTGACACCATCACCTATCATTTCCCCTAGCACCTCGGAAATGAAACCAAAACTGCCCATTCTTGGGGGACTACTTCTTCAATGATCCCCACTGCGATTGACACCAAAATGGTGACATGCTTGCGGAGCTGGGAGCCACAAAGAAGAAAAAAACTTGACCGAAGTCATGGGTGACGCCGAGGCGGGTCGGCTGAGGCGGCTAAGCGCAATTTTCAGGTCGACGTACCGAAGCCGTTTCAATGAATATCACACTGAAAAATGAGACGTGGTTCACATTTTGTGTACTCTAGTGAACAGCAGGAAAAAAGACGCCCTTTCTCTCATTTCACAACCACTGAGCCCTGATGACCTAATTTGATGTCATGCCTGTAAATCGATTAATACTTGCACCACTGGCTCAATTTTTCATTTGTGGTCTTCTGATGTCATAACTATTAGGAAAACAAGCACAAAACATGTCCCCGACCATAATAAAAAATCCAGGGCTTAAGTCGCTGGCTTCCTCAGAAGACAATATGCTTCATTCTTGCTGTCTAGGAACTACGCAGGCCTTAGCAGATGTCAAAATCTGTGACGTCACTGCGACTGGCGCGAGAACTCGGCCGCATTTTCTTTTTGCGTGTTGTTTCGCATACCAAGTGTCTTCTCGCGGCAAGCGTGCTGATATTGGTACTGGAAGATAGCAATTTTTCAATACGAGAAAAATGTTTTAACAGCGTGTCAGTTTAAGCTTGCTAATGCCCAGCGAGGCATTAGCAAAGACTTGAGCCGGTATGCGCCACAATATTTGGGCAAGTCCAGAGTGCCCGCGAACGGGCCGCTAAGCTCGGCTTGACGGTCCCTACGTGGGACTAGCCGGGTGGCGCGGATTCTCCCCTGCGTCTTCTCTGGACCCAAATAAAATTTGCATCATCATCAAGCCCCACTGCCGAGTACAGCAAGTGCGAGGGAAAGCGAAGACTTGAGAGGGAGAGAGCGGAGCGAAGGGGAGTGATGGGGAAGGAGGTTGGAGCCTGGAGTGGGAGAGAGTAAAGCCTAGGAACGCGAGGAGTGCTGAGGCAAGGAGTCAGGAAGGAGGAGGAGGAGGGATCGAGGCGAGCGTTAAGCGAAAACTCGGCTCCGCAAAGTGTATAGGAGGAGGGAAAGGAGAAGTGGAGAGGAGAATAAGTAAATAAAATAAAACGAAATCAAATTTCTCGGTGAGGCGGGATTCGAACCCGGGTATCCACGGTCGGAAGGCGAACGCCGTAACCACTCGGCTTTCCAGGCTCGGTAGCAGAACAAGCATTTATGAGAACCCTATGACTGCGTTGCTATTGGCCGCGAGATCGAGCGGAGTCGCCGCCTGGCGGCTACTGGCTGAAGCGCGCCCAGTGTGGATTGCTCCCTGCGTCGTCTGCTAGCCACGTCGTTTTTGCATGTGCGCGTACGTCCTGCAATTTCTCAAAGGGCGGTTTATTCTTTTATGTTAGCGCGATTTTAACTGATCGTACGTATACCCAACATTGTGTACAGAAGCAAATGGGCTTGCTCGGCTGCATGCGCATTGTAATAAGATCAGTGAGTGCGACTTTCGAGAGGGCTGTGTATTGGTGTCGTACCCTTCGTTCGCCAGAATCATTTCAGTGTTGATGCCGCTTTCTGTTCAAGCACATCGTAAAGTTCGCTTGGCATAGTCCCAAACATGAGGAGAATTACATTGTGTGTGAATGCAGCGTTTTAGCGACTCCGTGGTAAACAAAAATGAGGCTCATGCACTTTCGTGATGTTGTTAGGTGTATAACTGCGGCACTGTAGTTCATGATGAGCTTTAGTTGCGCTTAAGATGTCCTTTTATTTTACGGTCGTGGTCCCGCTACAGCGAAATATTTCTATCGAGTGAAGTCTGAGACTTCGGTACTCGAACTGTCCCTTAAAAAAACAGACAATGGAATGACACGGCATTGATAAAACGGTATTGCCGCGCGAAATTTGAACTTGGGGCGAAATTTATGCAAAACCACCCGTGTTCTTAGCCCGACGGCGTGCCTTACATTTATGTCGTATAATTTCACGCAAGACCTCATCCTTTTTATTTTTTCACATTATCTTGAGCGTTTGTGTGGAGTTGTTATAAATTGATGGAAGACAGCGGAGATTATTATTTTGAAAAAAAAAAAGACACTTTTCCACAAAATAACCGGACCTTTGTTGCATCACTGTCGTGCACGTAATCAATCGATGAAAGCTCTGTGCTAAACTCTTACCTGCGTATGCGTATTCGCGTGAACAGTGCTATTGAACTCATTGCACAGGAATATGGGCTGGTATACAAATGAACAAGAAGTAAACACTTAAGTAGTTCAGTCGTGCTACAGCAGTGCGTAGTACACAGAACAAAAGCTGAACACGTACAGAGAAAACAACAATATATATATATATATATATATATATATATATATATATATATATATATATATATATATATATATATATATATATAGTGCGTAAGCGCAGACTGTCATCCAGGGCGAGCATCCCTTTCATCTGCAGATTGCGCTTCTCTCACTAATGATAGGAACGTTGGATGATCTTCGTGCACGGTCAATTCAACAATGAGGAGTGTATATGTTACCAGTAAGCAGCAATCAACGCATTTTATTCGCCGACAATCGGCTCAAACTGCTCACAACGAAGCGCCGCTGTGTGCATTTCTATACGCGCCTCCGACCGCCTCTCCACACTAACGCGGCGACGCTGCTGCCGCCTATAGGTCGATCTCGCGGCCAATAGGCGAGAGAACAGGAAAGAGTTTGAGAGAAAGAATGAAGAATAAAAGAGAAACAAGGAGAAAGAGAAAAAGAAAGCATAGCATAGCATGTATAGTATAGGAAGAAGTCAGGGTAAGGGAAAGAGGAAGGGAAAGGGTAAAGCATAGCAAAGCCATGTTTACTACAGCATAACAAGGGGATGGGAAAGAGAAGTGAGTGTGAAGAGGAAGGGAAGGCCACCAGCTCCGGTGTTTCTGCACTCTTCTCACCACTATAGTGCGTAGCTCTCCCCACTTTCTTCTCTTTAGCGTCCATTTAGGCCAATCAGAGTTGACCCATGCCGGAATCTGACAAAATAGCTCACCAAAATTGCTGCGGGAGAGCTGAGCGTAGCTGTCCTTGTATGACGGCACGATTCCTAATGCTGCGAACAGGGCCGAACAGTCATGTCGACAAAACTGGTTTCTCGTTATATCGTACGACCTGCGCGTATGTCCTGCTGTCTTAGCATATATTTCTCCACATTTCCCATTAACTTTTAAAAACGCAACAAAGCTGATGAAACAGCACATTCGCAAACTAACCGTTGCGTACGTCTTTAATCTAAGACCATGCGCTTCTTTACAAAACAAGTTGAATTCTACGTAGAATTTCGTCTGGGATTTGTGTAAGGGATGCGCAAGCGCCCTGTTTGACATCATTGCGAGAAACACCGCCAAGGAAACGGAGAGGCGTGGTAGCAACGTCGCCGTGTTCAGACCAGCATGAGACAGCAAAGAGAGTAGTCCGCTCTTTGTTCCCGAGAGAGAGAGAGAGAGAGAAAACTTTATTTACTACAAAACTAAGAACTCTAGTCTGGGGCTACTAATGGCTATGCCATAGCTCTGATGGCCCGGTCCGCTAGCCACTTCTGGCAGTTAGGGTCCGGGTTGAGATGGGTTGGATGGCCTCTCATTGGCTATGTTTCTTTTAGTGTCTGTAGTTCTTTTGGGTGCGAAGCACCTTATTCGCTCGGGCTGTCAGCGTCCCCTGTCGTCGTAGCCCATCACAGTGTCTTCTGTCGTAGCCCGTAACGGTAAGGCAAGTGTCAAATAAGACGGCGCGTTCGCTCAGGAAAAGCTCGCGAGAACGCGCGCTCGCCCGCGAGAGACACCGCCACGTGCGCTTGGCTCAGAAAAAGCTCTGCTTCTGCGATGGGCGCTGGACGCTGTCTGTAGAAATGAAACGCTGTCTGTAGAAAGGACGCTGTTTTCTCATTGCTATTGACGTGTGCTTCGCACCTTTCCAGGTGTCACGTTAGAGGAGCTGCTTATGCCCTTTGACATACTCAGTACCAGTTTTTCTCGAATAAAACCAGTCGGCAGTGAGCGCTCGTTCAGTCGTCTTGTTTTCTAGTATCTCGTCTTTTAGTGGTTCATTGTCTGCACAGAACCAAACGGTGGGTGGTAGGTCGCCTTTGTGTTGACTGTGTGTCCAGTTAGGTTTAGGGTATAGAGAGTGGGGTGTTGAAGATATGGAGCCATTAGGCGGTTCGTGTACACCCTGCGTCGCATGACGCCCTGTAAGAGCGTGAAGAGAGGGATGCGTTCTGCTCTTCAAGGCGAAGCCCCCAAAGATCCTCGAAGTTTTATTATTATTATTATTATTATTATTATTATTATTATTATTATTATTATTATTATTATTATTATTATTATTATTATTATTATTATTATTATTGTTGTTGTTGTTGTTGTTGTTGTTGTTGTTGTTGTTGTTCTGAGAAATCTAAAAACTGAACTCAGGCGTACTTTGGCTACTTGTAAACAAACATTTTTTGAAAAAAACCGAAATTTCTGAGGTCTTCACCTCAGAAATTTCGGCGGTATTTTAGCGACAGGAAAGAAACAGGTGATGAAATCCATGTTAATAGTGACATCATAAGGAAAAAAGATGAGATAGCAAACCATTTTAACAACTTTTTTCAGTGTGTATTTAACCCACCAGAAAATACAGCGAGTACGGAAGAAGCATTAAGAATTCCCCCTACTGTTCCAATGGAAACACTTGAAATAGCTAGGGAAGGCGTATTTCAACAACTACTCAAATTAGATACGAAAGAATCGAGCGGTCCCGACGATATACCAACTGTATTCCTCAAGCGATATGCAGAATCGTTGTCGCATTATCTGACTATCATATTTCAAAAAAAAATCACAGCATATCCACGTGGTGAATGATGATGAGTGGGACGAAGCGAACTCGTGCTGCAGCACGGCGATGGCATTGGCGCGAGCGTGGTCCTTCTTGATGGAGGATATTGTGACTGGATTGTTCGAGAACCACAATCTGTTGCACACAGCGCAACTATGGCCGAAACTGTTATCAAGGAAGTCCCACTGGAAGCGCGCGTCGGCGCCTTCGGGCAGAGCCCGCCTGATGCGTTTTGCAGCCACTTCACGTGCTCGCACAGCCTCGGGCTCTGCCTGCCGGTACGCGCGCTTTCTCGCCGCTTCACGGTCCTTCACATTTTGAAGATCCGATTCGCGCCGCAGCCGTGCAGCTTCGGCCTCGCGGGCTCGAACGGCGGGGTCTTCGCGCCGCAGCCGTGCAGCTTGTCGAGCAGCTTCGGCCTCGCGGGCTCGAACGGCGGGGTCTTCGCGCCGCAGCCGTGCAGCTTGTCGAGCAGCTTCGGCCTCGCGGGCTCGAACGGCGGGGTCTTCGCGCCGCAGCCGTGCAGCTTGTCGAGCAGCTTCGGCCTCGCGGGCTCGAACGGCGGCGTCTTCGCGCCGCAGCCGTGCAGCTTGTCGAGCAGCTTCGGCCTCGCGGGCTCGAACGGCGGGGTCTTCGCGCCGCAGCCGTGCAGCTTGTCGAGCAGCTTCGGCCTCGCGGGCTCGAACGGCGGGGTCTTCGCGCCGCAGCCGTGCAGCTTGTCGAGCAGCTTCGGCCTCGCGGGCTCGAACGGCGGGGTCTTCGCGCCGCAGCCGTGCAGCTTGTCGAGCAGCTTCGGCCTCGCGGGCTCGAACGGCGGGGTCTTCGCGCCGCAGCCGTGCAGCTTGTCGAGCAGCTTCGGCCTCGCGGGCTCGAACGGCGGCGTCTTCGCGCCGCAGCCGTGCAGCTTGTCGAGCAGCTTCGGCCTCGCGGGCTCGAACGGCGGGGTCTTCGCGCCGCAGCCGTGCAGCTTGTCGAGCAGCTTCGGCCTCGCAGGCTCGAACGGCGGGGTCTTCGCGCCGCAGCCGTGCAGCTTGTCGAGAAGCTTCGACCTCGCAGGCTCGATCGGCGGGGTCTTCTCGCCGCAGCCGTGCAGCTTGTCGAGCAGCTTCGGCTTCGCGGGCTCGAACGGTGGAATCTGCTTCGCGGCGTCGTCGTGCAGCTTCGGCCTCGCGGGCTCTCACCTCGGGATTCTGTCTGCGAGCGCGCGCTGCCGCCGCCTTCCGTGCCCTCCGTTCCGCAGCTTTGTCTTCCATCTGGCGACTCCAAGCAAAAGAGAAAGCGTGCCAAGAGGGAGCCTCATGGCGCGTTACTTTTGAAATGTTGTCTTCCGGTGTCGTTGAAAACACGAGACGTAGTAAAGAAGAAAGAACGCCACACATGCGAACACGCACGAGAGTATCACTCGTCAACGTCGTCTTCTTCTTCTACTGCATACCAGAACGCGCGCAGTAAAGAAGAAAGAATGCCACACAGGCGAACACGCACGAGAGTCTCACTCGTCAACGTCGTCTTCTTCTACTGCATACCAGAACGCGCGCTTCTCACGAGCTAGAGGTGGCTACTACAACGCTACAAACGGAGGATGGACAGACCCACGGCATAGGGAGCTTCGCCCCTAAAAGTTATACAACGCATTCACTGCCGCAAGATTGGCGCACCGCATTCGTCATTCCTGTATTTAAAGGAGGCAACCTAAAACAGGCAACAAAATATCGTCCGGTGTCACTTACTTCAGTTACTTGCAAAATGTTCGAACATATAATGGCAAAACATATACTCAGGTTTCTAGATCAGAACACTTTGCTGTACCCTTATGAACATGGCTTCAGGACCGGGTTATCAACCGTGCCACAGTTAATAGAAACGACTCATAATTTTGCGGGTGCTGTAGATATAAGACAACAGGTTGATGTGGATTTTGCGAAGGCGTTCGAGAAAGTACCCCATGTCCAATTAATCTTCAAAATACGTAATTAAGGAATAAATTAACTCGTAATAAAATAGATTGAAGCATGTTTAACAAATCGAACGCGGTTAGTAAAACTGGATGGCCATGTATCAGATCCTTTAGCTGTACTTTCAAGAGTGCCCCAAGGCTCAGTACTGGGACCACTATTATTTCTCCTCTATATTAATGAGGCCCCGCCATGGTGGTCTAGTGGTTATGGCGCTCGACTGCTGACCCGAAGGTCGCGGGATCGAATCCCGGCCGCGGCGGCTGCATTTTCGATGAAGGCGAAAATGTCTGAGGCCCGTGTACCTAGATTTAGGGGCACGTTAAAGAACCTCAGGTGGTCGAAATTTCCGGAGCCCTCCACTACGGCGTCTCTCATAATCATATCGTGGTTTTGGGACGTTAAACCCCAGATATCATCATCTATATTAATGACGTCAGTAGCGTGGCGGCAGAAGAGGGTGCCAAGGTTAAACTTTTCGCAGACAACTGCTTAATCTACGCCACAATTACCAAGCTAGACGACCAACTCAGAGCTCAGAATTGTTTGAAAAAATTAGATGATTGGTGTAGGAAATGGAAAATGTGAATAAATTACTCTAAATCTACATATACACACATCAGCAAAAGGAAAGCTATCCATTCCTTTTCGTACAGCATTGGTGGACACTTGTTGGTGAATGTGCACCAGTTCAAGTATATCGGGGCAACAATTACGCGGAAACTGTCATGGAATGAACATATAGATACGTCTGCATGACAGCCTATCAAAAGTTATACATATTGAGGAAAAAACTAGAACATGCATCGCGTGACCTAAAACATATTGCATACACCACCTTCATTGGGGCGATACTAGAATATTCAGCCGTTGTTTGGAGTCCCCGTCAAGTGACCCTTAAGAAGAAGATGGAAAGAATGCAGAGGCTGGCGGCGGCGTTTTATTGTTCAACGTACCGAAGGAAGGAATCGGTCACGCTGATGTTACAGAGATGCAACTTAGATCCCCTTGAACTGCGGAGACAAAAATATAGCCTGAAGGTGTTTTTCCAAATAATTCACGATCAACTTAAGATTGATAAGCTCAAATATTTACACGCCCCAGGCAAAAGAAACCCCCGAACTAACCACGATTGCGTCATAAAACCATACCAAACAAATACTGACACGATATTCTCTCTTCCCAGATGCCGTAGAAATGTGGAATAAACTACCAAGCGCTATTGTTGTTTTAAACGATGTCACCGACTTCGAAAATGCTGTAGAGGCGCATTTACGAGATTGTTCAATGTAATTTTTTTTCAGTGCCAAATGATGTAAGCGACGTCATGCTCATTGTAAATCTTTTGAAAAATGTCAGTGAATTTTGAATTGTTATTTAAGGAAATACCTGTTTTAATTGTGAAGTGCCAAATATTACGCAACTTTGTGTGCCTTGTACATTTTTATGTATGTAATTGTATTGTCCTCTCTGTTATGACCCTCTAGTGGAGTTGACAGTATTAACAAATAAATAAAATAAAATAGTGACCCTGCAGATTGTAGCTATTTGTGACGTAATTACACGAGATCGTGACGTTGCATGCTGACGTCATTACATGGTATCTTAGCTTGTTCAAAGGTGGGCCGATCTCTGAGGTAGTGCAAAACCACGTGAGATTCAGAAAGCTTAGAGGGGTGAGGGAGGGACAATGCGATCAACTGAGAACGTCATGGTAATTTAATGCGTGTCTCTCACGCTGCGTGCCATTATGTCTTGCACTAAGTGCGGCGCCCGATTGCATAACTTAATGCATTACCGAGAGCGCAGCAGGCTTTAGCCTTCAAGTGTTACAGCGCGTCTAACATGCTTGCAAACGTTTTAAAGGGGCACTGACATCAAATTTCAATCTAGAGATGTGCATGTCCTCCATTCGATTGCTCGATATGCATAAGTATTTTTAACCAAATTTGAACGGCGTCCGTCACCTGGAAGTTATTTTATTTCGAGGTCAAAGAGCAAGCGAAAGCTCAAAAGCGCTTTCAGCACCCTGCGACATCGACACTACTGTGACGTGTTCGGTGTGGAGCGTGCCCAACGTTACTAGACTAGGTCCCTAGTGTAATATCGTTGGTACTGGACTAGGTTCCTAACCTAGTCTAGTAACGATGCGCTAGTAGCGATGACGTCGACGATCCGAGTGTTCTTATCGTGGCGCCAACTGGCGGCGACGTCTGGAAACGCTCTTACTCTTCATGCCTGATATTCGTCGCGCCGCTTTGAATGATTTCATGAAATTACAAGACGCAAACCACAAATAAAAGACACACGAAAGGAAAGAGCATGATTCGACGTGTGCTGGTCAGTCAGCATGTCGGGAAACCGTTGTGAGCTGCAGTTGTGTTGTTGGAAGCGCGGAAAAAGCGGAATGGGCGTGTCGTTTCATTACACGTGCGGTACACGCCAACGCGACCACAAGAAACAGCCGTGCCCCACGCAGGCTTCTGGCCCTTGTGTACTTCTCGGCAGCTTCGTTAATTAGAATAATTCATTTTAACGAGAAAATCTCGAGTCAGTGTGAATATCTATCGATGCGAGAGTACTTCCTGTTGCCATTGTTTCACTCTGCGCCCAGAACCTTAATTCTCTTTCTTTTGTTCACGCTTCCGGTGCTCCTGGAAGCGTAAATCTTCGCGATGACTTTTTATTTTGTTTTTCTGAATTTATTCAATGTATTCTTTTTCTTTTTCACATCTTGTTCAGAAGCACCCGTATACTGTACATCTTTTATTCATACCGCGAATACCTCATGTTCTCGGCTGTTTATTTTGCCTTCCACTTGTTCCCCTCTCTTTAAATTTCTCTCTCTCTCTTTTTTTTCTACCGACGCTTCATTTGCGCTATATTACGTTGCGGAGAACGTGAACGCGCGACTCCGCGAAAATGAGATGTAAACGAGCTGGCCTCAGCATGTTTTTATTGTTGTGCGCACATCTTCTCTCCTCGGTGCACACAGGGAAGAAGATTTACTGCAGGAATATCGCAATCGCGTTAACTTCGTTCCTCTCAAAGGTTGAATAGAAAACAGGTATCGCTGCCACTTTCCTTCTCAGATTTACGTTTTATTTCCTTCGTCTTCACTCTTACCCACGTCTCTTTTCTTCGCGTTCTGCCTTCATTTCAATCTCTCGTTCGACTTCATAATTTCATTCGGACGGAGTAAGTCCGGGGGTTCTCAGTGCGCTACTTGGTGCAGTGTTATCAACCGTTGTTCATTAGAGCAGGTGCGGCATGCATGAATCTGGTGAAGGCAAGGTCCGGAAGATCGTCAACGTGTTATTAAGGCGAAAACCTGATCGAACACGAAAATTGACCGTTGGTGTCAGCACGAGTGATGCAAAAAATCATCATCGCTTGATGACGTCACCATGACGTCACAGATTTGCAAACATTTGTGACGTCATCACATGACATCGTCTCTTGGTCAAAGATATATTAATACCTGGGGTTTAACGTCCCAAAACCACGATATGATTATGAGAGACGCCGTAGTGGAGGGCTCCGGAAATTTCGACCTCCTGGGGTTCTGTAACGCGCACCTAAATCTAAGTACACGGGCGTCAAGCATTTCCGCCTCCATCGAAAATGCGGCCGCCGCGGCCGGAATTCGATCCCGCGACCTTCGGGACAGCAGTCGAGCACCATAACCACTAGACCACCGTGGCGGGTTCGAGTCGTCTTAGGCAAATGCGTAAGGGACCCTGTAACCTTTCTTACCTCGGTCGTGCTTTCGGTTAGCCTCCAAAGCGTCTCTATCGGCGCCATTAGATCTGTCTTCCTACGGCTAATGTTACTAGGACGCTTATATTACAGCAAAACTGTCTTAGCCTACCCTGTGCCGTCGTCGTCGTCGTAGTAGTAGTAGTAGTAGTAGTAGTTACGCAGGTCAAGTGACCAGAGGGGAGGGTAAATAGAGAAATAAATAAAATGAAATGATGATGATAATGGCGGCTACGGCGCTGGGCTGCTGACCCGAAAGTCGCGGGTTCGATCCCGGCCTCGGCGGTCGCCGCCTTTGCATCCGTTTTCCAGGCTGACATCGTTACGCACCATCTTTCTTTCTTTCTTTCTGTCTTTCTTTTTTCTTTCGTTCTTTATTTATTTATTTATTTATTTATTTCCTTTTTTCTTTCTTTCTTTCGTTCCTTCGTTCTTTTATTCCTTTTTTCTTTCTTTCTTTCTTCCTTTCTTTCTTTCTTTCTTTCTATTCAACGGAGCAAGCGATATTGCGAAGCAGTGAGCAGCTCTTGGTACAGTGGCCGCGCCATTAATTCCGGGCTCGGGGCGACAGAGTTTTACGGCTTCTCTGAAGAAAGCACGTGCCCGATATCGGAAGCAAGAACCACCGAGAGGTCGCTTCCTTGCTTGAAGCACCTCGGAATGAAGGCCACGCCTGATCCCGTACGAAAACCCATAGCCTGGGCGCCGGTCGCCAGAAAGTTGCGTTTAATGCGTTATGCTTGGCATAGAGTGTAAGTAACCAACTTGCCTGAGAACAGATTAACTTTGTTGCTGTCTTTCACTATCTGTTGGCTGCTTCGCAGATTGCCTACTCTATACTACCGGTAATATTACGGTGCCAAGGACTACCACCACTACTACTACTACTACTACTACTACTACTACTACTACTACTACTACTACTACTACTACTACTACTACTACTACTACTCCTGCTGCTGCTACTGCTACTACTACTGCTGCTGCTACTACTACTACTACAAGACTACTGCTACAACTACCATGAATGGTAGTAGTAGCAGTAGTCCTGTAGTCTAACAGAACTCTAACATGACAGTAACGGGACAGTAAATCTAAATGGACAGTAATACATGTACTACTTGTTGGATTTGCTACTATTACTACTGCCCCGCCGCGGTGGTCTAGTGGTTATGGCGCTCGACTGCTGACCCGAAGGTCGTGGGATCGAATCCCGGCCGCGGCGGCTGCATTTTCGATGGAGGCGAAAATGTTTGAGGCCCGTGTACTTAGATTTAGGTGCACGTCAAAGAAGCCCAGGTGGTCGAAATTTCCGGAGCCCTCCACTACGGCGTCTCTCATAATCATATCGTGGTTTTGGGACGTTAAACCGCAGATATTATTACTGCTACTACTACTACTAATACTACTACTACCAAGACTACTGCTACAGTTACCAGTTACAACTTCAAGTGTTTCTATTGCTTCTACTGTGCTTCTACCGCCGGGGGTGGTGCTATACTGCTCGTATACTGCTGCAACTGCGTTGTAGCTGCTATTAGGCAGTTTTAGAGTATAGCGTACGCAGAGATAGCGTTCGTTTCATACGCCTGCTGCTATTTCCGTCAATTAACGGGGTTCGGCAAGAGGATAGCGTATACGACGCATGCGCAGTGGCGACAAAGGCCAACGCAAAGCTTTGCGTACGTTATTCTGAAACTCCTTGTAGTAATTTTTGTTCTTTACTTTCATATCTCATTTCCTCTTTCTCTCCTCCTATCATCCTTTCCTCTATCTCCATCAATAGAATCGACTGAGAAGGAAAAAACAAAGTGACTTTGGCCTTCGAGTTTTCTTAGATGAATGCATAAGGGACAGTAAAATTTTTAACCGCCAATCTGTAAGCTTTCACGCGTGTGCTTGTACTACGTTACTTATCTGCGATCTTCAGCTGCCGGTCTGCGCCCGTATACTATTCCTGTCTCGTTCCTGGTGATTTTTGCGCAGTTAGTCGTTAGAACTGGCTTCACAGTGCGTAGAACGCGCTATCTGGGACATCAGTTAACACGCGTGCACGCTATCGCTCGATATAGGCGTTCTTTTTTTCCGACGTACATTGTCTGGTTTCGTCGCACTCTTTATTTTTTGCTCGCCTCTCTCATTATATCGCTCCCCGCCCATCCATCGCCGACATCCGCCGAACGCACATAGCGGGAGCCCTGCCCATTACCCAATTTCGTGGATGACTCATCATCATGGCCAGCCACGTGACCGACCACCGCGCGGCATTCCCGCGGGAAGGTTAAAACCGCATCGGCAAAACCGCAGTTCATTTTGTCTCTCCCACCCCTGCTCTCCATTACTTTCTTTTCATCTCCGAACTAGGTCAACCTACTCTATTTCAGAGTGGGGAAACAAGTTTGTATGGATCGAATGTAGAGAATGCGGTGAAAACGTGTCCCTATACTCTCCTTCACTGTGTGTGTGTGTGTGTGTGTGTGTGTGTGTGTGTGTGTGTGTGTGTGTGTGTGTGTGTGTGTGTGTGTGTGTGTGTGTGTGTGTGTGTGTGTGTGTGTGTGTGTGTGTGTGTGTGTGTGTGTGTGTGTGTGAACGCGACCGCGCGGGCGCGGGCTTGCTTGTTCGCTTGCATACTGATATCTGATACACAATGAACTTTATCACCGAGAAAAAAATGCTTCTACTGATCCCTGTTAATTAATCAGTAAAGCTTCGACTTGAGCTGGTTGGTATGACATTCTAATGTAGTTTGGCTGAGCGAAAGGCACAAAAGGCTAACAAAGCGCACATGCAGAGGTCAACACGCTTGTCTAGAACACCGGAACGGCTCGCTCCGGACTGCACTGACGACGTTTGCCGATTACACCTGAATTGAAAGTGCCCCAATTATAGCATGCATGGCCGCTTAGAATAAGTGCTCAAGCGTGGGCCATCTCATACTATTTGTATCGGTATGCACGGCACCGGAGCGTGCTGGAACGTGCCGGAGCGTGACGTTCCAGCGTTCTAGACATATGTGCTGACCTCTGTACTTGTCCTGTTCTATATCAGAGGGCAACTACATTAGAAAGCTAATTTATCATTGAGTGTCAGCAATTTGTCCTTCTAATCACACGAATATGCAGGCACGATCTCAGCTGTCATACATAATATCTGATAATGTGCATACGCCTTAAAATGCTCTTGGTCGATGGGACACACTGCAGCGGAGGACTCCGGCGTAAGTTTGGTCTCGTAAACTTTTTCTGGGGACCAGGGGCGTAGCCAGGGTCCCCAGAAATTTTTCAGTTTTGCTGGCGTATGTATACACGCGCACATACAAACGCACGCACGAACATACATAAAGTATGGTTGAACCACCCCCCCCCCCCCGAAAAAAATTTCTGGCTACGCCCCTGCTGGGGACACACGTTTGAATGCAACGATTCACGTCTTCTGTGTCTCTTGACTCCCACCAGCCGTCATAAACACGGCAACGACATCCGCGAATCGAACCCGCAACATCTTGAATAACGCGGCAATTCCCTGAAGTAACATCGCCTCCAGCTACAGACCAAGCGCGATCCGTTACGCACGGAATCAAACTCATCTATGTACGTCCGTGTCAGTTTAGAAAACCTCAGAGCTGGCCACTGGGCCTTGGGTAAATTTCTACGCTGCATTACCACGTATGTCGGAAAGGAAGAAAGGGATGTTAATTAAACGGGAAATTAAATAGAACAAAGCAAATGGTATTATAGAAGACAATAGCATATCCCAATGAGGCTCAGAACTGAAGGGACGTTTAGGGAGCCACTATAGACAACCTTCGTATACACAAAGAACGACCGGGTTATTCTCTCCGGCCGTTTCCCGTCTTTTCGGCACAATTCGTGGCACGAACAGTCTGTTCACGCGACGTCATGAGAAAGTAAGCTCTCGATTGGTCCATATTCGAGAGATATAAGTTGTGAATAGTTTCCTGCCCTGCTTTGCCAAGAAGTCGCACGCCCGTTCTTACTTGCCTCGCGTGACTGTAGTGTGGGAACAACTGATCGCTCTTGGCTTTGTGTGTTTTCGACTGCGAAAGCGGAGGTAACGGTGCGTAGCCGGCAACCGCGTAATCCTGATATGTTCGGCGCTTAGTTCTGGCATTGTCCATGTCTTTTATGAAGAGATAAGTGGCGAGGAGGAGATGACGTCTGTATGAAGGGTAGTGAAGGCAAGAAAAAACCACTCTCTCGTCTTTGAACTCGTAGTGGCTTTAAATGGACACTAAAGTTAAACAATGAATTGGTTTCGATTGATAATTTTTGCTCTGTAAACGCTAACATTGTAAATTTCACCATCATGGCTGTAATAGTAGAGGAGTAAGTCAAGGTCAAAGTCGCATTTGTAAATTTCGCTACGAAATTCTCTGCGCGTGACGTCACGGATTTCAAAATGCATTTTTCCGAGGCTCCAGATTCCGGCACCTTCCTGGGTGGAGCCACCTGGCTGAGCTAGCGGGACCTCCAGTCGCGTTCAGCTTCTGCCACTTTTGGACCACAATAATTGTCCTCACTCACTCACTCACTCACTCACTCACTCACTCACTCACTCACTCACTCACTCACTCACTCACTCACTCACTCACTCACTCACTCACATTTTGGCCACATTGGCGCTACGAAATTCCCTGAAGCTTGGTACGTTAAGCCCCTGGCCCCCTCGGAAAACGTAGTACTTGATTTTTGCCGATTAGGAACGACGTAGGTCCTAGCTGAAGCTGTCTAAATCTATGACGTCACGGCGAATGGTTTGGGAACTTCAAGATGGCGTCGCCACCCGCGCATTTTCTTTTCGCGCGGTTTCTCGCTTACCAAGCGTCTTCTTGCGGCAAGCGTGGTGCTTTTTGTGTGGTGGCTCATAACCTTAACGAAAACCAACACACGATGAAGCCAGTGAAGGTATAGGGAGCATTATTTTTACTTCTTTTTACCTGTATATTGTAGTAATTATCGTATAAATGTGACAACTGGGTGGGTGGGGAACCCGCAACCTTCGGATCTGAAGTTTGCGGGCGCGGTCCCTGCCGGCGGCAAGTTATCTTAGTTCACTTTAATTTATTCAGATTTATATCATGATTACAAGAATGCAGAATAAATAGACTACAAATAATGTTCCCTATACCTGCCTTGACTTCATTGTATGTTTGTTTTCGTTAAGGTTGCGCATAACAAAATACCAGCCGTTCAATTCTCATCTTCTGGTGTTGTGGAAGTGTAATTTACTCATACGAGAAAAATCGGTTTTCTCTTTACTGTCCTTTAAAGGTGAATACGGGAACAACGGAGAAGTGGTCGGGGGGAGGGGGGAGTGAGAGAGAGAACGAGTGGGTGAAAACAAAATGCGGCATCCCCCCAGCAGGACACTCCCCAAGGGGAAAAGCCACGTGCTCTCCCTAAAGCACTTGGGGAACTGCGCATACGTGCTGCCCTCTAGCACCTGGGTGTGGTCCCATCTTGTCCCGAAAAATACTGCGGCCACGGACGTGGTCTCGTTCGCTACACTCGCCCGTCGGCAGGGTTAACAAACCTCCTTTCATCATCAGACGGTTCCCCTCCTCCATCTATTAGGGAAACCTTTTCTACCTGCCCACTTCCCTAATTCGTCTCTCCCGTGACCACGACAAACCCTCTCGCTTCATTTTTCTCTTTCTTTCTTTTTTCTTTCTTTCTTTCTTTTTTATCTTTCTTTCTCTTTTTTGACGTATTGCGCCACCAGTCTTACCTATACATCAGCACAGGCCCCTAGAGGGTGCCCAGTTGACGGAGTTCTCCGGTCTCCAAGAAACGTGTCGGTGTGCCGTGATTTTCCAACGGACTCGTTTTTATGCGAACGCCGCTATAATTTGCCTCCCTTTTTTATGCGTGAGATTCGGTCGATAAAGAGGCTCGTGACGCGGCTGCTTATCGCCTCATCTACGATCAAACGAGACAAAACTATCACGGTAAGAGACGGCAGGAGTTGCAAACACGGACACAAGAGAGGTCAGGACAACGCAAATGGCGTTTGTGTTGTCCTTACTACACTCTCGTGTCGAGGTTTGCACGCGTGCCCCCTCTTTTATCACGAATCCCTACCGACTTACTCAGCGTTTTGTCATTCGAAGATCACGGTGAGACGATGACGACGGTTATCAGCAGTGTAAACGAGCAAGGAAACAGTCTGCGTTCAACGAACAGACAGACAGACAGACAATGAACTTTATGAAGGTCCTGACGAGAATGCCAAAATAAGGAAGGTTCACAGACATGCAAACGCCGCATTCAAACGTAGGTTCATCTCGTGTAAGTTGTCATTGTTGCCTCAATACTTGAATCATTAACTATCTTCGCCACTGCTGTTTATTATCATAACCGTTGCTATACTGTAGCAGCCGTAGTAATTAATAATTCCTGGGGTTTTACGTGCCAAAACCAGGATATGATTAGAGGCACGCCGAAATGGAGGGCTCCGGAAATTTCGACCATCTTCGGTTCTTTAACGTGCGCCTATATCGAACTACACGGGCCTCTAACATTTCGCCTCCACTGAAATGCGACCGCCGCGACCGGGTTCGAACCCGCGAGCTTCGGATCAGCAGTCGAGCACCGTAAGCACTTCCACCACGGCAGACGATCAAAATAATAGAAGGTCACAGACATGGAAACGTCGCGTTCAAACATAAGTTCGTCTCGTGTAAGTTGTCATTGTTGCCTCAGCACTTAGATTACTAACTTCATCGGCGACTGTTGCTAATTATAGTTATCATTGCTATAACTTACCATCCGTATTCGCGGAGTTGCTGTTGCGCATAGTCTGCCCCCTTCGACTCCCGAACTCAGCACGTTTCGAGACTGCATGCCGGCTGCCTCGTCATCTAATTGTTTGTACACTCTGTCGTTCGCCACGACAGGATCCCTTCGTTTGTTCTTGGTTTTCGTTTCCTTCACTGACAGAACGTCGTGTAATGACACGCCTCGATCCTGTCTTTGTATTTCCCTCGCAACACGCCGTTCTCTTTCCCACTGCAACACTCTCCTCCACACGCGTTGTCCTCTCTTCTGTATAGCCAGGCTCTTATTTCCCGGTAACCGAGGCCATCAGTAACACGACGCTAATGGATCAACACGAGACGCAAACCAATCCTGTCTTTCTTCTCTCTCAGGATTGGCAGGCGCGCAGCGTTTGTGTTCAACATGCAGTCTGATTTTTTTTTCTTTGTGTCTTCTTTTCTTTATCTATCTCTCCCTGGGAGTTTCCTCGCTTCCCGTCGCCTGTTTACCGCGCACTGCTTGGCCAGAAAACGAGTGTGACACGCACTCGTTCATACACCGCGGTTGCAACATTGGGACCGCGAGCCCGTATCGTACTCGTAGCCATGGGCGTCGGCAGGAGGGTCCTAAATAAGTACTTGCCAGCCCCCCATCCCCTTCCCTCGAGGCGCACCAGCACTTGCCCCCTCCCCCCCAAGACACGCCAGTGCCCCCCCCCTCCTCGCCACAATGCAAAACGGGTGAGCACCCCCAAAACAAAATTTTACCGACGCCCATGCCCCGAGAGGAGTATATGGCCCGTAGCCCGTCTTCGGGTGTCCCGATCGCGAAGGTAACAGAACTTTAATAAAAATTAAAGGGGTCATAAACCACTTTTCCAAGTAATGATCTAATGACGTTAGTATCGGAGTTTACTGCCTCCCGAATCGATTGCCGCAAAAATTTCTCGAATCCGTCAAGAATCAGCGGAGTTACGGGGGTTTGGCGCACGCTCTCAGCGCTTTCTCTCTTTTCTCGTGCCGACGAGCGCACTGGAAGCTAGACAGGGAGGGATGGCACGGGGGTAAGAAGTCACGTCAGCGCGCGTCATGAAACGCGATCGCTCTCCCGCTGTGATTCGCATGCGCGAGTGCGGCTACCGTGTAAAAATAGCAGACTGAGAAGTAAGCGCGCGGGCAAGTGGCGGCCCCCCGTGGCAAGAAGCGCATCTCATCCGGCTATCGGCCAATAAGCATGCTATGTCTCCGCGACGTACGCATGCAGACGCCCCGCCCACCGACGAGAGTGAGAACCGGCCTCTGTTTGAAAAGAGAGCGCCTGAGGAAACGGCAAATTCGCGCTCCGCTTGTGGGGTTTACGCGACGCGCACGACTGTAATATTTTGCAGAGCAGTTCATAGCCGTGTCAGCTTTCCGCAGGTTGTGTTTTTTCAACAAGCCCAAGAGGTGCTTCATGACCCCTTTAAGGTTTTCATTGAGGTTGGGTCAAACAAAAAGAAACAAACCCTCAAAATTCCCTACCTTCATTCGAGGGTTGCAGAAATTTCCAAAGGCGGGCAGAGAGGGGGGAGGGGGGTTCGGGCCCCCTTTCTTGTATGTTCGTGGGTGTGTTTGCGTGTGTTTAAGTACAGAATGTAAAAAAACATGGCTGATCCCTCCGTCATAGGAATCGGTATAACACGAAAGTTAAACGTGTCGTCACAGAAGTAGTGCTTATTGTGTAGTGATATATGAGAGCTTGCACAATGTCTATTCGTGTTTGGCAGCTATAGCACCGTTTGACGTGGATGCACCCATGTTGACAGCATGTCTCTATCGCGACGACTAACGCCCATGATCATTATTAAACCGTTGTGGTAGCTGACGATGTGATATTTGGACACAGCGAATCGTGAATCCCGCGTAAAGATGATATCAACAAGCTCATAATCAACACTGGTAACCGGTATGCGCTTCTTCAAAGCGTCGTCAATTAAGGAGAGAAACGGCACGTGTGCGCTTTCTAGTAACGGGCCGACGCCTGTGCTCATGCATACATAACACACACTGCGCTTCAGCAACACGGGAGGTAGAGGTTCGTAGCCTGAGCCGCAAACGCGTGCGTCCCGCTGGCCTCTGTCTCGCAGGCGTTGCTCTCGCTCCACCAAGGTACGACATTCGCCCGTCGAAATCGCGTCCTTTCCGCAACGCATATTGCAGCGGTTTTGTTAGTCGGTGCTCTCGCAATTGAAGCAGTCGGCCGCGGAGAAATCCCGTTGGTGCACGTGGAAGCTACTCCGTTGAGCCGACGCACGCTAACACGAAGCCAAAGGGAAAGAACGTAACTGCGTCAAGCGTGCCTCGGCGACGGCAGCGCGGCCAGTCTACCTTAGTCTACCTCTCTGGTATCGAGACGCTTTAACCATTACCTCCGATATCGCGTGCAATCTCGGAGGAAGCGCTAGTAAGTGTCGATCGTGAAGCATTACTTCTTTTCACACCTCACAGACGGCGGCACCGCCCCGCTCCGCCCGCCGCGAAAGAGAATGTGCGAAAGATATAAGGCGCGTTCGCGCCGTGTCCAGCATCTCCCGAGTTAGCTTACTCGGTAGCGCGTCGGGCGCTTGCCGTCGCGGCCGCAACGTCGTGGGTTCGATTCCCAGCGGGGTATATTTTTCTTGGTTTTTTTCTTTCTCACCTGTTGGCGTCCATTTTATCAACGTCATATCCGTGACGGATGTACTTGGTGGACCCCGGCATAAAACACTTTCGTGTTAAAATTTCGGAGAATTAGAACCCCCATACGCCCCCCCCCCTCCCTATCTCCCTCTGGCAGTGCAAATGGCCTCTATTTTGACTGGCGTTGATCGGGAGTATACCGTCGTGCTGCCCGTGATGTGACGTATACTAGGAGACGCATTAATGAAGCTTATCATAATGAGAACTCAAAACGCGCAGCTGCGACTAACTTCAATAAACTTCTATCCTTTTTCTGAACACACTAAGAAGAAAAAAAACTTTGACTCCTTTTCTTGTGAGTCCTGACTTTCCAAGTATATGACTCTCTTTAAAGAGTCACGTTAACTCTCGTCGGCGATCATTATACTCTCGTGAAGAGCCGTGGCACTCAAAAGAGAGTTAACGTATCTCTTCAAAGAGAGTGATATACGTGGCATGTCAGGACTCGCCGAAAAGAGTAATATATACACTCTTTTTTTTTTTTTCTTGTTATTGGCGCTTTGTGTAACGTGGCTTTTCGTGTGTGCACGGGGAGACGATGTGTATGTGTGTTTAAATGCCCTCATAGAATGAGAAGATTCGCAATTAAAGCTGCTTTAACGCGTCTTTTAGGAGGAGTCCTTTAAAAATGGCCAGATTACCGCAATGCCTACGAAGGTTTTTTTTTTATATATAGTATATATATAAGTACTGCACACAAATCGTTGGTCAGTCCAGAGCGATGTATATCACATCAACGTAAATCGTCCACATTAAGTGTCTTAATAGGTGCAGTTTACAGAATTTGGCTATCGTCGGTTATTACTGAGGGGCAGAGTTTAAAACTGAGTACGGCATTTGCTTTAAATGAGCTATTTGCATTAAATAATATGCAAATTACGCTTCAAATGAAGCAAGTACTTGCTGGAACTTAACGTTCATTTTTTTTTTTTCTTTAGATACGAGACGCCTCGTAAGTTCTCGCGCAGTGATTGCCGAGAAAAGCGATTTCTCCGATTCCATCTATTTAGATGGCAGCCGCCGAAATAACGCTTAACCTAAAGGCCTAAAGCTAAATGTCACAGTGCTCCGAACGAAACCCAAGCCTTCGCTCCGGCTTCACTTTCAGCGGACGCCCATTGGCCGGCCGCTCTACACACAAAAGCACCGCGCGAGCTCCTATTGGCCAGCAACAGCACACAGCTGACGTCGACTCGCGCGAATTGCGACAACTACGATCGTATTCCAAATTACATCTACGGTTACGCCACGTTCGTATAATATAACCCACGCCGTCCGTTGTCGTTGCAACTGCCTATACGCTCCGGTTAGGGCAGCCTGTTTATTATTTTTTTTACCTGGCTCCCCCCAAAATTAAAGCTAGTTCCGCGCTTGTGAAATCTGAGCAAACAGAGGAGCTGACATGCAAGCTCCACCACCTGGCGTACGCAGATTGAGTTCTTACTTCATTTTCATCTTCTTTCTTATTTCTTTCATGTGTCTGTCTTTATTTCTCTTATTCTATACCTTCTTTCTCTATCTCTTTCTGTATTGCCCTCCCTCCTCCTTTCCCTCCAGCTAACCCTCTCGTCACTCCTCTTCACTCTCACTTCCCTTTCCCACCCCATTGCTGTACTATACTATGCGTGGCTATGCTGTGCTAGGAGTTGCTTGGCACCATGGAGGAATTTATTCCTCCATGCTTGGCACATACCTGCTTTCTGTGACGCATACCCGCCGAGTATTCTGTCTACGACACCGGCCTTACTCCGAGCTTAAACAACTCCGCTGTTAAAAGTCAATATGGCGAAACTTGCACTAAGTCGCGCAAGGCTTGAAACAGCGAAGCTAGGCTATTCTGAAGTCTAATCTGGTTGCTTCTAGGTGTTTGTCAGGCTTTAGCTATAGGTAATGCTAGGTTGTTTCCAGGTTGTTAGTATTTAGCTAGGTGATACTAGGTTTGTTACTAGGCTTTAGCTAGCTGATGCTGGATTGTTTCTAGGTTGCTTCTAGGTTGCTGCTAGGCTTTAACTAAGTGATGCTAGGTTGTTTCTAGGTTGATTCTAGGTTGCTGCTAGGATCTAGCTAGGTGATACTAGGTTGTTACTAGGCATTAGCTAGGTGATGCTAGGTTGTTTCTAGATTGTTGCTAGGCTTTAGCTGTGTGATGCTGGATTGTTTCTGGGTTGCTTCTAGGTTGTTGCTCGGGCTTTAGCTGGGTGATGCTGGATTGTTTCTAGGTTGTTGCTAGGCTTTAGCTAGGTGATCCTGGATTGTTTCTAGGTTGTTCATAGGCTTTAGCTAGGTGATGCTGGATTGTTTCTAGGTTGCTTCTCCGCCAGAGAGGTTCGAGTTAAACCGCATACAGTCACAAACACGACACGGATATGTACAAACTCCAGAGACAGAAACTAGCGCTGAAGCCGAGCGTTCGCACATCCCGTAGATCTACGGGCACGTCGTCGTTCGCGTAGGGATTCCGTCGCTTCGGGGTCTTCTCGCAGCTGCTGTTGCCTTTCCCGTTTTCGATAGTATTCTCTCGTTATGCGCACTGCTGAAGCAAATCCGTACAGATGCTTCAGCGAAGCTCAAACGTACGGCCACGGTGTTTATCACCGGGTTAATACCGACGATTTATTAAAGCTTCTCTCAATTACTGGTTACGTCTCTCTAGAAATCTTAATTGGCGTTTGCCGTCCGTCTCCTGCCTTCTTCATTTTTAGTGTGCCGGCCGTGATTAGTGGGATTTGCCCAATTTCTGTGGCAAATACCCGTTCGTGATGATGATACTTTTTTTATACGCATTTGTATACACACCAACGTATTTACGGCCGGCTCAAATATCTTCGCTGTTAAAAAAGCAGCCGCCTTCGTAGGTGCGTCCGCGCACTTCGTACGGGGTCCTTCTCCGTTGATCCAATAAGCCGACGTGCCCTCTCGCGAACGACTGCAATTTTAATGCGTAACACTAATGACGCGCGCCATTAGAGATGGAACGGACACACCCGCCCCCTTTTTTGTAGCCAAATAATTCGTATGCATATAGCCCGCTTCAAACATTTTCTTTCTTCTGTACGCCCCCGACGTATTCCTCGATCGCAGCCCCTCCTCGGTCATTTAATATTTAACTTGTTTCGCCGTCCTTGTGCGTCATTTGCACGGGAGTAATATTACTGATCATTTTAAAACGGCTCACTATACGCGGCTCTACATTCATTTGTCTTCTGTATGCCGTACTCCGAATACTGTACAGCGCGTAATCAAGTTTAAACCTTGTACTGCTTATTATATTACGCCTGCGTCTACCAAGACCATCAGCCGATGTAGTTACGCTTGATACTGGACCGGCGAAGCGAAAAAAAAGAATCACACCGTCCCGTATGCATTCGCCTAAGACGGCTTGAAGGCACCAGCCACGGTGGTCTTGTGGTTATGAGGCTCGTGACCCGGAGGTCGCGGGATCGAATCCCCGCAGTGCTGGCCTTATTTCGATGGAAGCGAAATGCTAGAGACAGTCACAGACATAGGTCGGCAAACTCATTCATGAGTCGACTCACTCAGACTCAGATCGAGCCGTGAGTCTGAGTCTGAGTGAGTCCGGGTGAGTAATATTTTGGTGAGCTTGAGTCCGAGTGAGTCCGGATCAGAAAAATTTTGGTGAGTCTGAGTCCGAGTGAGTCCGGTAGAGGAACATTGTGGTGAGTCTGAGTCTGAGTGAGCTCTAAGGGGCAAAATATATTTCGTGAGTGAGTCTGAGTGAGCTCCACATTTTTTGCCGACCCATAGTCACAGATAGTCTGCTTAAATTTAGGTGCACGTTAAAGAGCCTCAGGTGGTCGAAATTTCCGGAGCCCCCACACTACGGCGTCTCTCATAATCATATCGTGGTTTCTGGACGTGAAGACCCAACAGTTATTAGTATTACGTGTCTTGAAGGTGAAAGCAATATTCTTTTTTTCTGATCAGTCGATTGTACTAATCCTTGATCCTTGATAAATAAAACAAAGGATCGCAACAGGGCGGAGGCTTGCGCAGGTCTACTATCTTCGGGAGCGTTATTCCGTAACCCTAAAATTTCCCCCATATAAGGTCATCGTGCACGCAAAAACTGAGTACACCAGCAATGTTCTTTTTTCGAATTCCAATCACAAGTTTAAAGGCGATCGGCATCCGAATCCTCGATCTCGATCTTAGAATCGCGTAACACCGCGGCCTGTACGATAAACCACGGCATGGGTCACAATTATACAACCGTGCTCCTAAAGTAGCGGGGGCCGTCACTGGGAGCATGAATAGCCTGTTTTACATAAACCGCTGGCTCGTTTTATTTCCTCGTCTAACCGACAGAACGCGTACGGATTCGATCGTCTACGTTCTTTAGCGTATAGTACGCTGCAGCGGTCGTTGGGCTAAATGGGGAACCTAATCCCATCGGCAACAAATGAGAATTGCACGGTCGTGTACGTAGGAAAAAAGCGTATGCCTAAGTACTCTACGTTTACTCTACTAATTGCGGCGTGTTCCTTGCCCAAAGAAACGAAAACTATTCCGCTGTTACTGCTGCGTGCTGTCGAACACGTCTGTACAACGAAACGACCTACATGACTTCGTACGAGTAACTTGCAGCACTGCCAAAGCTACGAGCTGTAAGTAAGCCCCATGCTTGCGCAGCGGAACATAGTTCCAGGCGCGCTTACTTGGTTGTTTGCAGGGCTACGACATTTAAGCCTTTGAGACGCTGTGCACACAATTGTGTACACCACTTGTTTTTGCTATTTGTATCCACTAGGGGCTAAGAAAGAGCAATATACATTGAGCTTTGGATGAATCGAACCTCCTGCATAACAAATTTGTCTTCATTTAACTTCATATGGCAATGTACTGTTGCATAGGATCACTTTGCTGAAGGCACTACCATGTTCGACGAGTCGTTCGACGTGCCGATTCCTGCGATCCACGTCAAAAGTATAATTTCTCTTTGTTCAAAATGGACATACCCGAAAACGAATTTGGACTATATTTCTAGCCTGAGATGGTATTCTATATACAAAAACAGAGCCGGAATTACTGCCGAATAAAATGATATTTAGTTCCAATTTAATTAGAATTACTTACGATAGCATGCATAAATGAGCGTATTATGACATTATATTGGTACAGGCTTCGGATTGGATTGCGTTAGCTAATGAACTGTCTACGGATTTTTTTCTACAGTTTCAGTTTCGTTCTTTGCGAGGCGTGGGCAGTGAGGTGCGTTGCAAAGCACTCAAGCAGTGCCTTTGGTTCTCAAAGAGGCTGAAGACCGCTAGGTTTCTTGGTTTGCTGCCCCGTTGCAGCTTTACAGGTTGTATTTGACAGTTATCAAAGCGTCGTGCATCCACCGCTGCGCATAGATGTAGCGTCCCATGCCAGTGCAAAAAATTGCATAGGGTTCACGTTTTGTCATGAGCGCTACTTGTCAAAAGTCATTCAAATCGACTGCAAAATGACGGCGAAGCTAAGTACATGCACCGTCACGCTCCTCTGACTCTACTTCACAACAAAACGAGAGACGCGTTGGGGGCAGGCCACTTGGGCAGACGCATCTGGCATCGCAGCAGATGATGCGCTAAGTATTTCTTACTAAATACGGTACTGTTATTTCCATAAATAGATAATGCGTACTTTAGAGGAAAAGACAAGCGCGTTTGTTTTAGGTGTTGTAAAGAAAATAATTCATTATTTTGTGATGCGAAATGTGGAACACAGTTGCAGAGCAATGCATGCCCTGGTGGCTGAATTTGTCCAGGTTTCACTTCCATCTCGCGATCACGCAAAATTTTTGCAATAAGTTTTACGTACAAAAGAATGAAACAACTTTTAATTGGAAATAACTTCATATCGCTTTGTTTTACACTCGACAAACAAGTGTCGCGAATCTCAAGAACCTAATCAATCCGAAGCGAATCCGAAGCCTGTACTTCCCATCATTCACATGGTGGTTGAAGCGCCGCTCGTTTCTTTCTTTGTGGTGCGTCTTTACGTTTGCGCTGTAAATGTACCTCTAGGATTATGAACCAACTAGGCCCAAAAGAAGTTTTACAGAAGTTTTACTGCCGCTCAAGGAGCTCGCGTAGACACTAGCGCCAGATTCCCCTCTAGGTATTATTGTAAGATATTCTATGGAGAATTCTAAGGAGGTTTGGAAAATTCCGTTTGTCGCGCTGTGGCCTCCGCGATTAGCTCCTGCAACGCGCCGTTCTTGCCGGAGCTGATGGCGGAGGCTACGGTCGCACATTCTCCCTCCGGCTGCATTCGCGCGATAAAGCGCACGCGGCCGCACCTTTTCTTTCTTTCTTTTTCATTGAGCGGCCGTATATGGAAGAGCAATATAAGTTGTTCCAGACGCACCCATGACCGAAACAGTCGATGCTATTCACAAACAGAGATGATTTCGACTGATTTCATGGCACTCAATACAACTCGTTTAGAATGAACGCCTCATGAGGCACCCCATCTGGGACCAACTTAATTACTGCTTTTTAAAAAATCTGTTTCAGCGTCTTGCACAGCCATGTGACAGTCTGAGAAAATACGAGTGCGCCAAAATTTTTTTCTCTTATCAAAATGCACCGAAAAGCTGCTTCTTGAATTGAGGAAATCGGAAAATGCAGTTTAGTTTTCAGCATACTCGCACGCGCCAGAGAAACGCGACTCCTTCGGGAGTGGCGCAAGCAGTTACAACGACCTGCCCGTCATGGCCTCCGAGATTCGCGCCGCCGGCTAATCTCGGAGGCCATGTGCCCGTGTACACGTTGAGCAAGGTCAACCTAAAGGCCAACACCCTGGCAAAACGTAACTTCAAGGCCAACACCCTGGCAAAACGTAACTTAAAGGCCAACTCCCTGGCAAAACTTAACTCGAAGGCCAACACCATGGCAAAAGAGCTTAAAGGACAACACCCTGGCAAAACATAACTTAAAGGCCAAAACCCTGGCAAAACGTACCTTAAAAGCCAACACCCTGGCAAAACTTAAAGGCCAACGCCCAGGCAAAACAACCTCAAGGCCAACGCCCTGTCAAAACTTAACTTAAAGGTCGACACTCTGGCAAAGAAGTTACTTGTTCACAGTAAACCGTGTATACTAGCGCACTGTCAACCTTGGCGATTGTTGTATATAAATGCTACCTATCGAGGTAATCAAAATAATGTTAACACATCTACTTCATATGATCATTCACAGCGAATTTTTTATGTCCATTGGAAGACGAAGCCCTCTACTGAACTGGTTCCATTTATTTATTTATTTTTATTTTTTATTGATTTTTACATACTGCAGCCTCAATGAGGCGATTGCAGTATGCAGTCAGGCTATTACAGTATCCCTGCGAACGCGTAGAAACTGACCTAAAAACTGCTTCGGGAACCCTGGTTCGCTTCCTACGAAATTCTTCGCAGTTCACAAAAACAAGACGTATTAACCCCTCCCGCAAATCGCGTGTGAAGTCCTTTTCTTTCCCTCACATATTCAGTTCTCCGCAATCGAACCTGGCTCAATCGATGGTAATCACTCGGATCTCGTGTTTGCGCCCGTGTCGACCTCCTCTTTGGAGGACGACGAAGACGACAGGATCGAATGCGAAAAAGGGAGAGGCGGAATAAAAAAAAACCAGTGGGAAGGGGAGGGAAACGAATCGCATTTCACATTCCCATCCGTTCCCATAGCTTCCCACGAACACAAGCCTGTCGCCGTTTCAAGAGGGAATGGGTACTCGGCACGCGTTCTGTCTCTTCTTCTTCTGCTTCTTCTTCTTCTTCGTAAGATTCCCGGGCGAAGGATCGTATTTGCAAATCAGACCCCGACCGGAACCTGAACCGACTGGGCTGCGATATATTTGCCGTGTATTGTTTGAGTAGCCCCGGCCCAAAGAAAAAAAGATTTCCTGCACCTATACAGATCGCTTCCTATTGCCCCCGAAGCATTACCAGTATTAAGGAATGATATTGCCCCGCGCTCCCCTTCGCGGAGGCAAACGGAACAAAGCGGTAGTGTAGGCACGGAAGATGATGTAACGGTGAAGGAAGCCGTCATTATCCGGCTTCGGCTTCATCTCCCTCTTTTTTTTTTTTTCAGAGTAAAGAACGCGAGGTAACTTGGCCGGCCTGCGCCCTTCCACGTACTTTTTTTTTACTGTCTGTGTTTTGTCGTCTGCTAGACTTTTTGTTTTCGTCTGGTTGTTCCCAGTCTTATAGCGTGTCGTCTGCTACGACGTCAACTCTCGCCCAGGACGTCCGCGAGACGGCGCTTGTGTATACATACGAACGATAGATTAGCTTTAGGTCTTACCTCTCGTGCCTCGTTTCTTGGCTCTCTCGTACGGTTCGCTTCTCCGGTATTGGTGTGCAGAACTTCCTCATATTGCTAGAACCACGTCTGCGAGGTCACGCTTTTGATGGCGTTCCTTTTCAGTTTTTTTAAGGCCTTATGTCGAACATTCCGTGCTCTGCCGTACACGAAAGAGCCTGTATAATTGAAACAACGGCTCTTATATTGATGCGCCTTTTTTGTCTGGGTTGGTCTTGGATGCCTTTTTTATTTTGCCTTGAACGTATGCATTCGCAGCACGCATAAGTTGTCGTAATAGATGAACAAATTACTGTAAGCCGCGAAAAAAATCGTTACATGGAATGTCGCTGGAGGCGACGTTTCGGCAAGTGGACTTGTCTTCGTCGAGGTAAGCTCTTAATCGTCTAGTGTATATTTAGTCTTAATTATACACATGGTAAGCTTTATGCCCTGCTTTACCTCAGTACCCTCCCCCCCTTTTTTTGCTAATTCTAGCTGTTAATGTGTCGTTATGCTGACCAGAAAAAAAGCGGTCCAATTAAAACTCTCTTTACTAGCTACGAAGTGATTCGCACTAAAAATTTTAATTGGACTTTGGCATCCTAGAATATTCTCAGGTTGTCGTGATGGTGAAGAAAGCAGGACGCATTCTTTAAAGATGAAACGCTATGTTAGGCGAACTTGTGCCCAGTAAAAGAAAGGCTCAACGCGCAAGCAACACTCGCTGTACAATGATAACGGCGAGCACGGACGTCGGGCGTCGACTAATCTGCTCGTCTGTGGAATGCCTCGGCTTTCATAGATGCCTTATCGAACTTTACAACGTTATCGCTGGTGTCCGCGTTAGCTCTGGAATAAACTCAGTTACTCGTGTCCTACGCGTAATCCTACTACTCACTACTCGTGTCCTAATACTCGTGTCCTACGCGTACGAGCAGTAGTGACAGGTTTTTGTGGGTGAAGCCTGATCGCATCAAAGTATGTAGTGAAGCCTCGGAACTGTGTAATGGGTCGCCTTCTCCAGCGCCTTCTGCTGTGTCGTCCTCCTCGACTCTTATCTGACAGAACGCCGCTCGAGCTGGGAGTCCGTGCTCCGCCTAACGGTCGCCGTTGCACATTGTCGCCGAGTGCCGAGTCAGATAAACGCTTTTACAAATAAAATAAATAAATAAATAATAGTAATTGTTCAGGTTTAACGTCCCAAAATCATGATATGATTATGAGGGACGCCGTAGTGGAGGGCTCCGGAAATTTCGACCACCTAGGGTTCTTTAACGTGCATATGTGTACACGGGCCTCAAGCGTTTTCGTCTCCATCGAAAATGCGGCCGCCGCGACCGGGATTCGATCCCGCGACCTTCGGGTCGTATAAAAGAAATAAGCGTGCGTGGCATTGTGCACGAGTGGCATGGTTATGTAGCAAACTGTATTGAAACGCTGACAGTACCATTTTTATACTTTACCCGTGTCTGTGAGCTTCGTTCTCAACTTCTTTGAACAAATGACGATATAAACAAATAAATCATAAGCAGTATTCTACTGATCCAAAAATAAATGTCAGCCGACACTTCAGCAGTGAATGTCGGACTCAAGGTCCTTCACGCTCTAAAAATAGCCAGCGTTTTATAGTTAAGCGACTTAACGATCGTGGATGTGGTCGTTGAACGAGGTCGCGCACCATAAACTCGATAAACAGCTAGCGTTCGCCTTAGCGAACAAAACCTCCAAGAATGGAAAAAAAGATAAAGATAACATCATTTGCTCTCAGGTATTCGGTACATCGCCCGGTCCTTTATCGAATTCCGGCTGAGCGAAGGAAGAAAGGCGATTAGATTTTCCCCTCCCCAACATCTAACGGGAGTGGATAGAGGAGGGACGTTCTAAATTCGGGTACTCGGGATTGGTCAATGCATCGCCACTTTTTTGCTCGTCGTCGTTCGGTAAATAGATAAACGAATAAATCACTCCCGTTACATCCAGTCCCTTCCGGACTTGCCTAATGTTAATGCGGTGTTAGGGCAGGCAGGCCGGGACTTCGTCGCCGCAGTCTTCTTCGGCTTGCGCACAAATTCGTGCGCCCTGATTGAGGAAAAGAAACCTCGTGCGTGTCCGGACTTTCGTTGCATTTTTCGCGCGTTTCGAAACGGCGCTATACTCATTTACAACCTGAGCAAAAAATGTCAGCTCCGCCAACAGCGTTAACCTATTTTCCTGACGTCAAGCACCTATCGAGGGTTTCAGATAGTTGACTTATCCATACAGACACACCTATGTTTCACTGGTTTTAAGCCGGAAACTTGAACGTCCCGGTAAGTAACGTCAGGAATTCTGACGCAGTTGCTATACCAAACGTAATATGTGTAGTATTTACATTAGCCGAGAAAACGTACTTAGGTTGGAATGGAAACCAGCTAGCATGACTGTATTTCGCAAGTGAAGGGTAGGCGCTCCGCGGTTTTGTGGGTGTAGCTGCGATTTTTAAAGATAATAGTCTTTCTCGGGATACTTGAACGCAGAAACTTTGGTCTGTCTGTCTTTCTGTCTGTATGTCTGTATGTCTGTAACACGATTCAGCCACCCGGCCAAAGTTTAAGCACTTGCTGAACGCCCAGCCATCTTGAAGTGGTAGGTGCGTTCATACTTGTGAACATTGTCGATCAAAAAGCTAATATTACGCATACCTTAGGCACAACATCAATACGTAAGTGTTAGGTGGTGTGTTCATTTACTAGAAAATAGATAGATACGTAATTCTAAAGACCCTAGAGTTTCTTAAGCTGCGCTGGAAATGCGACGCTATGCACGAAAATGTCTTCTGCCGACGATACGGTGCTGCCACCTGACAGTGGCCCTGGGAACAGCATTACGGGTGGTCGCGGATGAGACCACGACTCATGTAGTACGGCTGGCAGAAGACTATCGTCTTTCAACGACATTTGTAGCGAAACACGCAGATACGCGGCCATTTTTTTTTTCTCATGTTCCTGTCTCTTAATAGGAGTAACACTAACAGATCGGAGGACGGCAGAAGGGGGTCGGGAAACAAACAGGTGTTGCAGATATCCTAACTGACGCCAAGCGAAAGAAATGGACCCATGGACTGGCCACATAATGCGTGGGACAGACAACCGGTGGACAGTAAGAGCAACATAACGGTTACCAAGGGATGGAGAAACGCTGTCGAGGAAGGCAGAGTGTTAGATGGAGTGACGAAATTAAGAAGTTCGCGGGGACAAAATGGAAGCAGCTCGCTCAGGATAGGGTGAACTGGAGGTCATTGGAAGACGTCATCGTCTGGCAGTGGACTAAAACAGGCTGACAATGATGATGATGATATTGTTGCTTCCTATGCCGGTCTTTCCGAGTTACTCTCCCTATCTCTCTATCTCTCTCTATCATTTCTAACCCACCGCTTTCTTTTTTTTTTCACTCGTTTTACCATCTCTCCAGCTCTCCGACGTACACGCGTGGAGTCGCTAATTCTCTTTACCCCGAACGACGGCGCATTCAAATCCGTTTTGCCTCGCTCCGTCCCCCTTATCTGCTGTTCTCCCGCGCTTCTCCCTGTACGCCACTCCAACGTCGAGCTTTTCATCTTCTTCTTCCTCTTCTTGCTCTGTCTTTCTCTGCTGCAGTTGTTAGGTATTCAGACAAGCAGGGGACATTAAGCTCGTTGTAGCACGAAGCGTGGACTTTAGACAGAGCGAGGCACGAGAAACAAAGAGAGCTCTGAAAGAATGAAATAGAATAAAACACAAAGGGCAGGAAGTACTATATCAGAGACTAGTTCGGAAACAAGAGATAAAGACCGCTAAATCCGGAGGACTCGACAAAAAAAAAAACCTCTCCCCGGCAACATTGTAATCCGAGAAACAGGAAGAGAAGAAAAATAGAACGGGGGGGGAGGGGGAGGGGTGTTAGGGAGCGGACACAATGTACAATGTAGATATGGTGAAACGAGCTTGCGCCGGGCTACGAACCAAGCGGAACGGTGCGAAAGAAAAAACGAAGCAACAAGAAAAAAAATAGAAAAGAGCTACCAAAGAAAGAAAGAAGACAGCCGCGATAGAAATGAAAAGAATGAAATAGAGGTAGAGAGATGAAAGATGCGAAAGTGAAACTAGAAACTCTGCAGCGAACAGTCGCTGTGACGAAGCGCGGGAAAGATAGGGAGGAGATGGAAAGCAAGAGGGGCTACGCTCTGTAAATCGGTGCAGCGCGGGAGGGGATGGTGAGAAGACGCGGAAATTGCGGAATGCCGTCAACGTGGCTGCTCATCCGATAGAGAAGATAAACGTGAGGTGCAAGTTCGAGATCCTATCGATAGATGCTCACTAATCGGTGATCACTTACAATGAATTGAAGTCTAGCGGTGACATACGAAGACGACGTTGCGAGGCTGGAACCTTAACCAGTGAACTTTAAGGCGTCCCGTCGTCTTGTGCTCCGTGTTTCACACCTGGACTTTCAGCGATTAACACATGTACCAGCTGGCCCAACTACCCAACATCCCGATCACATCCTGATCAATGCGTCGACTGGGAAGAAAAACAAGATCGCTTTCGCCTTCGAGTTGTCTTAGGCGAGTGCATAGGGGACCCTGTTAGTTTTTTTCCCGTACCTCATTGTGGTCAATAAATTGCGACGTTATAATCCTCCGCTTCTGTCTAGCGCCATTGTCTGCGAGCCCGCGATGTCGCGTGTGCCTCGCGCTAGTGCTTTTGACAACCTTAGCGTTTTACACGCTTATATCGCGACTGTCCTCGAGAACAGTGTTACTGGTAAATCGTCACAATTTTTTGCTAAAAACAGAACTGTTATATCGAGGAATCAACTTGGAATATATCGACACGACCTCACGCGCCGTCGCAGCGTAGGGTTACGACCACGTAATGTTTTGTGCGCAGCACAGCACAACACTAATGCGGAATAATCTTTGCCAACGTAGGGGATCGCAGGGTTCTCCATTAGGGAGGGGGCATGTTTCAATGCAGCCCCTCCCCCCCGTTGGTCGGTTAGGCAATGGATGTAAAAATGAAAATGAAGCCGTGACGTGCTTCTCACAAAGGCCTGCCATTGGTTCCCGGCTCTCCGGGTCTGTATAGGTGGGTAGTAAACAGTTCTTTGAACGCAATATCAGGGGCCGTTGGTCCTCATAATCGTCAAAAAAATTATGGCGGCTTCGCACTAGTGGTGCCAAGCCTGAAAAAAGAGCGGAGCCGGGCAGCCTTCCTTTCTTTTCCTATTTTTCTATCTCTTGCTTCCTCGCTTTCTTATACTTTCTCTCTTTTTATTGTATCTGTTTCTTTCTTTCTCACTCTATTTCCTTCTCTTTGTCGCTCTTTCTACATTTCCTTCCTTTCTTTCTATGTCTGTTCCTGTTTGTCCTTCTTCTTTATTTCTATCTCTTTCTCTCTTTTTCTCTCTAGGTCCATGTTTTTTATCTATGTCTTTATTCCCTCTATTTCTATCTATTTTTCCCTTCCTCTTTCTTTCTATCGCTTTCTCTCTCTCTCTCTCTCTCTTTCATGTGTTCGTTTTAGTTTGACACTCGCACCTGCTATACACGGTAGTGGGGCTTTCCCAATTCCTGTGGCGCATACCAACCTGAAGAGTTTTGCACTGACGGAGCGCAGGTTACCGATAGCTTAAGGCTCGTTCACACCGGCGACTAGCAACGGTCGCGCGACTAAGTTAGTCGCAAAGCGACTGGTCGCAAACGGTCGCAAATGGCCGTTTTGGTCGCAAAGCGACTGCTTTGGCTCAGTCGCTCGCTGCTCGATTTTTCAGTCGCGCGACTGTAGTCGCAAACCTCTGAGCCAATCACGTGCGCAGGAACAGGACGTCACCTTATTTTACGGGGCAATGACAATACGAGCTAAGATGCGAGCAGACGTGAATTCTGTATGGCGACGGTTATAAGTCGCACGCAGGTGTGAACATCGGTCGCTTTGAGTCGCTTTTCGACTTCCAGTCGCAAATGGTCGCGCGACCGTTGCTAGTCGCCGGTGGGAACGAGCCTTTAGACAGTTTCACTGTTAAAAATTGGCCGCGTATCTGCGTGCTTCGCTGCAAATGTCGTGTAAAGACGATAGAAGAGGCGCTGTGTGGGATATGGACGCCATCTGGCAATACGTCGGGAAACATGAGTGCTGTGTTGCGTGCTGGTAGTCCCGGCGCAGCAGCAGGCGAAGACCGGCGGTGACCAACGCGACCGGCGGGGACGCCAGCCAGCCCGAAAACGCGGTTTGGCGCGAAGCGCTGAAGCAGAGGAACGTCCGCACTCAACGAGTACTCTCCACACACTGTTTTATTTACACATCGCCTGGGTAAAACAGGAACGCCAGAGCGGCGCCCACAACCGGCAGCCTGAAGGCCGCCCACAACGCTGCTTTTTCATTTTTTAAACATTTTTTTCACCTTCTTGGCCTTCTCAAAACTAAAGTTTTTCAACACCAACCCATGGCATTCGCACAGTGCAATACAGAACCGAAACCGAGACACAACAATGAGCTCGTGCGAAGGGCACGGAGGAAGGCAAATTTCAGCGCAGTCGCATTTTCAGCTTTGTTGAAACAGCGCTCACTAGACGACGACGAAGTAAAAGAAGGCACACGACAGGCAGCGCCTGTCCTGCGCCTTCTTTTACTTCGTCGTCGTCTAGTGAGCGCTGTTTCAACAAAGATGAACGCATACCAACTCGCTCAAGCTTCCATTCTTATGCATTTTCATCGCAGCTTAAGAAACTAGGGTCCTTAAAATTACGTATGTATGCATTTTCTATTAAAGGAACACGCCACCTAATACTTACCTAGTGATGTTGCACCTCAGATATGCATGATATTTACTTTTTGATCGACAACGTTCACAAGTATGAACAGCCGTACCAGTTCAAGACGGCTGGCCCTTGGGCAAGTGGTTCAACTTTGGCCGAGTGGCTGAATCGAGGGACGTGCCGACAAACAGAAAGACAGAAAGACAGACCAAAATTTCTGCGTTTAAGTTCCCCAAGAAAGACTATCCTCTTTAAAAACGTGTAGCCATAACCCTGCGCCTTAAAAGATGGCGGGAAGATCCGACTGTGTAGAGGTATGGGGCAAAATTGCCCCCCTCCCCCTCTTTAGACGATGAGGGGGGGGGGGCAATTCTGCCCCCTTGGGTGCACGCCTATGTTTGCCAATGTATGTATCGAAATCTTCTCGAGAGATCAAGCAAAAAAAAAGTAACAGAAAACTGCCTCTACAAATGTGTCGGTTGTATTAGATGCGAAGTATCTTATGGCGGAGTTCAATCCGGTGGTGGTGGTGGTGTGCGGCGTGACCACCCTTACTGCGCATGCGCATACCCTCTCCACTCACCCTCTCCCCTCCCTCTCTCCACTTCCCCTTTCCACTCTTCCTCTGAAACGCGGGCTAGACATGCCAAAATTCTCTCCTGCGCAACGCCGTGATGAGCACCAGCTCATGCGCGTCCCCTCCCCTCTATCTCCTTTCCTACGCTGCCCCCCTCTCGCACACCTGTCGACCGCGTTCCCCGCTCACCCTGTGAGAATTAACGGCCAAGCTAGAGGGAAGACAAGACGCGCGTAGCGTTTCTCTTCGCGTTCCACGACGCGAGGTCGGTAGCATGCCCAACGAACGCCAACGGAACGCGATCGTGCAAGTGCTCCGGCTTCGCATCGCCTCATGGTCCCCTTTAGCGGGAAATGGTGTAATTTTCTTTTATCTTCTCTGCTGCGCCACAAGGCGTCGAACGGTGCCTGAATATTCTCACTGCCACAAATATGTGCCTCCTTCTCCAGAATTTCCATTGGGACTTGTTGGTACAACATAGTGAAGGGAACAGCGCAGATACCGACGACGACGAGGAAAGGCACAAAGTAGATATCACGTACTGCACTGCGTTTGTCTAGTTCTTGTTCTTGTTCACTCATATCTGTGACTCACGACCACTGTGGTGGATTGGCCAAGAATTTAATGGTTTTATAAAATGTTATGAACCTTTAGAATACGGGAGGTTATAGAATAGAAATATAACGAATGGTATAGGAAACTTGGGTGCTCGATCAAATGGAAAAAAAAATAATACTGTGTCCCTTTCTTCGTCCTCGTCGGTATTTGCGCTATTCGCTTGTCCTTCCCCAAGCTACATTTCTGCTTTCGTTTGCGCTAGCTTGGTCGGTGAACGTATTGTGAGTGATTCTCTCGAACCTGCTTGCGTGTATCAACACCATGAGCGGCACCAGGGGAGCCGGGAGGGGGAGTGGGGGGCGCCCTTCCCCCAATTTTCGCCTCCCCCTTTTTCTACCCCCCCCCCCCAATTGTAAACATGACCGTAGCACAACGCATAAGCTCCTATCTACCACCATCTCCCCCCCCCTCCTCCCCCAAACACGATACATTATTACCAGATCAATAAAGTCGGCTTCTCTGCATTATTATTCGTGCAGTTCCCCCCCCCCCCTCCTCCCCCAAACACGATACATTATTACCAGATCAATAAAGTCGGCTTCTCTGCATTATTATTCGTGCAGTGGCGAAGCCAGCTTTAAAGTAGAATTGTTGCGAGGTATGCGAGCACGTGGGGGCAGTCTTAAAGGGACACTAAAGAGAAACAATGAATCGGTTTTGATCGATCAATTGTGCTCCGAGAGCGCTAATGTCGTTAATTTCGCCATCATAGGTTTATTAATAGAGGAGAAATTAATTAAGCCCAAAGTTTCATTTTTAAATTTCGCGCCGAATACCCCCCGCGTGAAGTCACGAATTTCAAAGTGTATTTATCGCATTTTGGCGCCATTGGCTCAGCAAAATTACCTCAAACTTGGTATGTTAAGTCTATGGCCCCCTCAGAGTACAATGTACTTCATTTTTACCGATTAAGAACTACGTAGTCCCTAGTAGGCGCCGTCAAAACATGTAACGTCACGGCGAATGGTGCGGAAACTTCAAGGTGGCGTCGCCACCCACATTTTGTTTTTGCGCGTTTTCTCGCATTCTAAGCGTCTTCTCGCAGCAAGCGTGGTGTTTTTGGCATTGTGAAATATTGCTAATATGAGAAAAATCGGTTTGCTCTTTAGTGTCCCTGCTCCCGAAGAACGCTATTCTGTACTGTGTCCTGCACGAGTTCAGTTGCGATGCTTACAGCTGCTTATGGCACGGGCTTTTGAGACAGACACATGTGCGTTCTAAAGAAACAGATCCTGCCTCATCAATCAGAATTGTGACTAACTCTCCTCGTTAATGGTTGACTGTAAAAATATTGTTGCACTGAAATCCGCTAAAAAGCGCGCGCGCGTGTGTGTGTGTGGGGGGGGGGGTGCCTCTGTGTATGTGTCTTTGTGTGTGTGTGCGTGTGTGCGCTTCAGACGCAACGCATCCCTTTCGCTATGCTGCATGGAATATAGGCGAGATGAAGCAACTGCATGTGCTGGGGCCGGAGAACTCAGCCTTCGTGTTGTATTCGAGTCTTTCGTGCTTTTCTTTTTTTTTTTTTCTTTTTTTTTCTTTTTTTTCTTTTTTACAAAGCTTGGTAACGCCTAAAGGACTCCCTCGTGGTGCTTTCGGTCGGCATGGGGATTGAATTATTACGGAACACGTCGCGAAGTGAGAGAGAACGAGAGGTAAGGGTTCGTAAAGAACACGGGCTTTGTGCACGTTTGGCCGGGCAAGATAAGTCGGTTTAGAAAAATGTCTTTTTTTTTTTTTGCGGGCTGTTCGCGTTAGAGGCACGGCATCGAATTACTGTATAGCTAAGAAGCTTTGATTTCTATACAAATGTGCTCTAGTTTGGCTTTTCTTTTTTACTTCGTCACTTTGGTAATGTGAAGAAACAGCTCCACGTTTTGCGTTTCATGTTCAAAGAAATCATGAGCGATAATGACTTCGTCCTCGTGTATATCTTGTCGTCAAGTTGTTAACTAATTCACACGTGTTTCCTACCTCGTTATGCACTTGTGCATAGACTAGATATTGAATAGATCTTCGAAGCTGACCCATGGCGGTAAAGCGGCGCGTAATTCGAAACGTGGGTAAAACAGGAAAAAAAATCGACAATGCAATAAGCGGGTCTGTGTCCTAAACCTCGCGTTGTTTCTTACACGCTGGGAATTATGCTTGCCAACTCTCTCGGCTTCCAGCGTTTGCATCAGAGTTGGTCTCGTTACCTAAGGACCAATGCATCAGCAAACTATTGCGTGTAGTGCATGCCTTCCTGCTGAGTTCGTCCCCCGTAAATAGAAGAGAAAGAAAAGTTATGTGGGATAACTCGTACCACCTGAACGCATAACGGGTTTCTGGTCAGAGTGCGTAAATCTCTGCTTTTACGGAGGAATTTTTAAGTGCTTTTGGAACGTTTACACATACTTTGGCTGCTTTATTTAAACACTGCGCCTGTTTGTCTTTGCTCCGGAGAAATCAGGGCGCGTGATTTAAATGTCTTGCTTAACAATGCTGGCTCCGTCCGCCTCGGTGGCGCAGTTGTTACGGTACTCGGCTGCTGACCCAAAGATGGTGGGTTCGATCCCGATCGCTGCCGTCTCGTTTCGATGGAGGTGAAATGCTGGAGCCCTCCACTACGGCGTACCTCATAATCATATTGTGATTCTGGGACGTAGGCACCCAGCAATCATTATTACATTTTTCTACCTTGCTCCAGTCACGCAGTCTTGAGGCTGAGAGTGTAAAGAAGTGAACCAAACGAAACCAAGAAATCCTCTATGAATACAACATATCTTAGTACAATGTGAAATTGATCAAAAGGTAACACATATACCTGCGGTGTTCTTTAACTGCCACACTGAAGTGTACCGGCAACAATGGGTCCCTCATCTCACATAGCCAATCACGCTTACTGCGCTTTGAACCAAATCAGCCCCCAACGCGTCTAATCTGTCTTACTGGCTAGTATACTGTCCAACATACCAATTAAAACTAATTGATGCTGCCAAATTGATTGGTTAGTTAGTTAGTTAGTTAGTTAGTTAGTTAGTTAGTTAGTTAGTTAGTTAGTTAGTTAGTTAGTTAGTTAGTTAGTTAGTTAGTTAGTTAGTTAGTTAGTTAGTTAGTTAGTTAGTTAGTTAGTTAGTTAGTTAGTTAGTTAGTTAGTTAGTTAGTTAGTTAGTTAGTGCTATTGTCGCAAAAGTGACTTAGACCATACTAAACTAAACTAATAAGCACCTACTGTCGACTAGTTCTGCTGTCTATAACCTACTAGTACCGTCTCAGACACTTTTACAAACGCGTCGACGCTTCTTAATTGACGAACTGACTGCTTAATTTAAACCACGAAGGGAACGCCTGTACTGACAAGGCTCACCGTATAAAGCGTGACTCAGAGGTCAGTTCTGTCCAGAGTATAATCAGTGCAGAGCCAGATGTATAATTTCCAGGTGTGCATATACTTTGCGTACCTCCTCGCTCCACACGCTTTCCTTGTTCAGCAAAAAAAAAAGAAAAAGAAAGGAACTGCTATATCGTGACCGAGTAACGATTGTGCAAAACGAACCACTTTTCGTGATTACCTAAAAGCGCTAAAAGCAATGGCGATCCTTTCTTTTTTCATCCTTGTGGTCGGTGGCTGCGCGCACACGAAGAGGCACACACACAGAGACCCTCCGCTAATGGAGCGCCCGCTAAATGACCACCGCCCCTTTGTACTCTTCTTCCCATTCGCTAAGACAGCCTTCTAAAATGCCTCCGGTACAAAGCCAGGTCATGTCCCGCGCGCTAAAGAAAATAAAGTAAAAAGAAATCAAGGAAAAAATACAGAAAAGCAGAAGAGGGGTGGGGATGCATTGACACAGAAAGTGGAGCTACCTCCCCTATACAGGGGGTTGGCTTAATTCCAGAAACATTCGATTCTCTAATGGAAGCGGCCTTTATTACACGCCATTGTTGTCGCGCACATACCGAGTGTTATTCTAACTTATATCTTTATTTCTGTTGCTGTATTTTGCTCCTGTTCAGTCCTTTTTCTTTTTATATTGCAGGACCTTACCGACAAAGAGGCTACGTCGACTTCCTAAGACGTGAGTTCTACTTCTTCTTCTTTTTTTCTAAAGTATAAACACAGTCCTTCATTCGCGAAACACTTCTTTCTTTTCATGCAAGCTATCTTTACAGCGCCTTCTCCACGCTTTTCGACTTCTCTATATATGCATATCAATGTCTAAGCAGTATTGCATTCTCTAAAAAAAATTACAGAATTTACGTTGTGTTTCGTGCATGCAAGGTATATTTGCATCGCTATCACCTTCGCTAGGGTCTTGCGCGCGTCATCTTATCTTTTTTTTCTCTCTCTACTTTCTCGAATTTCAAAAACCGCGCACCACTCGCTGTCACCTTCAGAGAACCCCCACTTTGACAAATTGGAGAGAAAAAAAAGAAAGAAAAATGAAACGAAGGAAAGAAGGACCAACCTCGAAAACCTCTAAAAGCTCCTCCAATGTCGCTTTCTTATTTCCTCCATCTATATTCTCGATCGCACAACCCTCTTTCTTCCGCCAGCTGTTGACAGATGGCGCTACCTGCGGCGCGCGCCGTCTCCGCACGCGTCCCTCGAAAGGAAAGCGCCCATTCTTCATGGCGTTCATTTTCCTTAAGAGCACTGCATTATGCATGAGAGGAGAGCGCTTCTCCTCTCCCCATCCTCCTCTCCACTCGGCTGTCCTCTTCGCTTTCTCATTAGACGCGGCAGCGAGGCCCTTTCGCGTGGCAGGCACGCTCGTTTTTCATCATTTAAAATATACCGTTCGCCTAATGACGTACACCCCACCTCCCGCCGCCGGTGGGCAACACGCGGTCGCCGCGGCGGTCTTGCAACCGTAACCGTCGTCAGGGAGCGCTGCAGCTGTGTTCGCGGTCGACAATGCGTTCATCCGACACCGCTTCCTAACAGGCACTCGTCCTTTCGTTATGTGGCCTGAATTTTTCAACAGCTTAAATGTCACTCCCCCCGTAGCCTAACAAACGTAACCGCGCGGCCGGGGTCGTTAAATTTAATTCCATTTGGAAGGAAGTCGGCTGCCTGCGCGCTCGATTCGCTCGTATTTGTATGCGAATCATCTGTCTTCTATAGCGAGTTTATACGTAGCGAGTGCATTCGCTCGTTTTAAAATGATTGAAGTTAGAACTCTGTTTGTCAAAACTTGCTAGGGGCCGTTTGTTTCCTTTCCCGCACGTTTACTCATTCTCTTGAATAGGTAGTGAGCGCACTTCGTTTAGACAGTGGTCATTTCGTATTCAGTCGCTTGGAGGATTAGAATTAAAATAAACTACGCCATTAACTCGGTCTTATTGGTTCTTTGCTAGCGAGTTAAAAATACGTCACGCATTTTTGATGGGCATTCAAAGTACCTTTCCTAATTACTGTTCGTTTTCCCGGCTGTGCACATAGCGAGGCTCGTTCCGTCGCTCTGCCTTATTTAATTTTTATTGGAGAAGTCATTTGCTTAGAGGCGTCTGAGTTACTGTTTCGTCCACTCGGCAGTTTTCGAGAGGGTACCGCTTGCGTGAGGGACGAAAGCATACGTACACGTTCTGTAACCTTGGCATGAATAGGGCAGGCTGCACGACACAGACTGCTGTTATATACCACAAATAACTCACTCACTCACTCACTCACTCACTCACTCACTCACTCACTCACTCACTCACTCACTCACTCACTCACTCACTCACTCACTCACTCACACGCGCTATCATTCACTCACTCATGCCCTAGCACCATAAAACATGAAAGACATGGCACGCTCACACACTCATTCATTCACTCGTTCACTCACTCACTCACTCACATGCCCTATCATTCACTTACTCATGCACTCATTGACTCGCTCACGCACTCACTCACTCAAGCACTGATTAACTCGCTCACACACTCACTCACGCACTCATGCACCCATTAATCGATCACTCAATAACTCGCTCACACACTCATTAACTCGCTCATGCACTCACTCACACACCCATTACCTCGCTCACACGCTCGCTTATAAACTTAATTGCTCACACACTCATTAACTCACTCACACACTAGCACTCACCCATACACTCATTAACTCGCTGACACTCACTCACCCATTCCCTCTTTCTACGAATGATGCCATATACCCAAAATACCGCGCCATATACCGAAATTCACGTCTATTGGCTGATTTGAACATCGTGAGCTGCATAGTTGCCGTGGCCGCCGCGGGAGACCACCACGTGCCCGCGCTCGCGCTCGTGATCACACTTTAAGTAAGCCGCGTGTTCGAAGAAGACAAAAAAATCATAGCATATCCACGGAGTGAATGATGATGAGTGGGCGAAGCTGCGGAGGTTCATCGGTAAACCGTGAATCTTCCGTGAATTCTGCCCAGTACATCATCACCGACGTGAGATCGGGCGCGTTTATACTAAAGGTTCGATGAGAGTTATGACGACTTGCAGCTCACTTTAATTTTACATGTACGCTGTGAATTTTCATTGTTTAGAAAACCATTGCTTTAGAAAACATCTGGCGTCTTTCGTTAAGCAGCTGGCGTCTTTTCGTTTTGCTTTAGAAACATCTGGCGTTCTTTCGTTTTGATTTTAGAAAACATCTGGCGTCTTTCGTTGGTTTATTTCATCAATCAAAGGCGTTTTGAACAAAATTTTTATTGTTTAATCACGCACAGGAGAAATCTCACCAGGCACTACCTTGGAGGTAAACAATGGCTGCTAATGGGAATGAGAGACAGAAGAAGTCGGCTTTTAGCTAACACTTACACTTCTACTTCTACTAACGTTTCCTACTGGAACATGCCAATGGCTGCTAATGGGGAATGAGAGACAGAAGAATTCGGCTTTTAGTTAACGCGCACGCTGCGAATTTTTTATTGTTCAACAACGCACAGCAAAAATCTCCCACCGGCACCACCTTGGAGGTCAAGATCTGGTACTAGCGTTACGACTGGTTACGCACTACGACTACGACAACTACGAGGGACGAACGGGTGCCGCTTTAAGGAGCTTCGCCCCTAAAAAAGGTAAATGGCTCAAGGACACGACGCGCACGTGACAGAACTTCTTTCCCCCGTGCTATCCCTCCCTGTTTAGCTTACAGCGTGCGACAAATCTCTGCAACTTCGCTTGTACTTGACGGATTCTAAAAATTTTTGTTGCGGTGGTCGATTCCTAATGCAATAAAATAAACTCCTTTAATGAAGTCATTCGATGTTTACTTGGAAAAGTGTTGCAGGGCCCCTTTAAACGAAGGGCACGTTCACGCACACGTGAAGAAAGACACACAAAAGCACTTGTGTGTGTATTTATTCACTTGTGCGTGAACGAGTCTTGCTTGCTTGCTTGGCTCCTACCCACTACGGGGGATTGGGCATGGAACCGGCGGTTAATATAAGGGGGAAATTTTGAATTGAATGTAGACGTAGGATGAGAAATAAATCGGTCGCCTAGTGAATAAACTAAAATTGAAGAATGACTAGTTTATATAGAATAAAGATAACAATATTACAATATTATAAAAAACAGTCAACTAGTGAGAGGAATTCCGAAGTACCAAATTTTGAGTGAGAATAATATTACCAAGGAATTCTCCTTGCGTCAACAAGAAATTTGCATATGGCTCAGCAGACGTTTCTGTTGCTGTAGCCCAGTGAAGACGCCCCGAGGGAAAGAATATTTTGAAAACTCGAAGTACTTTTTAAGTTTCTGAGTAAAATTTCGAAATACTTTTTTTCTGTGGCTAGTGAAACGACGGCAGGTAACTAAATAATGATCTTTCGTTTAAATGCGCGGTTTCGTCTTCGTCGTGGCTCAGCAACTATCCGATCAGTACATATTAAGCATTTATAAACTACTATTTTAGTTGCGGCGCATGGGCACCGCCATCTTGTGCTGTTAAAAGAATGCTTTCTTTTTTATATATATATCGTGACGTGAAACTATAACAAGGCCATGAAACGCGGAATGCACCCAATCCAACTGTTTTTATGCGCATTCACCTACCGTAGCATTGTTCGTTTAGTTGTTAGAGGTACAAAACGGCAAAGTCAGCAGCCGAATATGGCGGCACGAATCCTTCATGCGAGCATCATCTCCGTCGCTATCATATTCCAGCGTTGTCACACGGTCCTCGTCTTCAGAGCGCCTAATAAAAGATATCCATGAGAATTTTGCCCAACCAGCATATCTGACGCCGTTTCGACGTGAGCCTTTTATTTCAAAGTTGTCGCTTGTCTGACCGTTTGATTTCTGCTGTGCTGCAAAACTATTCGCTTAGGGCGGATACACACCGCGGCTACTGACAGAGGTTGCGCCAACGAGTTTGCCGTGAAGCGACGGTGGTGAGTGGTCGCTTTCGTATAAAGGCGACCAATCTGCCGCGCGCATTTGAACGCTGGGTGAAAGCCTAAAATCTCATTCACACCTGCGACTAGCACCTGCCGCGCGACCATTTGCGACTGGCGACCAAAAGGTGACTCAAATAGGCTACCGCACGGCCGGTCTGGAGGCGCGCGCTCGCTCCTTGAGCGAGCGCGCGCCTCTAGACCGGCCGTGGCTACCGACGTTCGCACCTGCGTGCGACCTCTGCCCGTCGCCACACAATACACGTCTGCTTCCATTGACATTGACCCGTAAAAATAAACTAGGCGGCCTGTTACTGCGCATCTGAATGGTTCAGAGGTTTGCGACAGCAGTCGCGTGACTGGAAAATAGAGCAGTGAACGACTTAGCCAAAGCGCTCGTTTTGCGACCATTTGCGACTAACTTGGCCGCACGACCCGTGCTAGCCGCAGGTGTGAACGAGCCTTAAATTGGGCGGGAGCGTATATCTGCATGTGGACTCGAACGCCAACATTTTGAGATATTGTTTTGGGTATTAAAGGAGCCCTGCAACACTTCTTTAAGTAATCATCTCACGGCTTCAATAGAAGAGCTTATTGTCTCACGAATCGACTGCCACAAAAAATGTTAGAATCCGCCAAGTACGAGCGGAGTTACATAGATTTGTCGCACCCTTCAAGCGCTTTCTCTCTTCTTTCATACAAGCGAGCTTACTGAACGCTGCTACGCAGGGAGGGGGACGACAAGGGGGCAAGAAGATGCATCCCTTAGTCAGCGCGCGGCATAGCCTTGTGCACTTTTCCTTTTTTCTTCGAGCGCGCGGTTTCCTTTCAGTGCGATCGCGAGAGCGCGCGCGGGCACGTGGCGGCATCCCGCGGTGGCCGTGGTAACTATGCAGCTCACGATGCTCAAATGAGCCAACGGCCGTAGACTTTGGGTATATGACGCAGTAGTTTGGGGATATGTCGTCATTTGTAGAGAGAAGCGGGAGCCATTTCTAGCTCACTCTGAAAATTAATTGGAAATTCCAGGCCACGTGCTGCGTTATAATGTTTGGCTCGCGTGTTCTCAGGAGCCTCGACTACCGATCGGCAGCATTTTCTGACCTTGCTGAAGAAATGTTGTACGGTCCCTTTAAACGCGCATGCGCCGTGG